>NW_022900948.1:24627085-24640569 GCF_012274545.1 Fukomys damarensis | reverse complement strand
TCCAGACCGCGGTCTTGGCGCTGCGCTCAGCCTGGGCAGCCGGCTCGCTCACTGCTCTTCCTCGGCGGAGGCCGAGCCGCTCCGGGCAGTTTAAAACCCGGTCAAAGCAGGCTGTCGTCTTGGCGCTGTCACCGACTGGCTTCGTGAACCCCGGAGCTCTTCTAGGCTTCCTTTGGCTAAGGTGGATATCGTCGTGAACGAGGGGTGTGTGATAAACAGCCTGCTGTGCAGTAGACCCTGAACAGAAGGTGGACATTCTTGTGGTTCCCAGTTGGCGAGCTCTGGACGGGACGTTTCTGCCCCTCTGTGGCAGTCTAGGGTGGGTTTCGCGGGAGGACGGGTTTCTGCCCACTTCGTTTTGGGGGACTGAACCCTGGACCTCAAGCATGCTAACTGCGCTGCCCCACTGAGCTGCTCGCCCAGCCCCCTGCCTTTTGCTTTGGGATGGAGAAGGCCCCAGAGTCCCCAGCTGAAATCCAGCCTCACGGTGCCACTAACCACAATAACTGGCCTCAGATGTCTCCTCTTCATGCCCGATAACCTCATTTCAAAACAGGATCCCTCTACTGGACCCACAGATTGGCTGCAGGATAAGCTTTGCAGAGCTCCTGGCATAGGAAAACCACCAGTACCCTGTAGCCACAGAACCTTGTCCCTTGTCTTCCAGCTAGCAGGCTCTGGGTCCTTTTATTGTATTGTATTATTTTTTGAGACTATGTAGTTCAGGCTGGCCTTGAGCTCTGGGCAATCCTCCTGCCTCAGCCTCCTGAGTTTCAGGGCTTACAAGCCTGCACCACCAAGTAGGTCCTGGGTCCTTTTGGCAACAACACGAACTGTACCAAGTGCTTAGTGCAAGCCTTACCCACTGCCAACCATCCGGTGCCCGCTGAATCCCTCTCTGTGACCCCGCAGCATGGGCTGAGGGAAGGTTTAATTGTATCTCATCTTTCCCGGAAGCCCTCGCACAGACCCCCAGTTCCTTTCTAGAAGTCGTAATGTGAGAAGTAAGGAGAGCTAATAGCCCTGCCAGTTTCTGGCTATCTTTATCCTCTAACCTTTCCAGTATTCTTGCCTATCAAACGGGAGGCAGCAAGACCTCATTTGTTATTGTCGTTGTCCTTGTTTCTAGCACAAAGCGGATGCCCAGTAAGTATTTGTTGCGTTGGGTTGCGCTCGCCAGCTTGCTGAGCTTGATACCTGGGGGAGCTTCCCTGCAGGCCTTGGCCTCATCTCTCCCATGACCTGCTATCTTGCCGACTGTGTTTTCCTTTTCCTTTATTTCTCTTCCTCTCACTCTCTCCCTCCCCTTCTTTCTTCCTTCTTTCCTCCCTGGAGCCTTGGAGGTTGAACCTAGAATCTTGTGCATGCTACCTCTTTTTTTACTATTATTATTTTTAAATTTTGAAACAGGGTCTTGCTAATTGCCCAGGCCGGGCTCCAATTTGCTTTCCTGCTGCCTCGGCTTCCCTAGTAGGTGGGATTACAGGCCTGTGCCACTATACGTGGCTCTCCTCTGCCATCTTTCTAGAAGTTGGTACTTGGCATTGAGTTGGAGCGGTGATGGATCTTCCCCAAGTTAGAGGCTTAAAGAAAAAGGCCTCTTTCAGTTTTGTTTTGTGGCACTTATTTCAGAAGTACTGAGATAAAAATGTCAAGGTGGAAATCTGTTGGTTTTGTTCTGTTGTTTTGGTAATCCTTTTGGACAAGCGGGGGGAAGGCAAGGATGCAGTGTTATTTGGAAGTAATTGTGACGTACATGACCACTCATGTAACTCTATCTCCTGCCACATATCCAAATGTGAGGATGTGTGATAAGGAATCAGCAGTTTTGGAGTGTCCTCCCTGTAACTTCTCCAGGTCTCAAACATGGTGCACTCCAAAGGAGAAAACAGCCAGGTGTGATGGCACAGACCACCACCTAGGAGGCTGAGATGGGGTGGTGAGTTCAAGGTTCAAGGCCATCCTGGGCTACAAAATGAGACCCTGCCTCAGAAACTGAATACCCCCCCTTTGGGATAAACACCCAAATGAAACAACAGAAACATTTTTCCACAGGAAAAAATGTCTAATATTTATAAATGGCCTTAGAAGTTAGCACACTCAGCCGAACCTGGTGGTATATACCTATAATCCCAGCACAAAGGAGGCTGAGGCAGGAGGATCCCTGAGAATTTGAGGCCCGACTGGATTACACAGTGATTTCAAGGCTAGCCTGAACTGCATAGTGAGACCCTGTCTCAAAAACCCACATAAATAAGAACTCAGTGCACTTCTGTATTATACCACTTTGTCTGTCACCATAATTCACTGTTCAGAGGACCCTAGAAGAAGCAGAGGATTTCAGACAATGCAGTGGCGTTGTTCAGGTCCTGTCCCATCCCCACACTGTTAGACAAATGTTCTGTTCACCTCAGTTCTGACGTGGGACTTTTCTCTGGCTATCTGAGGAAGCAATTCTTCCAGACGCTCTAGAAATGACAGGACACGAACTGTATTAATACAGGGCTCTGAACAAATTAGAGAGCTTTCCCCTATTATGACAAGGTATGCGACAGCTGTCACTTTACCAAAAGTATTCATTATGGGGCCGTTTGTTTAAAAGTTGCTCTGGTGGTTTGGAGACAGTGCCTCTTGCATGGTGACTCACAGGAAGCAAAAATAAGTTACTATCAGGTGATGACCATACTTAGAAGCCAAACTAAAAATGAGAAACCTGGTCATCCCTTGGCTCCAGTTTTCAGACTAGAAAGACCCAGGCTTTTGAAAAGTTAGATTTTCTTTGTGTCCTTTTTTTTTTAAAAAAATCTATTTACCAAGCATTTGCTAAATAATTACAGTGTGCCGATTTCTTTTTTTTTAATTTAAAACTGTTATTTTATTATTGTATTGGGGGCTAAGCCCAGGGCCTTTCCATGCAGCTACATCCCCAATCTTTTTATTTATTAACTTATTTTTGCTACCGGGGATCAAACTCAGGTCCTTGTGCTTTCGAGGCAGGTGGCAGAATCACTAAGCTAAATTCCCAGCCTGATTTTTTATTTTTTGTTTTGTTTTGTTTTGTTTTTTGAGACAGCGTCTCACCACGTAGTTGAGACTCATTTGGAACTCACTGTGTAGCCCAGGCTGGTCTTGAACTCACAGCGATCCTCCTGCTTCAGCCTCCTGATTGCTGGGATTACAGGCGTTTGCCACCATGCCTGGCTTATTTTTTATTTTTTGAAGCAGGGTCTTATCAAGTCACTAAGTTGCCCAACTTGGGCTCAAATTTGCCATTCTCCTGTCTCAGCTTCCCAGAGTGTTGGGATTACAGGCATGGGCCACCATGCCTGACTCAGTGCTCCAATTTCTGTGCTTGGAAACACACAAAGGGCGCATGGCATCCATTGTCCAGTGGCCCACGGTCTAGCAGGAGAAACATGCTTATCTGTGCACTTGCTGTCACCTCATTGTCAAGGCGGGGAGGACCACAGAGCCTGCTTCAGGGAGTACCTGATCCAGAAGAGCCTCTACCACAGGAGCCCGTTTCCAGAGGAGGAGACAGGCTCTGAGAGGCAAAGAGATTTGCTCTTTTGAAGCACCCCCAGGATGCTCGGACCCTCATTACACCCCCAGACCTTGGGCAACTTCATATTCCTGCTGTCAGCCAGGGTGACTCACCAGTGTCTGTTCTGACAGAAGACAAGGAAGCCTCCTGGCTCCATCTGTGCTTATCCTGGAAGTGAACAAGAAGCAACTTTCTGCAGTTCGCACCAGAAGCATTGACTTGAGAGAACAAATACACTAGCTTCTTAAAGTTCTTTGGAAACAAACAGGTATATTCATATATATATGAATTTTTTAAAGACAGGATCTCACTATGTAGTTCAGACTGGCCTTGAACTTGCTATGTAGCCCAGGATGGCCTTGAATTCATAGTGATTCTTCTGCCTCAGCCTTCAGAGTACTGGGATAACAGGATTTTTTAAAAATTTAATTTATTGGTACATTCTAGGTAGACAGTACAGTTACATTTGTTACTGGGCTCTTGTACCTTTACATGCCAGGTCTTGGTTCTCATTTTTCCCCCTTGTTGCGACCCTCCCTTCACCCTACAAACACTTTAATTCCATTTTTACATTTTCTCATATTTTTTTCCTTTTCCCTTATTCCCCTTTCCCTATCCTTCTCACTGTCCCTACACCTTTGGTCCTTTTCTTCCTATTTGCTAATTGTCCCATTAGGATCTTGAGTACTATTTTAGTTTTTCACACTAGAGAAACTATTTGGTATTTGCATATGTGTGCCTTATTTATTTCACTTAGAAGTATATCCTCAAAATGTACCCATTTACCTATGAATGAATCTACTTTCTCATTCTTTAGGGCTCAGTAGTATTCCATTTTATAGAAAAACTACATCTTCTTTATCCAGTTTCCAACTGATGGGCAGATGGGCTGTATCCAAGCTTTAGCTATTACAAACTGTGCCGCTATAAACATGGGTGTGCATATATCACTGTGGTATGCTTCTTTTAATTCTTTTGGAAAGATACCCAGCAGAAGCATGGCTGGGTCAAATGGAACCTCTAATCCTAGTTCTTTGAGCTATCTCCATATTGACTTCCATAGTGGTTGCACCAGTCTGCACTCCCACCAACAGTGGAGAAGGGTTCCTTTCTCCCCACAGCCGTGCCAACATTTGTTATTGTGTGATTTCTTGATAGCAGCCATTCTTTGTGGGGTGAGGTGAAATCTCAGTGTGTTATCATCTGCATCTCCCGAATGACCAGTGATGTGGAGCACTTTTTCACATATTTACTTGCTGCTTTTATTTCTCTGTCTGAGAAATGTCTGTTCATTTCAGATGCCCATTTTAGAATTGGGTCTTTATATTTGGGGGGGGCTGATTGTTTTGAGTTCTTTATATATTCTAGATAATAGTCCTTTGTCTGAGGAGCAGCTGGTAAAGTTTTTCCCACATTGTAGGTTGTCTCTTAGTTCTGGTGATGGTTTCTTTTGCAGTGCAGGAGCTTTTTAGTAAGATGAGATCCCAGTTGTTGATTCTTTCTGCTAGTTCCCGTGCTACTGAGGATTTGTTCATAAAGTCTTTTCCTATGCCAATGTCTTCCAGAGTTCTGCCTAACTTATCTTCCAGCAAGTTTAGTTTTTGTTTTTATATTTAGATCTTTAATCCACTTGGATTTTAATTTAGTGCATAGTGACAGATAAAGGTCTAGTTTTAATGTTTTGCAGGTTGAGATCCAGTCTTCCAACACCATTTATTAAAGAGGCTATCTTTCCTCCAGTGGGGACTGTCAGCTCCTTTGTCAAAGATGAGGTAGCTGAATGCATTTGGAGTTGTTTTTGTGTCTTCCAATCTGCTCCACTGATCCTCAGGTCTGCTTCTTTGCCAGTACCATGCTGTTTTTATCACAGTGGCTTTGTAGTATAGTTTCAAATTGGGAATCATTATACCTGCTGCCATGTGTCTGTTGCCTAGGATGGCTTTTGCTATTCTAGGTCTCTTATGGTTCCAAATGAATTTTTGGATTCTTCTTTCTAGTTCTTACAGGATTATTTTTATTTCATCACTGATGATTGATTGATTTTTGTGATGCTGTGATACTGGTGTTGAACTCTGGACCTTTGTTTTGGTACTGGGGATCAAACTCAGGAGCTTGTGCTTGCGAGGCAGGTGGCAGAACCACTGAGCTAAATCCCTCGCCTATTGAACTCTGGACTTTTAAATGCTAGGCAAGTGCTCTAGCATCAGCTTCATTTTGTTTTATTTTAAATTAGCTTTACTGAGGTATAATTGCAGAGCAAAAAACTACATGTTTAATGTATACAAGTTTTTGTTTTGTTTTTTTGAGAACAGGTCTTGTTGTATAGTCCAAATTGGCCTTGAAATCTCTATGTAATTTAAACTGTCTTGGAATTCTTGATCCTCCTGCCTCAGCCTCCCAAATGCTGGACTCACAGGTGTGTAACACTGCACCCTACTTTATTGTATGCAATTTGATGAATTTGGACATATACATGCATACATAGTTCTGTTATCATAATCAAGGTAATAATCATCTCTACTGACAACCCACAGAGTAGGCAAAAAATTTTTTTACCCGCTATTCAGATAAAGGACTATTATCTAGAATATATACATAACTCAGAAAAGCAGACCCCCCCCAATTTAAAGACCCAGTGCAACAATGGGAATCTGAAATGAAAAGACACTTCTCAGATAAAGAATTAGAAATGACAAATAAATATATGTAAAAAGGTTCAACATCACTGGTCATTTGAGAGATGCAAATTAAAACAACACCGAGATTCCATCTCACCCCAGTAAGAATGGCTGCTATCAAGAAATCAACCAATAACAAATGCTGGAGGGGCTGTGGTGAAAAGGAACCCTTCTCCACTGCTGGTGGCCATATAAACTGGTGCAATCAGTGTGGAGATTTCTCAAAAAACTAAAAGTAGAGATTCCATTTGACCCAGCCATCCCTCTGCTAGGTATCTTCCCAAAAGAATTAAAAGCATCATACCACAGTGATATATGTGCACTCATGTTTATAGCAACATTTCTAATAGCTAAGTCTTCGCAACAGACCAAATGCCCATCAACTGACGAGTGGATGAAGATGTGGTTTTTTTTGAGACAGGGTCTCACTATGTAGTTGAGACTGACCTGGAACTCACTATGTAGCCCAGGCTGGTCTCAAACTCACCGTGATCCTCCTGCCTCAGCCTTTTGAGTGCTGGGATTGTACAGGCGTGTGCCACCACACCCCGCAATATGTGTTTTTTTATACAGTGGAGTACTACTCTGCCACAAAGAAGGATGAACTTCGGACATTTATAGCTAGATGGATGGACCTTGAGACCACTCTGTTAAGTGAAATAATCTGGACACACGTTTAAATACCACATTGTTTCCTCGGTGTGAGGAACTGAATGTGGAAAGGAGGGCTGAGATGTATATGGATGTTGTGGAATGGAAAGAAAGTGTTCAAATGGGAAGGGGAACAAGGGAGAAGGGAGGAAGAAAGGAAGGAAGGCGTAAGAAAAAAAGTGAAGCTGGGCGTGGTGGCACACGCCTATGATCCCAGCACTGAGGAGGCTGAGGCAGGAGGATTGTTGTGAGTTTGAGAACAGCCTGGGCTACATAGTGAGTTCCAGGTCAGAGTCTCAAGTACATATAGTGAGACCCTGTCTCAAAAAAAGCAAAAAAACAAAACAAAACAAAACAAAACAAAAACCTGAAAATGAAAATGAAAAAAATAAGCACAAAGCTTTTGTATGTAAGGAGGGGAGGGTGTTGGGGCGGGATAAAATAAAATAAAATTCATTAATAAAATTTTTAAGATTGAAAAAATGTAATGCCTTTCATGAGAATAGAAATCGATTTGTTAAAGCTTTATGTTCCAAGAGGGCGTCTATAGTGCCATTCCACAGAACAGGCGCTCCTTTCTTCTATCCATCAGTGTAGTCATTTTCATGGATCTCTGGTCGGATGTCACAAAGTCCGACAGGTTTCCCAGGCCTTATCCTGTCCTGCCGGAAGTAGGTCGGCCCTCTTGGTCTCCTCCACTTCACTGCTGCAGCTGCCCTGTGGTCCTAAGGCAGCACTTTCTTTGTCTTGAATGCTTTCTCTCTGTGCAGGCTGAACTGTTCAGTCTCAGCCTGAGTTTCTTCAGTCTGCTTCAGCCTCTGGTGCTTTTGCCGTGGGCCTTGAACACTTTCTCAGTGGCCCACTTCTCGGCCTGCAGCTGCTGTGGGATCCCTCACCACTGGCTGGCCATGGGTGCAGCAACCCCTGACTTCATGCTTTAAAATTTTTTTAAATTGCTAGAGATCAAACCCAGGACCTCTTTCTGCCACCTGCCTTGCAAGCACAAGGTCCCGAGTTCAAACTCTGGTATCAAAAAAACAAAGAAACAAACCAACCTAGACCTCATGCATACCAGGCAAGGGCTCTACCTCTGAGCTACACCCTAGCCCTTAAACTGTTAAATGTTTTTAAGTTGAGGTCTCACTGTGTGTCCAGGCTGGCCTTGAACTCCCGGACTCCAGTGATTTTTTTTTTTTCCTATATCAACCTCCCCACTGGCTGAGACTAACAACACACGCCATCCTAATTTTAAAATACTGAATCATATTCTATTGTACTTAGCTCAAAAGGTGGGGGCAAGAAGCTCAAAATGTCCTTGTTAATCTCTTTGAAGCCAACATGAGCTATAAAGTAAATAGATGAGGTTCTGGAATACAGGTTTGAGAGCAAATACTCCATTATAAAACACTGTGCCGTGGGAGTAAGCAAATCAGATCAGAGCTAATCACAGCAGGACTTTAAGCAGTATGTTCCAGAGGGTCTCAGTAATGGAGTGGGAGTGAGTGCTTGCTCTGGTTACTACGGCTGTGGGTCATGGTTTAATCAGACTCGGGGGCTCGTCCACCACACAGCCCGCCCACGGCTGCCCCGCCAGTGTGTGCTGGAACCTTGGTTAGTGTGTAGAAACACCGGTCTCCAAACCTGTGCTCTTCTCCCCCTCCTACCACCGTGTACCAACACAGTGTACAACACATTCCCTGCCCTGTGGGAATTGCCATTTCCAGGGGATGGCGCATATCTACACGAAAAGAGAGGCCAGAGCTTGCATATAAATCCTGCAGGGGTTGTAGAAACAGCTGTCAAAATAATGGCATCATTACAGGAGGATTAAAATGGAGTCCATTTCAGAACAGGCTTTGTGAGCTTTCAGCACAAACTGCAAAGACGACGACGGTATCTATAGCAGAAAGGAAATCTCCAGATGTTTTCTTAGCGATGTGTTTCAAAAGCATCGACACACAGAGAAAGAAATATGGTGGCATTTATTGCCATGTTTGCCTTTTTATATCTTATCTCCCCGAACATTGTCCCAGTGCTACGTCCCATGTGATTTTTTTCCTTCTCCTTCCAGGTTTCCAGCAACCTTGCTGGGCATTTTCAGATGGTCTTTGCTAAAGCCAACCAAATGAGGGACCCCAAGCTCCTCTTCCCTGGACCTCGGGCCTCCTCTGTGCCAGTGATGGATGGGTCCCCTGAATCCTGCTTGGTTCCAGGGGGTCTCGGTAATGGAGGCCAGAGTGGCTCTGGGTTCTTGAGAGTGGGAGTGAGTGCTCGCTTCGGCAGCACATTACTAAGTTGGAACGATAACAGAAAAGAGTAACAGGACGATACAGAGAAGAGGAACAGGGCCCTGCACAAGGACGACACGCAATCTCATGACACATTCCATATTTTAAAAGGGGGGGGAGAGATAGAGGAAGGGAATGTGTCACGGCACAATGAGGGGCAGGTCCCTTTGCCAGAGGCTTTGAAACAGGATAATCGGTGTCTTCTAGGAAGATACTCCTGGAACAGCAGTATCTAGGAATATCCTAACAGGAAAAGTACTTTCTCTTCTCCTAAGTCCTTTTTTATTTGTAATCTGAGATTCATAATATTCACACAGCTGAACTCTTGTGAAGACTCAACAAGGTGACGCACAAGCGAGAGGCTACGCTCTGTAGTACAAGTGGCCCCTGGCAATAGGCCCTGTAGTAGGAGTGGTAACAGTCTGGCAATTGAAACCATTTCTTAGCCAGGGATAGTGGAGCACATCTGTCATCCCAGCCTTCTGGGAGTCCGAGGCAGGAGGACGGCAGCTGGGCAACTTAGTGATTTAGTGAGATCCAATACCCTGTCTCAGGGATGTAGCTCAGTGCGAAGGCCTCTGCACTAAGAAAAAAAAAATCTTGAACACGTAATTGCTTCAAGAACTGTGCAGAATATTTGACGCACAGTGTTAGGAAAATATAAAAAAGCGTGTTTGAGAGGGGCCTTTGCAGTTGGCAGCTGTGTTCCAGTCCTGGCAGAGGGAGTGACTGAGTCTCTTACCAAAATTTCTTTTTCTTTCTTCCTTTTCTTTTTTTTAAATTAATTAATTAATTACTTTGAGAAGGAGAGTTCTCATTGCATAGTCCAGCCTGGCCTTGAACTCACTATGTAACCCAGGCTGGCCTTGAACTCCCTACAATCCTCCTGCCTCAGCCTCCCAAGTGCTGGGATGACAGGCGTGTGCAAAACACACCTGACTCTTTCCAAAGTTTCGTGGCTAGTCCTTTTCAAAGCCAGGAAGTCTGAGCCTGACTCAGAGATACCGAGGCTGAATTTCCTACTGTGTATGTGTGTGTACGTGTGTGTGTGTGTGTGTGTGCGCGCGCGCGCGCGTGCGTGCGCACACACGTGCACGTTTTGGTGCTGGGGCTCAAACCCAGGGCTTCACACATGCTGAGCAAGTGCTCTACCACTGAGCTGTTACTGCAGCCCCGCAGCTTGTCTTTCACCCCCTTCCAGGCTGCCACGTCTCACGTCTCCACGGTTCTTCTCTTTGGAGGCTGCGCACTCGCAACCTGCAGGACCTAGCACTTCTTACGACCGCTTCAGGGCGCAGCTTGAATCCAAATCATCACTCCGAAGACAAGGTCCGCCTGGGAACGACTGGCTTGAAGCAGCAATTTCCTCCTTCCTCCTGTCCCTCCCCACCCAGTGAAAATCGTGCCTGCCTCTGCATCGCGGGTCACGTGTACGTTTACGCCATGTGACCACGTGTGCATTTGTGGAGAGTCCGGCCTGCCTGGGTGTTGATAAGATACACAAGTGTTGTACCGCGGCAAACCATGCAGAGACAGAGATGAAAGCAAGTAGAAATAGAAGTTAAAATGCTTTTCCAGCCCAAGTGAGCAGGCAAACGTCTTTTTTGTTATTGGTATTGCTCTTACCAGTGCATGTTTGCAGTACATAGTGATTCTGTTTATCATGGGGAGCTGGTCCATGCATGAAACATGCCTTAGTTCTTTCTCCACCTCCTTCCCTGCCCAACCGTCCCTGCTGCTGCCAACCCTCGTTCCCTTCCTATTTGCAAAAAAAGCTCTATTTCCATTTTTTCTTTCTTGTTTTCTTTTTATTTGTTTATTTATTTATTTTTGGTTTTTTGAGACAGGGTCTCACTATGTAGTTGAGACTGACCTGGAACTCACTATGTAGCCCAGGCTGGTCTCGAACTCACAGCGATCCTCCTGCCTCAGCCTCCTGAGTGCTGGGATTACAGGTGTGCATCACCACGCCTGGCTTAATTCTCTTTTCTAACAGCTTCTCCCTTCCTTCCCTTCCCACTCCTTCCCTCTCCTGCTCCCCTTCCTGTGTGAGAAAGATCTCCTTATTTCCTATCATTTAACTGCAGGCAAACATTTTAAGGGGCCACCTGTTCCAGTGCAGTGAGGTCCAGCGTGCCAGGCAGAGCACCCGCACTCAGAGCACACATGGACGTCGGTTAAAAATCTCCATTCATGCTGGCCAGCGCTGCAGGGAGGCTGAAGCAGGAGGATCCCAAGTCCAAGCCCAACCTGGAACATTTAGCAACTTAGTGCCTCACAATAAAATTTTTTTTAAAAAGAAGCAAGTACACACATAACTATATCCCCACCCTGTCAGAATTTCAGGGGAAAGACCAGGAGATCAGCATTTTAGAGCCACCCCTGAGTGATTTTTTGGGAGGTGAGAGCTTTTCGAGGAAAACGTAGTCTAAGCAGTCTTCACAGTCATAATCCTCAGTCTCAGCCTTCTACTGTGGGATCACAGATGTGGTCCATCACACCTGACACCCGGGGGGATTTTAATGAATAAATTAAATTAATTTTCTTTGAGACAGGATCTTGCTATATAGTTCAGGCTGGCTTTGAACTCACTATGTAGCCCAGGCTGGCCTCAAACTCATGGTAATCCACCTGCCTCAGTTTCCTGAGAGCTGGGACTGTGAGCTTGTGCCACTATGCCTGCGTTCCAGGTGAATTTATTTATTTATTTCATTTATTTATGCCTCATTTCTTTGCTTGTTTTATTTTGAGACAGGATCTCCCTTGTAATTCAGGCTGTCCCTGAACTATGTAGTTCAGGATGGGCCTCGAAATCACAGTGATCCTTCTGCCTCAGCCTCCTGAGTGCTGAGATTACGGTCATGTACCACCACAGCCAGCTAGCCACTAGGTAACTATTTATTTAAGAAAGGGTCGTGCTATGTAGTTTCAATTGTTCATGCTCCTGGGCTCCTCCCCTTGATTGGTGAGGGTTCCCCAGGCCAAACTCCTTCCCCATGAAGGTAGCTGGATGGAGGTTGTAGGTGCCGGAGCAGGTCCCTGAGGGCGGGATAGAAGTACTTCCTAGTGAGCCGGGACAGAGGAGACTCAGAAATGGAGCAAGTGAATATAAACTTCTTCTTCAAGCATGCTGTGATAGCCTGGGCTGCTTGAAGGAGGATTGACTGATATGGGGTGAGACAGACTGAGCACGTGGAAAAAGATGAGTCCATCTGTCTGATGGACGAGGCTGAATGTGAAGACAAAGAAGAGTGAAGGAAGGGCAAGAACAGGAAAGTACAAAGACAGATGGAGAAACCTGGTCTATTGAATTTTCCTCTGCAAAAATCAGACGTATGGAGTAGCCACACCACTGGGCAACCACCTAATAGATGAAGGAAGGCGAATCCTTATAAGATTTTTTACAAGGTAACCTGCAGGAGCCTGCAACAAAGGCATGAAACAAGTGTGGTGCTACACTTCTGTAAGCCTGGGAGGCTGAGGCAGGAGGACCGCAAGTCTCCATAGTGAGTTCAAAGCCAGCCTGAACCATATAGCAAGACCCTGTCTCAAAAAATTTTTAAAAATTAATTAATTAAAATTCCCCTGGGTGTCAGGTGTGGTGGAACACATCTGTAATCCCACAGTAGAAATAGGAGGGCTGCAAGTCTGAGGCAAGCCTCAGCAACTTAGGGAAACCTCCTCTGAAAACTGAAAGAGGGCTGGGAATTTAGCACAGTGGTAGAGCACTTGGCTAGCAGGCCTGAGGCCTAGGGTTCAACCCCTGCCACAGTATAAACTGTACAGACAACACCTGCCTGCTGTAGCAGCGTCACACAGGTAGCAGTGACTCCCTTTTAAAGGCTGGATACAGTCGAACAGGGGGCTCAGGTGTCCCCACAGGTGCTGATTTCCTGCCCTCTGGCTGTGTACCCCACAGAGGGGTTGCTACAGGGTGGGCACGTGCGTCATCAAGCAAGGTACAGCAAGACAAATACTGCATGATCTCACTTATGCAGTTTCTACACAAGTCAAATATGCAGAAGCGGGAGTACAGCAACGTGTGCAAGAGGAATGGGAAAGGAGAGTGAAGTAGGACACAACGTGTGCATTGATAGTTATGTAGAGTAAGTAAGTCTAGACAGTTAATGCAGAGCGTGAGGTCTATCGCTAGTAATATTGTAGTGTACACTGAAATTTTGCCACAAGAGTAAATTTTAGGTGCTCTTGACATACACAAAAGGGTGTATCTCTGGGACGGGGGGTGCGGCTCTGTGGCAGAGTGCTTGCCTAGCATGTGCAAAGCCCTGGGTTTGATCCCCAGCATGGCAAAGAAAAAAAAAA
>NW_022900948.1:24618788-24626808 GCF_012274545.1 Fukomys damarensis | reverse complement strand
TGTATATATATATATATAATATATATAGTTAAAAAGAAAATAAATAGTAGAATGCATGGGAGGGAAAGGGATGAAAGAAAAACCCATAGATTAAACCGATTTACAAGAGGCAGGAAGATCACAGGTTGAAGCCCAGTCTGGGCAACTTAGTGACTTAGCGGGACTCTGTCTCAAAATAAAAAAATTAAAAGCTGGGGATGTAGCTCAGTGCAAAGGCCCTGGGTTCAATCCCCAAAACCATAACAATGGAAATTTAGGTACACCAATTAGATTATAAATGCAAGGAATCAAGTACCCCAAAAGTGAGAACTATGGCTATGTTTGCAGGGAGACTTGGGCCTATGACTGGGACCTGTGGGTGCGCTGTATGGTGACTGGAAAGTTCTGCTTCTTTACTGGGCTAGCAGTTAAAAGGATGTGTGCCTCGTCACGATTCGCTAAGGTATACACTTGTGTGCTCTTTATGTCCAACTTTATTTCACAAGATTAAGAAAATCAGAGGTAGCATTCTCTAGCTTTTTGTGCGAGTGGTATTTTTGCTCTGGCACCCAAAACAACAGTGAAGAAGCCAGGGGCTGTGGCTCTTCCCAAGTCCAGCGCAAGGGCAACCGAGGTCTTGGTCACAGTCGCAGCCACAGGAAAAAACGTGTAGCCTGACAAGAGAGCAACAACAAAGGCCTTGGAATCCGCTAGACCTGAACAAATGTCAGCAGTCTATACTGTCTTGTTCACTTGTTTTTGGTACTGGAGATTGAACCTAGGACCTTTACACTGAGCTGCTTCCCCAGCCCTTTTTCTTTTTAATTTTTTTCTTTTGAGAAAGGGTCTTAGTAAGACACTAAATTGCCCAGGCTGGGCTTGAGTTTGAGATCCTCCTGCCTCAGGCTCCCAGAGTCCTGGGATTATAGGTGTGCACCACCACACCCAGCTCTGCCTGTGCTTTTGACTGGTCACCTTCTACTTAATGACTGTCCCCTGTTGTGCAATTTGCCTAGTCCCACAGAGTTCAATTTCCTCATGTCACAAGTAGGGATAATGGCTTGTTGTGAGGATTAGATAAGTGTGTGCCTTGGTACACAGTAGGTGCTCAGTGATGCTTTACTATAATTATTTTTATGAGTCAAAGAACAGGTTGGCCAGGTTCTAGGACCTGGAAAGTGTTATGAATCTGCTGCCATGCTGGGCAGTTGCCCTGAGTGTTCCCATAGCTGTTCTGACACCCAAACAAAGGTCTTTTCTCCTCCTACTGGCTGCCTTCTCCTGGAAGGCAGGCCTCAGCAGGGAGGCATTAGGTCATGCCCAGAGTGCTGCAAGCATGTGACTCTGTTTGGGGTGTTCTTCCCCTTACTAGTGAAGAAATAGTCAGTGAGTGTCAGGAACCAATGAGTGACCCTTTCAGCGATCAACAGGAGGACAAAACTTCCTACCTAAAGTTTTGAAATTGGGAGGGATTGGCCCCTCTGAGAGAAGCTTCCTGCTCCATGGGTCCAGCTTTAGCCTAAACTGCTGAGGCCCCCAGGACTCATTCAGTCTCCACAGACAAGTCTAGGTAACACCCTCCTCCTCCTCCTCCAAGGGACATTGGTCAATGCCTGGACATACTTTTGGTTGTCACAACTGGGAGGATGTTACTGGCATCCACTGGGCAGAGGCCAACGATGCTGCTAAAATCCTGCATCACACATGGCAGCTCCCCACAGCAAAATATCAATCACGCCAAGCTGAGTAACCCTGATCTGGAGGGAGAGACCTGAGACCTCTGTTTCTGTCCCGGGTTTCTTGACATATGACCAAGCCAGCATGTTTCAGGCTACAAGAGATTACTGACTTGCCCAAGGTCAACGCGATGTCAGGGCCATGGTTTCTCACCTCACAGCTCGATCGGCCTGGCTGAGGTTTCCTGGGAATCAAGGTTTATAGTTACTCTTTAAAATAAGACCTTCAGGGCCGGGGATTTAGCTCAGTGGTTCTGCCGCCTTGCAAGCGCAAGGACTTGAGTTTGATCCCCGGTACCAAAAATAAATAAATAAAATAAAATAAAATAAGACCTTCTGGGGACAACCTGAGCCACAAGAAAGAGGCTTGGGCTTTTCCTCACCTCGTGAGTTGCTCACAGCACAACCTCTCCAAGCCTTTCCATCCCAGCTCTGATGACTGTTTTTCATCTCAACACTCAGGTATTTACCGTAATGTGTACTAGCAAAAAAAAAGGAAACTAGTAAGAAAACCCATGATATAGTGTGAGCAGCAACACTGAGCCAAATCCCCAGCCCTGTGCCTTTTAAATAAATGTATTTAAATCTTAAAAATAGTCCAGTAAAATGCTATATAAATGTGATACAGGCTGTAGTCATATGGAGTAAAAACCATGGAGGTGGTGTGTATAGACGTGAAGTGTGTCTTGTGTGCATGTGTGTGTGGGGGAATGAAGTTGGAGATACCGTCTTGTTAAGTAGCCCAAATTGGTCTAGAACTTGAAGTCCTCCTGCCTCAGCCTCCTGAGCAGCTGAGATTAAAGTATGTGCAACTTTGCCTAGTACAAAGTTTGTCTTTGCTTAAGGTTTTTTCCCCGGGCTTCACTCCCTTCTCCCTGTCTGGTGTCTCTGCCCTCTCACTCAGGGAATCCTTCTGCTGATTTTCCTCATTCCTGAAGACCCAGCTCAGCCCTTCTTTCCTCCAGAAGCTTCTCCATCCACTTCCAGCCCAGGGTCTCCTCTGGAGCCAGTGTTAGCAACCCCGGAGTGCAGCTGTCTCACACCAGCTCAGCCAGGAAGAGGCTGTGAGAAGTGGCGGCTGTGGAAACAGCAAGACGCAAAGCCGTGCACTTTACCACGAAGTTTCCAGCTCAGCCCATCCTGAGCCACGAGCTCCTGACCAGAACCGAGCCACTGCGACAAGCCAGGGCAAGAGAGTCACGGAACTTGGTCTCCACACGCACCCTGGAGGGCACTGCCGGCTGCGCAGCTGTCTACCCCAGCCTGCCGCGAGGTGCCAGAAAGTCTCTGTCTCTGGGCCTGGCCGACCTGGCTCTGTTTAAATTTGGCCAGGTCAGTTCTCCCAGCTGAGGTTCACTTTTCTGTCTGCACGGGCGGGCAGGGGAGTGGAGCCCGGCCCCCCAAGGCAGCTGTGAGTTTGGAGTTCAGCCAGAGGCTGCGGAGGAAGTGCTTGGAAAGCCATCGGGCACTTCTGAACCTGTGGAAAGAATCAGTGTTTTTAGACTTCTTAGTGAGGACAGCCAGCGCTCTGGGGTTTTCAGAGCAATGCCGTGCAACCAGAAGAACGAGATCGCATGTTTGTCCGTCTGTACGCATGTGCGCACACACGCGCACACACCCTGGCTACAGAATGTGGCTTTCGGGCCTCCTTGAAACGCTTTGCGATCTGGCATACACAGGCAGCTCTGACAGGGTGTCTGGACTGACTGCACTTAGAAGAGGAAAGCCTGAGGGGAGAGAGAGATGACCCGGATCTGGAAACAGTTTCCTCCTTTTGGTTAACAGCACTTTCTCCAGCAGCTCCCCTGGAGCAGGGGCTGGCGACTGGGTGGTGGTGGTGATGGTGGTGTCGCAGTCAAGTTTCTGGCCTCAGGGGCATCCTCGGAACAGGGAGGACTCACTTGTGAACAAGCCGTTCCATACAGGATGTTCAGACCTGCATGCAGCAACACACTGGGTGGCGTGGAAACCCAAGATTTAGCTTCCCAATCCCAGGACGCGAGCTCGCTTCAAGACGAGTGAGAAGGTTGTGTTAAAATGAAAGAGATCCCAGTATGATGGCACACACCTGTAATCTCACCTACTGGTGAGGCAGGAAGATTGCAAGTTTGAACCCAGGGTTACTTACATACCTGGACCCAGACTCAAAAAATAAACAACTGGGCCGAGGATTTAGCTCAGTGGTTCTGCTGCCTGCCTTGCAAGCACAAGGACCTGAGTTCGATCCCCGGTACAACAAAACAAAACAAAACAAAAAAACAAAATCAACCAACCAACAAACAAAAAATAAACAACAAAGAAAGAAAACTGCTAGGTGTGGTGGTGCACATCTGTAATCCCAATACTCAGAAGCTTGGGGCAGGAGGATCACTTAAATTTGAGGCCATCCTGGGCTACATAGTGAGTTGAAGGCCAGCCTGAATTGCATAGTGAGACCTGTCTCAAAAAACAAAACAAGACAAAAGGACTTTATTAATCATCTTATTAATATCCCTAAATGTGCCAATAAATGTTTTACTATATAAAAAATCACCTCATAGATGATTCATTAAAAAATACAGTGCATTTAAGCCAAAGTTTTTCTGTTTGTTTGCTTGCTTTTGCTTCTATTTTCTGTACTGGGCATTGAATCCAGGGTCTTCACACCGAGCTGCATCCCTAGCATTTTTCCCCCCCTGGACAGTCTTCCTAAGTAGCCAAGTTATCCAGGCTAGGCTTGAACTAGAGATCCTCCTGCCTCAGCCCCCTAAAATGCTAGGAAAATGGGTGTGTTGCCCCATACTAGGCTCCAATGACTACATCTCAAGTCCGGTGTGTGCTTAGGAGCCATCCTGAACTCCCTGGCATTGCTGCCTGGGTGGAGCAGAGCACACAATGGCCCAAATTGCTGAACACTCGGAGGTCAGAATCATGCAGCTGACAGCTCGCCGAGGAGCACAGATCTGAGTCCTCTGCAGGCCTCTGCGGTCTAGGAGTGACGTCATACACAGCTCCCAGACACAGGCTTACAGAGGTCACAGGGAGGCTGGCACAGAAGAAGACAGAGACCAATGGAGCCAGCACCACAGTGGCCCCTGCAGCAGCCATCCGAGGCCCAGAAGAGATAAAACCTGAATCCACGACTTTGCTCTCTGTGGCATTTTTGGCTACTCACATTTGACAGCCTCCCGACTGTCTGAGCAAGTCTCGAGCCAGGACCATTTCTCCTCCTCTTCCTCCTCTTCTTTCCCCTCTTTCTTCTCCCCTTCCCCTCCTCCTGCTCTTTGTCCTCTTTTGTTTTTGGTACTGGGCATCGAACTCATTCAATTGATTTAGGCTTCCCCACTAGGCTCCTTTTCCCCCTAAAATTTATAATAATATCTGGCAACAACATATGATGCATAGAAAAGATATGCACACAAGTGTAAGTTAAGAAATATTTGGAGCCGGGGATTTAGCTCAGTGGCACTACTCCTGCCTTGCAAGCCCAAGGTCTGGAGTTTGATCCCTGGTACCAAAAAAATAAAAATAAAAATAAAGAAACGTGATGAGAAAGGAGTACCCTGAACCACCATGGAGGGGAGGGTTGGTGCACATTTAGGATGGCTGTGTCCACCTGGGAGCCTTTCCCACCTCTGCCCTGGCCACCCACAGCCCCACCCATACCCACAGTCCTCAACCTTCAGCTCTGCATTTCCTTCATGTTTTTGGTCTTACTCCTTCATGGTCTTACTCCGAAAATGTACTGTAAGAAAACACTCTATTATTTAATTTAGGTTTTTTTTTTTTTTTGAGCTTTGTAAAAAAATATCACATTCCAGTCTTTTCCTAAGCTTTACTGATGTATAACCACATGTTAAAGGTTGTACATATTTAATGTGTACACCTTGATGAGTTTGGACATCCATTGTACCACCAGCACAGCCTCGGGGTCAGGGATGTAGCTCAGTGGTGCCATGCTCACCTTGAAAGTGCAAGGTCCTGAGTTCAAACCCCGGTACTGGAAAACAAACAAAAACAGCAAAAACAAAACAAAAACAAAAAAACCCCTAGTCTCAGGACTAAACATATCCAAAATTTTTGTGTTCTTTTTTTCCCTATTCTGGGATAAGAACAATTAACACAGATCCATGTTGTTAACATTTAACTATTAATTCTTTTTGAGACAGGGTCTGTGCTGCCCAAGCTGACCTCAAACTTGTGATCCTCCTGTCTCAGCCTCCCAAGTTCTGGGATTACAGGTGTGCACTTCCACCCCCATCTTCTGCTGATGTGTTTTAAAGTGCTATGCACTTGTTAACTGTAGGCCCCTTGTTGAGCAGTGGATCTCTAAAAATCAGTCATCTTGCATAACTGAAACTTTAGATGCATTGAGGAACAATTCTTCACTTCCCCCTTCCCCGGCCCCTGGCAACGGTCCTTCTACTCTGATGTTTTCAGTGGGACTATTTTAGATAACTCAAGTAAATAGGGTTATGTAGTATTTGTTTTTCTATGTTTGGTATATTTCACTTGACATAATGTCCTCTAACTTTATCCATGTTATCTCTGATGGTGGGATTTTCTTCTTTCTTAAAGCTGAGCAATATTCCATTGTGCACAGCTTGCTTTCTTTCCTTATTATTCCCATTCTATTGTGTGTTGCTTCTCATTCATTCGCATTCACCTGTGTAGTATTCCGTTATGTGAACAAAGGCGTAATCATCATTTACCTACTTGTCAATAGGTAGGGTGCTCAATTCCAGTTTTGTACCATTATGTGTCATAAAAGGGTGCCGTGGACATTCTTGTACGCCTCCTGGTGTACAGGGGCAGGGCTTCATCTAGAGCAGATACGGAGAGGCCTGCTGCTGGCTTGTCAGGTCTGTGCGGTTCACGTGGTGAGGTGAAGTATATTCTTGGCTTGGAACCCGCCGCTGTCTGGAACCTGGCGCAGACTACTCCGCAGCCTCGCTCCCACGGCCCCCTGCCAAGCCGTCCCAGTGGGCTCCGTTCCCCAAACACTGACTCATGATCTCCTTCCTTGTCTCCAGGGCTTTGCCCGTGCTGGTCCCTGGCCTGCAGTGCGCTTCCTGCGCTGTTTCCATCTCCTCTCCTCTTTCAAAGTCAGGCTCACAGCCCGGCCTCCCTTCCCGATGGCCAGGGTGTTCTGTGCCTGCGCACACACTGTCAGGGTCTGAGGGGAGAGAGCCAGGCGGAGCCTCGGCCTTGTCATCTCCTGTCTTTTGATCTTCTGCAAGCACGTTCTGACATTGCCTCTGGGAAGCAGATACTCTGCCTGTCACTACAGTGCTGAACACATGACCTCTTAGAGAAACAGGGACTTGTCCCTCCTGGAGCTCTGGGGAGGTGTGAGACGGATTCTGAAGGAGCCACCCCGCCCCAACACCCCATTGCACACATCCTCCTCCAGAACTGCAGCACAACACATCGCCGTCGTTTAAAACACTCCCTTTGCAGTATTTTGCTCTGGCAGCCCTGGAAAAGTAATACAGGAGAAGAAACAATGCTAACGTGCTGATCACCGCCAGATATTTACTTTTTAAGGAGCTCTATACGATCACATTCAGGAAAGTAATGTTACTAGGAAAAAAACCACAGTTGCTCATTGGGAGGCCGTTCCGATGGGCAATACACAAGTGTTTTCAAACAGCTGGTACCTTGTAAAAGGCGGCTGCTGTCTCAGGATATTCCTGTTGGCATGGGACTGCAGATTTGCCTAAAACAACAGCACCTTGTTTCTGCACCAGTCAACCTATACAAACAAGGAAATATCGCCCGAGAAATTAGCAAACGCATACATCACAGAAAATCCCCTGGACACGAATGCAGACAAGACTGGCTGAACAGTGACCAGAGATAGCTGGCAAACACAGAAGCTTGCTCTTTGAAATGTTTGACATTTCCTTGGAAAAGTTACACGGAGGCATTTTAAAAGCACAGAGTGTCAAAGCTGGGAGGAAGTTTAGAGATAATCCAGTCCATCTACCAAATCGACTGGTGGAGGAGACTTAACAGCCAGCAAGGGGAAGGGATTTGTCCAAAGTCACACCAGTGGCCAAGGGCTGCTGGGACTCCTCAGCCTGGCTGTTTAGACCCAAGTCAGTGAGTCCTTCTCTTTCTATCATTTTTTCCTCTTTCATTTCTCCACATTTCTGACTGTGGCTGAATTCTAGCTTAAGTGAGTGCATTAAAAAAAAAAAATTACACTAGACGAGGGGTTTGGCTCAGTGGGTTCCACTGCCTGCCTCGCAAGCTCAAAGTTCTAAATTCGATCCTCAGTACAAAAAAAAAAAAAAAAAAAAAAAAAAAAAAAAAAAAAAAAA
>NW_022900948.1:24612086-24618712 GCF_012274545.1 Fukomys damarensis | reverse complement strand
AAAAAAAAAAAAAAAAAAAAAAAAAAAAAAAAAAAAAAAAAAAAATCACAGCTACAGTACTTAGCAAATAAGCTCTTTCTACTGTTCCCTCTGTCCCTGGGATTTCTACAGGGCTCATTTTATGCTCTCTCCCACTGACCTGTGAGTGTCTGAGAATTATTCAGATTTATGCTAAGGAAGCTGGCAGGCAGGAAGACATCCTTTCTCCCTACAGTCTGATCTGTTACCTCACAGGAAAAACCCCTCGCCTGGCAAAATGCTCCTCCGTGGCTCTCTCCTCTCTCCATGAAAATTTCCAAGGGGCCCCTTATATCCCTCCAGTGACAAATAGTACAGGAGAGGTTTGGGGGCA
Source organism: Fukomys damarensis (assembly GCF_012274545.1). NCBI lineage: Eukaryota > Metazoa > Chordata > Mammalia > Rodentia > Bathyergidae > Fukomys > Fukomys damarensis. The sequence continues at coordinate 24,618,360 of NW_022900948.1, read as the reverse complement.
ACTACGACAGCACCCAGAGCACACCACACAGACACCCTGAGCACTCACACCCTGAACACACATCAACAGAGCACACACCACACACGGATCTCTTGTGCACAACACTCGTGCCCACAGACAGCATACGCGGTCACAAGGCCTCTGAAAGGATGAAGTACGTTCCTGAAGAACCCAACCGGTGGGACATGGAGTAGAAGAAAGAGCTTCACACCTGGATTTGAATGTGGCCTTGTCCTGACTTCAGTCAGATTCTTAACTTCTCCAAAGTTCAATGTCATGCCCTGTTAGTGGGCCTTGATGAGATGGCGCGGATAAACTCTGTGGTCCATTGCTGCCTGCTGAGTGCTTGTCCTTCTTGTTAGTTCTGTATGAACTGCTACTTGTCTGGGTTCCTGATTGCTCCCCATCGCCGGGACTGCGGACAGCAAAAGAACTGATAGGCCAGGGAGATGCCACCAACCTGGTCTCCCTGCTTCCATTCCCTCCTCCCCACTGCACCTGCCCTCAAAAGTGATCTTGCTGAACTGCCAATCCGTTTGCCTTCTTCCTTCCGTAAGAAGACTCTATGGCTGCCCTGTTCTTCCAGGGTGAAGTCTAAACTCCTCGCCTCGGCACACCAGCCCTTCATCGCCTGGAGCCTGGCGGCCCACGTGTTCAAGTCTTATGATTTGCATCTCTTTCTGAATGGTGAGGCACGGAACACACCTCCCTATCTTTGCACAGACTTTCTCCCATCTCCTAAGATGTCTTTCTTCCTCTTTGTGATGTAGCTCAGTAGTACTCAAAAGGGCGGTCCCTCGATTAGAGCTTCAGTATCAGCAGGCAATTTAAAAATGTGAATTCTTGGTCTCTCCTGTAGACCTACTGAATCGGAATCACTGGGCACTGGGACCCGCCGTCTGTGGCTCAGCAGGCCCTCCAGGTGAGCATGTCTAAGTCTGAGGCCTTCTGGCCGGTGAAAGTGTTATCAGCTATGGGTTTATGCATCATCCCAACTTCCTCCTACCCTTTGTGGAAAGCTTGCTTCCCTGGTCGGATCTCCTCGAAAGGTTCCTAAAGCTCTGAACACATTGCACAGTGCTTATCACATTCTGTGGTTTTTACTGTTAACTGTTTACATTGATGTTCCCACCATTCACCAGGGGGACGCTGTCACACTTTATTCTTGGTCTGCCCTGATGCCCAGCCCAAGGGCCTCGAATGCACTGTACTCATGGTTTTAGACATCCACTGAGGGTTTCGGAATGTATCCCCCATGGATAACGGGGGGTGAGTGAACAGTCACAGCTAACACCTTTTTGACATCATCCCCGGAAAGCAGGTATTATGACTATCACCACATTGCAGAGAAGTCTAACTTGTAGAGAAGTAGAGTGACCTGCTAATGAGGTGTGGGTCTCAGGATTCAGACCTCAGATTCACACTTCTGGAGACCAAGCACTCATGCCACAGAGGTCCACACACGCCCCACAGACCCTGAACATGCACCCACAGCTCTCACGCACAACACACACGCACACACACATCACACATGGCCACAAAGCGCCTGAAAGAGTGAAGCCCAGGTGTGCGTGCTCTGGGCACGCTCACATCTTTGGGATTGGAGCAATCCCTTTGCGCCCCAGCTCCATTCTCAGTTAGCTGGTCCTAAATGACCCATGCAACCTTCTCTCCATCAGGCCATTGTGTTGTCAGCCAAAGTTCTGCCTCCTGAAGACACAGTGCCCTGTTTGAAAGTAGGTTAAGGTCAGAGTCCTCAATCTGCCAGTTGTCCCCACTGTAAAGTGGGAAAGATACAGGGCCACAGTCCCTTACATAATGCTCTCCGGGCCACATGGATCTCAGAATTGAGAATGTTTCAGGTTTTAGAAAGGTAAGAAGTACACATGTACTGTGTATTACCTAACACCCCGCTAGGGCGGCAGCTCCGTTACCAAACACACTACTGTTCGCGAAGCAGAAGTATGAATAGTCACAGCAAATGGCACAGATAAATTCGTATCATTTCCAACTGACCTTTACCACCAAGTTACAGAAGTGTTTTCGTTTTTTCTGAGCTTTCGGGAATGTGGAATTTCAGAGATAACGGAATCACACATGCCCCAGAGGGATAATACAAAGACCAAATACACACAAAGTACATGCAAAATACTTTTCCTGGACATTGCGCTCAAAGTGCTGAGGGCTCTTCTCTTCTTCTTCCCCCTTTGCAAATCCTACCCTTTTCTCAGGCCCCTTCCAGACCCTCTTCCTGGGCTTTTCTGTTTGGGATGCATCCAAACTATGCTCTTCCCAGGCACAGGCTGGCTTCCCTCACATCCTGCCATGTAACTGGGATCTCCCCCGAAATTCAGTCTTCTGTGTCTGGTTTTGCAGTAGTGGAAATGTGAGAGGGCTTGCTTCTTGGTGAGCTGGTCCGGGCCATTTCGTTGTTTTATTTATTTACCCGCTAGCAGAAGCCTGGTCTCACCTGGGCCAGGGACCGTTTTCCTACAAAGATGAGTAGGATCTTGCTCCCAGAAGAAAGCCCACCCAAGCGGTCCTCTCATGCCGACACGAGGCTGAGGGAGGCGAACACGAAGAGATGAACCAGCTCGGCCTATCTGCCAGTCTTCGAGGGATCGGCCAACTCCAGTCCCTCCAGGGCCTGGCACTTCTCGGCAGTCACGCACAGCCCGCCATGGTTTGGGATCTGTGCCCCTGGGCGCCACACGAGCATGGAAGGGCAACGGCCGGGCCCTGGATCTCTGCAGCAGCCGGCAGAGCACCGTGTGGCTGTTGTGACGAAACTGCACGGTGGAATGAGAAAGGCCCTGCCCTGATCTAAGCAGTCATTATGTGGGTCCGATTCTGGCCACAGACGCCACGTGGGTAGTCAGGCCTCTGCTGTTATTTCGGCCTCAGGGGTGAAAACATCCGAACAGTGGAATCTTTTTATGCTCCTGGCTCCAGTTTCGGAATGCACAGACTTTGGACTCACCGTTGTTTGTCTCTATCACCACCCCAGGCAGAAGCGCCTCCCGAGACGCACAGCTCTCCTTCCTGTGTCCCTGGCCGGCTCACAGCTGGCGCCCTCCCCACTTGTAGACTTCGCCGGCTTTGGCGAGGCGGGCGTCTTCAGAGGAATGCAGACCTGTCTGCACCCGAAAACCAAAACCCGGGCCAAGGGGCGGGATCGCTGGCAGAGAGGCTCTACCTCACCAGGGCCGACATGGCATCTGGAAAGCGGGCACTGAGGCAGGTCCGGGACGGGAGCCAGCTGCACTGCTTTCCCATGTGCGCAGGCGACTTCGCCGGCTTTGGCGAGGCGGGCGTCTTCAGAGGAATGCAGACCTGTCTGCACCCGAAAACCAAAACCCGGGCCAAGGGGCGGGATCGCTGGCAGAGAGGCTCTACCTCACCAGGGCCGACATGGCATCTGGAAAGCGGGCACTGAGGCAGGTCCGGGACGGGAGCCAGCTGCACTGCTTTCCCATGTGCGCAGGCGCGCATCCCGGGGCACGGGAAAGGGGCCTCGGCGGCGGAAAACTGGGGGTTCCCCCTCTGTGTGCAGGGACTGCGCCAAGGGACGGCTGTCCGGAGAGCCCGCGAGCGACTTTCTCGGGATTCTAACCGGCTCCGGGCCGTCACTACCCACACTGACCTCCCACTGCTGGCCACTCGGCGCCCGTGGCTGATGAGCTGTTGAAATGCGCTCCTAATCGGCCCCAGCTCTGGGAGATTTCGTATTTTAAAAATGTATCTTCTTAGTTTTTTGTTCCCTGGGACAATAGAACATGTTCTAATTGATTTTTACTTGCTTCTTTGTTTGTTTTTGATGTGCTGCCTGAAAATTTTTGATGACAAAGTTACTTCTGTTCTCCATGTTCTTCCAACTTGCCAAACTTCCTTCTGCCCCAGGGCCTTTGTACTTGATCTCTCTGCCTAGAATGCTTTTTTTTTGGTTTTTTGATTTTTTTGAGACAGGGTCTCACTATGTAGTTGAGACTGACCTGGAACTCACTATGTAGCCCAGGCTGGGCTCGAACTTGCAGCGATCCTCCTGCCTCAGCCTCCCAGGTGCTGGGATTACAGGAGAGCACTACCACACCCGGCCTAGAATGCTTTTTTTTTTCTTTTCCCAGCATGACTTTCTTCTCCCTTGCCATTCAACTAGCAACTCAAATTTCTCATACCTGACTACTTACTAAACAGTCTCACTGTCCCTCTTTTGTCACACCATCTAGTTTTACAGTCTTCACAGCTCTTAGCACTCTATTTACTGCGCCCTCCCCCAAGCTGGAGGCTGAGGCCTTGCATATCCTGTTCTCTGGTGCCCAGAGTAAATAGTTGTTGAATGAATGCTGCAAGGATCCTCCTAGGGGTGACTCCTTCAAATGCCTTTGTTCGCTTCAAAGCCAAAAATTCTAGTCTGTGCACCTCAGCTGGAGTTTCTCATGGGTCTTTTGTTTTGCCTTTTTGTTTCCTTTTCCCCGGAGATGGAAAAGTAAATAGCCTTTACTTTAATACTCTTGTTGGTTTGCAGCTGAGCATTAAGATGGAGGTTTCGGGCTTTGGACAGAAAGGGATGTAATCCAGTCTTGGTTCTGCGCATCTGTTCTGTGGACCTTGGTAAAGTGATAATTCCTCTCAAAGCATCAATGTTCCCTAACTACTGATCTCTAACGGCACTTCCTACCCAAATGTGAGGACTTGGCTTGCAGATTGAGGTCCCTCCCAAGGGCAATGGGCCCTGCTTTGCATCCAGAAGTCGCACAGCTGGCATGGCCGAGTCTCCATTAATCAGCCAGCCATAGTGCTTGAGGCAAGAGGCGTGCTGGTTAATTGAGACTCCTGGCCAAGGATCCACTACAGAGCATCCTTATTGAAAATATGAATACTATAAGAACCTATTCTACACCTCTAGAATATTACCTCATCAAACAAAATTACACATTCTTAGCAAATACAGTACAATGGTATTGCTGTTTCCCTCTCACAATTAAAAGTGAGCCCTGGGCTGGGGCAGAGAGACCCTTTGTAGATTCCCCAGTGCAGTCACTTTGGGAAAGGGTCAGCTTTATCCTCCAGAGTATTCATTTTCTTGAGTGGCAATGGATGATACCCCCCATCTTCCAGGGCAGTTGTAAAAACATATATAGTCTCGAGCACAGTGCAGGGCACATACCAGGTGCCCATTCATTATTATTATGTGCAATGCCTCTGACCACTGCAATGTTACTGAGCTACACAATTAATGAAAGGATGGCAAGTGTCAGGACAGAGCTGAGTCCTGGTTCCTGCCTGCTTCTAACACCTCGGGCCAGCTTTATCACTCCCTGGCCTCCTTTCCCCAGGGTAAGACAAGATGGTCTGCCTGGGCCCCTGATTTGCAGCCTGGAGCTGGAAGGTGCTAGGTTCCCAGGCTGTCCTGGGGTCTCCTCCTCTGGGTCTTGGGTATCAGCTTGGTTCCTTCCATCCTGGCCCAGTTGGCCCCAGCTGGGGAGTTCCCTAGATGCAGGCTTCCAGCCTGGCCAAATTGCTGCTAGCTAGATTGCACCCCTGGGCAGCCGCTGCGTGCTTGCCTCTGCCCAGGAAAAGCTGTCTTGTGACGCCCTCTGGAGGACACAGGGCTTCCTTTTGTCTGCCATCGGGTGATCTGGCTGCAGGGCTAGGCCCCAGGGACTAAGCCAAGTCAGGGCTGTAGAAGCAGAAAAAAGTGTTAAGCCGGCAAATGTTTGCAGAGCAAGGGTACACTAACCCTAACTGCATTGCAGGTCTTGCACGGGCTCCTCCCCAGGCTTCTTGCCTCCAAGCTGTGCTCACTCCTCCCTTCCAACGACACCTACCCCAGCCCCTGCTTAAAACCCTTCAAGGCTTCTCATGCTCCGCTTCTTGCAGTGAAAGCTCAGTGAAAGGACAGCACATCACCTTTTCTGACCTTGCTGCCTCAGCACCCCGGCCATGAGTGCCGCTGAACTTTTCCCCAGCTCCAGGACTTTGCACCTGCTCTTCCTCTGTCCGATTGTCCTCTGTTCCCTCCCCACCCCTCACCCTCTGCACCAGGGTAGGCTGACTCCTTGGAATCGCTTCACAGACATCTCAGGATGTCCACTTTCTCTGAAATGCCACTTCTCACATCCAGTCAGGACCCCTGCAGCAAGCTACAACAGCTTTTGCAAGAAGATCGTAGCAAGAAAGCTCACATCAGCGTCTTCCTGGCCCTGACCTTGAGCACCCTGGGACCTCCTTCAGCCTTTTGCCCCCAGCTCTTGGATCAATGTTGGGGGTCATA
>NW_022900948.1:24602310-24611939 GCF_012274545.1 Fukomys damarensis | reverse complement strand
GTGGATGGATGGATGGGTGGGTGGGTGGATGTGAGATTACAAAGGAAGTTGTCCAAAAAGGAGGAAGAGCTGAGAAGCAGACTACTGAATTTAAGTTATCTGCTGTAAGGGAGAGTTTGGACTACCTTTTTGATTTTGTGGAAGCCACACCTGAGTTTCAAAGGTTCCATTTCACATTGAAAGAGATGCACCAAGAAATAGTCAAGAAACAATTCTAAAGTAGAATGCAATCAAGAATCGATAGCTTTTTGAAATCTAGGCTTCATAATATTAAGGATACCTTAAATATGCCTTCAACTTCTGGTTCTAGTAATTAGATTTTGTGTTTAAAGATTTCTGCATTTATACGATAATTCAGGAGGTAGGTCTACTTTTCATTGTTTTTACCAACTGACATAAATTTTTGTACATTTTGATGATAAAATATACAGTTTTAAAATAATAAATTTGTTTAAATGGGTGGATGGATGGATGATGGGCACCTGGATGAACTACCCGATGTCTGGCTGTACTGGCGACTAGCAGTCTAGGCTCCACTGGACGTGGATATCTTCTGGGGAAGGGAAACTTCTGGCTGCATCCTTTCCTCTATGATCTTGGCCATGTTGTTTTTCTGCTCTAAGATTAACTTTCTATATGTAAAAGGGGCTAATGACACACACAGAGAATCATATGAGGTTCAATGAAATGACAAGTATGTGTCTACAACCATTTGACACCTGAGTAATTACTGCCCTTGTTGAAATTCCATTCAACAGATGTTGTGGCACTAGAAGAAGCTTCTTCCTGAGGTTCCCCTAAAACCTTCTTGACACCACCTGCTCACCCACTACTGTGCTTTCTGGCGTCCCCCACACAGTGCAGGGCCAGTGCACGTTAGTGGCACTCATGGCCGGGGTACTGAGGCAGCAAGGTCAGAAAAGGTGATGTGCTGTCCTTTCACTGAGCTGATTCCCCTGCCTGAACCACCACCTGACCAGCCAAAGCACCATCCAACCCACCTCTGGGTGGATCGACATCGAACGGCTGCAGTCACCAAACTCTTGAATGGGGTCAGCTCTAGGCAGAGAACAACAACTGCAAGGAGAAACAGCAACGATATACAAACTGCAAGAGGAAGATTTTTGTTTTTAAAGGAGGAGCCTTTAGACTGTTAAAAGACTGAAGAGATGCAGCTGTACGTGAATTTTGTTTGCCTGTTGATTAAAACAAATCAATGATTTATAAAATTATGGTACATGGAAATCTAAACACCGGATGATACCAAGAAAGTATTTTTAATTTTTGAGGTGTAATTATGGTATGGTGTGTGTTTTTAATTCTTACCTTTTGGAAATACCTACTGAAAAATTTGTAAGTGAAACAGTGAGAGATGCAGGATCTGATTCAGAATGGCATTTCTATGAGGAGAAGCGCATGGGGAACACACAAAGGGCTGGATGAAATAAATCTGTGTATGTGTTATATGTGCTATAGCTGGGTACATTTTTTTTTTTTCTTGGCACCGGGGATTGAACTCGGGTCCTTGCGCTTGCAAGTTAGGCGGCAGAACCACTGAGCTAAATCCCTGGCCAAGCTGGGTACATGTTTATCATGCTATTCTTTTTAGTTTTCTATGTGTTTAGATTTTTCCATAATAAATATTTTTCCTGCTTTATTAATATATATATATATGTTTATTTTTTTTTTTTGAGACAGACTCTCACTATGTATTTTAGGCTGGGCTTGAACTCACCATGTTGGGGCCCAGGCTGGCCCCTAACTCACAGCAATTCTCCTGCATCAGCCTCTTGAGTGCCCAGATTATAGGCAGGTGCCGCCACACCTGATTCTATTAAGGTTTAATTGGCAAACAAAATTATTTGAGATATACAACATTGTGATAATATCATGACAAAGTTGTACATATTTAGTGTTCAATTCAATAGTATTATTACGGATATAAATGGTTTATCATCACGTTATTAGCGCACCCATCACTTTATGCAGTTAATTATTTGTGCATTGAGAACATTTGCAGTCTATTCTCTTAGCAAATTTTCAGTCATACAGTACAGCAGTATCGACTAGAGTCACCATGACATACTTGGATTCTCCAGAATTTCTTTATCTTATAACCAATAATTTGTACCCTTTGAATGCCTTCCGTTTTTCCTTCCCCCTAGACCTTGGCAACCAACATTCTAATTTTTGTTTCTGTAAATAGCACTTTTCTAGGTTCCACATATAAGTGAGGTCATACAGTATTTCTTTGACTGATTTATTTCAGAAGAATAATCCCTTCTTGGTTCATCCATGTTGTCACAAATGGCAGGATTCCCTTCTTCTGTGTGGCTTAATAATATTCCATTGCATGCACATGTACATGTACAGATGTGTGCTCACATTTTCCTTTCTTTCTTTTTTTTTTTTTGTTGTTGTTGTTTTTATACCAAAAATATTTAGGCTCTTTTCATGCTTTGTCTGTTGTGGATAATTCTGCAGTAAATAAAAAAGTGCAGATATCTCTTTGAGATCCTGGTCCTTTTGAATGTATATCTAGAGAGAATTTTCAGATGGCACAGTAATTCTATTTTTAATATTTTGAGGAAACTCCATACTGTTTTTCATAATGGATGTTCTAATTTACTTTCCAACAACAGTGTATAAGCGTTCCTTTCTCTTCAGAGCCTCACCAACACTTGTCATCGGTAACTTTTCTATAACAGCCATCGTAACAGTTGTGAGGTCCTAGCTCCTTGTGGATTTGACGTATCTGTTTCATTTTTGTTGTTGTTGTTGAGTTGTACGAGTTCGTTATTTATTTTGGAATAAACCCCCTTTCAGATGTGTGACTTAACCACTGGCTGTTTGTTCTTCCCCCTTGCTCCTGAATGCTCCCCTTTCTACCCCAACGGACTTTGGACTGGGACAGTTTGCTTCAGTGCCCTCTTGGCTATCAAACCACCATTCTCCAGTCCAAAAGGAGCTCAGCCAGGCAGCAGCGTGCTCTTCCCCACTCCCACCACTTCTGTCCATATTGTTGTAGTTTTGAGAACACAGAGGCCGCCGTGTATAGGTGGGATCAGGAAGGGGAAGGGTCCCTTATTTGCATACCCAGCATTCATAGCAGGCCTTCCAGAAGACTCCCTCGTTTTAGCCCTCACCCTGGCTGAAACAGGTCTACAAATTGGTACATAAATAGCAACACAGGCGCTCCTGGGGTTTTAGTCTAGGAGAACTCCTTCCTGTGTACTAGTCTCCCTCTGCTGTAGCACATAGCACAGGCTCTGTTAATAACTGTGATATTCATGTAAGCCTGCTTATGATTTATCTCTCAGGTAGTGTCCTGTAAATCCAGTCAAGATTTACCCTGAGTATTGTGGATAGAGTGAATAAACAGAGCTGTTAACACTGAAAAGATCCAGGGCCCAGCTGCCAGTGAAAAGTAGCAGCTGATAATGATGAGCTGCAGTGACCTCCGGCCAGAGTTGACCTAATATGTCTGGCACAAGCACTGGCTGCTGACGCCTGGCAGCAGCAGTGACCAGCAGTTGGCTATATCAACTATTATCTGGTGACATCAGGACTGCTAGCAGAGCTGCACTTGGCCAGTTCATGTTTTCCATCTGAACTGAGCAAGAGAACACCAAGCTAACTGACAACTAACAAGTAGCCCAGGCTGCTCTCTCACTCCCAGTTCTCCTGCCTCAACTTTCTGAGTGCTGGGATTACAGACACCACCCTGCCTGGTGTGCCACGGCACCCAGACAACCATTCACCTTTGTGAAATGTAGAATTAAGTGGCTTTTAGTACATTCACCAGTCTTACGAACATCACCACCCAGTGTTCTGAACACTTTCATCACCCTGAAAAGAAACCCTGAACACATCAACCCAGAAACAGCTGTTTCCCATAGATCTTTCCCTAGCTACTGTCAACCACTAATCCGCTCTCTTTCTGCCACACCTGCCCCCTGCCTCCCTCCCTCCTCCCCTGCTCTCCAGTTCTGCGGATCAAACCTACCTTCTGTTCCTATGGATTTGCCTATTCTAGGCATCTCATATAAATGGAATCATACAATAAGTGGCTTTCTGTGTCTGGCTTATTTCACTTAGCATAATATTTTCATGGTTCATCCAGGTTGTGACACATGTTAGTACCTTATTGCTTTTTATTGTTGAATAATATTCTATTGTATAGATCTCTGACATTTCCTTTCATCCATTCATCAGCTGGTAGACATTTGGTTTATTTCAACTTTTGGATATGGTGTATACTATTTCTATAAACATTTTATTTGAATGTCTCTTCTCAATTCTTTTTTTTTGGATAGGGTCTTAGTTAAGACTGATCTGGAACTCACTATGCAGCCCAGGCTGGTCTCAAACTCACAACAATTCTCCTGCCTCAGCCTCTCGAGTGATGGGATTACAGGTGTGCACCACCACGCCCGGCTTCTTTTCAGTTCTTTTGAATGTATAACTAGGCATATAATTGCTAGGCCTAGTGGTCACTCTATTGCTTAATCTTTAGAGGAACTCCCAAACTCTCTTCTACACCATTTTACCTTCTTACCAGCAAAACCTAAGGGCTCAAATTCCTCCACATCTACTCCAACACTATTGTCAGGACAGGATGAACTCTAGCAGCTGTGTGTGTTTATTTATTTATTTATTTATGGTACAAAGGATCCAACTCAGGACCTTGTGCTTGCCAGGCAGGTGTGGCAACTGCTGAGCTACATCACCATCCCCATAAATCTAAAGGGAGCTGAACAAGATAAAGCATTAGTTAGCAGGTGAATTCATGTATCTACCGAGGTTATGTTAATCAGGCAACCATTTAGGATAAGGTTTTCTCTCTAGAGTTTTTGAGATAGATTACTAGATTTACCCACTGTGTTGGTGTGAGACCTGACTGAGCTAAAGTGACTCCATGTTGGCCAGCTAATGGCCCAGAGACTGTTGTTTCACCCTCCCCTTATCTTCAACAGGGAAAACTGCTTAAACCTGAAATGCTTTTAAGATCTTAGAACATCTTGTAGGCATCTGTTAACCATCAACATGTGACTGCTGAATACGTGACAGCTGGCCACCAGTGTGATCAGCAGACCATTAACCCTTGCCACCTGACTGCAAGCTTTGAATGTTAACTCCCCCTATATGCCCTTATAAGAAGACCTCAGCCCCTGAGCTAGTGTCTCTCTGAGCTACTCGGCTCCGGGAGTGACATCTGGCCAGACTAATACAGATTTGTTTCATTTCCAACTTGTCCGGTGTGCTCCTTCCTGGGTGATTCTTGTGGTTGTTGAGCTCCTCGGAGCGGATGGTAAGGCTCTTGGTCTTACATTGGTTCTCCGTTGGTGCACAACAGATTACTGCAGAGTGGTGTCTTAACACAGCACCATAGTATCTCGCACTCTTCCTGCATCAGGAGTCCAGGAATGACTTACCTCCATTCTCTTCTCAGAGTTTCTTCGTGGCTGCAGAATTCACAGTAGTTTGTACCTTCATACCAGCAGCAGAGTAGGACTCTGACTTCCCAGAAGCCTTGGACCCTCTGCGAAGGGATCATTTGATTGTTAGTCCCTGTAAGTGAATATACCTTTTATTAACTCAAAGCCAACTGATTAGGGACCTTACTTACAACCACAAAACCTTGCCACTTTTGCCAAATAATCTCATTGGTGATATCTCATCACCTTTGTCCTTACTATGGGCTGGGAGCAGGCAACAACTCCTAACCACAGTCAAGGACACAACACCAGAAGCAGGAGATTTGGGGGGGATCATCTTTGAATTATAGCCACACTCCTATAACGTGTCAATGAGAACTAGTAATGTAGTTTAGACCCTTCATTTTTATAGACTTCAGATCTGGTACTAAGTGCTTTGGACCTGGGCCCAGGAAACATGGTTCTAGGTCCAGCTCTGCTGCTAACTCGTTACGGCAGTTTGGATGAATTCCTTCCTTCCCATCTACCTGATTTTCTTATCCAACCTACAGAAGTAGTTAGTAGTCGTGCCTACCTCCCAGCGTTAACGTATGAATGTCCAAATGAGAGCTCTCCTAAACCTCTGCTGCTACCTCCCCGTGCTTCCACGCTCATACCTGCTCTTCTCAGCCACTCAGTAGTCTTATCTCACGTATCCCCTCCTACACATGCGCACAACAGGGTTGTTCAAGTACACTCTGCCTTCAAAGCCACCCAAGAGCCTTGGCCCTCATATCCCTCCCATCCAGGCAGCCTTCCCACCTCTGTGCAATGGGCGTGGCCGCCATATGCAATTTCACTGCTGTATTAACATGGGCACATAGATGTAACACATGGTTGTTCCCATGGGGCAGCGGGACCAAAGAAGAAAACCATGACCTTCTAACTGAAAATGAGTACAATACACATCCTGTCAAGTTGAACGTGAATTCTTACCTTCCTGACAGCCAGCAAAGCAAGAACAAAGAGGCATACTAGACCCATCCAAAGGTATCATTAGCTTTTATTTGGTCTGGATTTATGAGGACAGCTGGTCTAGAGTGGCACATAACCAGCTTTAATGTCTGCTCTAAAGCTTTGCTCGCATGAGCTCATCCGTTAAAAGGAGGCTGAGGCTTGGCCAGCAGCAGATGAAATCCCAGAGCTTTATAGGGTGATTCTCCCTTCTCTACCACGTCTCTCTGCCACCACACTGATACCCACTCTGCCCTGGGTATCATCTCTTGTCTTGTTCTCTTTTAAAATTGTGGTAAGATAGACATAAAACAAAATTTATCATTGTAACCATCTTTAAAAACATTCATGTTGTTGTGTAGCCATTGACAGCTATTTTCAGAACTTTTTCCTCTTTCTCAACTGAAACTCTGTACTTATTAAACAACAGCTCCTCGTTATTCCCTTATTGGCCCCTGGAAATCCCAATGTCTTTATGACTTTGACTACATTCAGTACTTACATAAGTAGATTCACAAGCATTTGTCCTTTTGTGATTGGTTTATTCCACTTAGCATAATGTCTTCAAGGTTCATCCCGTAGTGTGTCTAAGTTCAGTCTTTTATTTTTAATTTTATTTACTTATTTATTTTTTGAGACAGGGTCTCCCTGTGGAGTTCAGGCTGGGCTTGAACTCACTATGTAGCCCAGGCTGGCCTCGAACTCAAGGCAATCCTCCTGCCTCAGCCCCCTTTGTGCTAGGATTACAGGCATGAGCTAGTTCATTCTTTCTAAACACTGACTAGCATTCCACTCTGTGTATACACACACACACACACACACACACACACATGCCACATTTTGTTGATTCAAAATCTGTCAGTGGATATTTCAGAGCACCACATACTAAGCACTAGATCAGGTTTTTCAGTGCATATCTGAGTCCCCTTTACTTCTTGCCTGTTGCTATGGATGCTAGTGTACAAATGTCTGGGTGTCTACTCAAAGACTAGGTATACACATTTTTTTTTTGAGACGGGTCTTGCTATGCAGTCTAGGCTGGCCTCAAACTCACAGTGATCCTCCCGCCTCAGCCTCCTGAGTGCTGTGATCACAGGCACGTGCCACCACACCTGGCAGTATACACCTTTTAAGGGTAAAGTAAAAGACAGATGACAGGAAATCAGGAGATGGATTATGTGGAGGTGGGAAGGAATTCTGAGGATGCGAGACAGAAGGGAGAGAAGGGGAGAAGTGAAAAGGATCAAGATGTGATATGTATATGTACCAATTCCCCTCAGTGAATATATCTATTATTTATCACAGATATGCCCTACTAAAAGTGGGAAAACCAGAAGACCATATTGTCTGTGCACAATTTTTCTGAATGATAGGGTTATTCTGTTTAATTTTTTTAGGAAATGCCACACTGTTTTTCGTAGCAGCTGCACGTTTTTACAGTTCCACTAGCAATGTGCTAGGGTCCCAATTTCCTCCCATTCTTGCCAACTTGTGTTATTTTCTGTGTTCATTTGTTTGCTTGCTGTTAGGTTGTTGCTGTTTTTGACCACAGCCATCCTAATGGTTGAGAAGTGGCATCTCACTGTGGCTTGGCTTTGCATTTATGTTACCTCTTCACCCCATAAAAATGCAAGTGCCTTGCGTTGGGGACCCCCTTTCTGGGGACAGCCTGCTTGCGGGGCCTGTTCTGACCCTGTCAGAGGCCCAGGCCATAGGGCTGGCAATTTCCAGAGCTGTCCTCTCCTCTGGCCAGGGACCAAGCCTCAGTTTCAGCCCTGAGGACCTGGCAGGGAGGCCTCTGCTGGATGTGTGAGTTCTGCAGCCAGCCCCTCCCTGGGTTGCTTCACTGGAAGCCAGTGGCTGGTAGAGACATTAGAGGAGCTCAGCCCCTGCAGGAACCCCAGAGGCTGCAGGGAGGATGGCTCTTCAGCACAGTGCTCCGTGGGCACTGTTTTCAGCGGGATCATCATGATGCCATTTGGAGCTGAGATGGGACAGTTGGATGCGTTTCCCTCCTGCCCTGAGCTCACAAGAATCTATATTGGTCAGAAGTGATACATTCTGGAGCTCTGTTTGGGGACACAGAGGATTCCGGGATATATTTTGGGTAAATTTGATATATCCTTGATATGCAGTTGCTTAGAAACAGCCACTTGTGTATTTTCCATACCTACAATCGGAAGGCTGCGTCTGACATGAAGGCCTATATTTACAGGGAGATTGAGCCCTTGAGATTGGAATTATCCCAGAAAAATCCAGAGGTGTGGAGTCTGCAAAAATGCATGACAGATTAACTAAGCTTACCAACAGGATGTGATTCTGGTGATTTATTTCTCCATATTCACAGCCCTAGTCTCCAAAATGTGCTTCTTCACACAGCAGGATCTGTCGTTTTAATTTTATTTCAACAACCCAAACAGCACATAAAATCGTCATCACTGAAACATAAAAGGAAATGACACTAACAAAGGCCAAGTCCTCCCCAACTATTGTCCCACCTTTCAGTTCCATGTGGTCAGCACTGAAGTCGTAAGTTCAGTGTGTTCCCATCTTGAGCTTTTTCCGCCCATCGACAAGTGCACATACACACACCTCTATGTGAATGTGTCATTTCGTTTTTTAAACATAAACCACACCATCAAGCTGGGCACTGTGGTACACGCCTGTAATCCCAGCTACTTGGGAGGTGGAGGCAGAAGGATCTCAAGTTCAAGGCTAGCCTCAGCAACTTAGCAAGATTCTGTCTCAAAATAAAAAATGAAAAGGGCTGTAGATAAATGATAGAGTGCTTGCCAAACAGGCATGAGTTTCTGGGTTCAATCTGCAGTGTAATGAAAACAATCACACGGGCTTACTTTTAAAAAATTTGTTTGTGTTTACACGTCTTTTGTTGTTGTTGTTGTTGTGCTGGGGATCAAACTCAGGACCTTGTGCTTGTGAGGCAGTTGGTGGGTCCACTAGGCTAAATCCCCTGCCCCATGTTTGCTTGTATGTTTTTTTTTTTTAGGTAGGGTTTCTCTATGTAGTTCAGGCTGGCCATGAGCTTACTATTGTAGCCCAGGCTGGCAATCCTCCTGCCTCAGCCTTCCAAGTGCTGGGATCACAGGCATGTGTTACCATGGATGGCAACATGGGCATATTTTATATTATCTTTCAATTTACTATTTTCAATGTGTGTGTGTGTGTGTGTGTGTGTGT
>NW_022900948.1:24596738-24602263 GCF_012274545.1 Fukomys damarensis | reverse complement strand
ATATATATATATATATATATATATACAATAATTTGTCAAAGTCGGACCATGCAATTTTTAAATAGTAGGAATCGAACTCAGGATCTTGCACTTGTGAGGCAGGCATGGTGCCACTGAGCCAAATCCCTGGCCATATGCAATCTTGTTATTACTGTTCATCTATTTTATGGCTCCTTGGTATTCCATGGCGTGAAGATACTATTTGTGAGCGACTTAGCCACACTACCTGGTAGATAGGCATTTATGTTGTTATCAGCTCTTCATTATTTTAATTAATGCTTTGGGAAATACTTAATCATGCTACTTTAGAACATATGAAAATATTTTTCTAGGATGAGTAGTCCAAGGTGGCATCCAGAAACAATGAAGAAAGTTTCTAGAAGGTCAGGTTGCTTTGGGAAATGGGGTTTACATGGGTCCTGGCTAAGGTGGAGCTGCTTACCTACGGGGGACCCTCCTAGAGGGAGCGAGCAGCAAACCCTAGTGCCTGCAGGAACCAAGTATTGAACATAAAAGAGGTGAGCCAGTGGGTGTTAGGGGAGGCCAGGAGCGTGCTGAAACACAAGCCACAGCGTCCCGTGGCTGAGGTGGTCTCTAGTCAGTTTCAGCCAAATCTGAGCACATAAGGAAGAAGACTTGGTATTGACAAATATTCCATGATCAACTGGATTTTTAAAATGTGAAATCTTCTGGTTTTAAATGTCGGCACTTGCTATATAGTTTGGATCTTAGGTGTCTCCAAAGGCATGTACTAGAGGATTGGCCCCCAGGGAGGAACTACTGTGAAGTGATGGACCTTTAAGAGGTGAGGTCCGGTTGAAATCTTCAGGTCACGAGGGGTCGTGACCTCAAAGGGGACCGTGGGACCCTGGCCCCTTCCCCTCTTTCACTTCTCAAACATGAGGTGAGTGTGCGCTCCTCTGCCATGCCCTCTCCTCCACCTCACCATGGGTCCAGAAGCAATGGAGTCCACCATTCCTGGACTGCTGCCTCTTAAACTGTGAGCCAAGATAAAGCTTTCCACTTTCAGGTACTTGATACAGTGATAAAAAGCTGACTAACACTGTATTGATTCCATCAAAACCAAACAGAACAGAACAGAACACGGCACAGTGATTGGGAAGCAAAAATAAAAACAAGAACCACCTGCTGGCCAAGTGGGACGTGTGAGTTGACAGCCAGTGTCTGAGCCCCAGAGACCAGGTGCTGTGGGAAATGCTACTTTGAACCTCGTTCTGAACAGTGGGGATGAGTCACCTGATACAATGGAAGAAGCAGTAACCTTGGCGGAAGGCCATAGAGCGACGTGCCAAGCAGAATAGGGCACCTGGCCCAGAACTCAGGGAGACGGCATGTAAGCAGCTCGGAAGGCACTGCAGTCTGCTTCCTGGGAGGCTGATCGCAACCCAGTCTGGAAGAATAGCTGGGTAATAGATCTGTGCAGGTTTGGGAGATGCCGCCTTGGGCACAGGAAGCGCCTCTCCTGAGAGTGTGCAAAGAGAGGCTGGTCTCCCTCTAAAGGGACACTGCAGCCCTCAGATGGGGCTGGAACAGAACTTTCCAGTTCTGTTTAGTCTTGAGGTCACAATTTAGACTTAAATTGGACTGTTCTTTAATGAGCTCTTACTGGGCACAGGAGGAAAGGAACGGGAGACTTACATTGCAGATCACCTGCCAAATGCCACATGTGCTGTAGTGGGCATGATCACGGCCATCGCTAAGTCCAGCCTTCCCGACAGTCTCACAAAGACAGCCCGTCTATACTCCCATTCCGCAGATGGAGAAAATGAGCCCCTCCAAGTCCTTGTGGTCCGTCTGCAGTAGGCCTCAAGCATCTGGTGCTTCTGGTTCAAAGTCCAGTGCTCTTAGTGACTCTCATGAATTGTGTTTTACTTGTATCGCCTAAGGAAGAGTTGAAATGATGACAAGCATCCCATCTAAGTGCACAGTGCTCCCATGAAGAGTTTTTCTCCCTTTATGCTCTCATTTGTTCACAAATGAACTCTAGTCAAAAGTCTCAATCACCTGTGCTTATCTCTGTTATCTTTTGCTTTTTTCTTCGTACTGGGGATCAAACCCTGGTCCTTGTGCTTGTGAGGCAGGTGGCAGAACCACTGAGCTAAATCCCTGGACCTTCTGTTGTCTTGAAGTGTTCACTCCTCAGCATCACTTTGCAAAACCAAGGAAGCCCCTGTGCTGGTCTCTCCTACTTCTGGGCAAGAGCAAAGATTTTCTTACATGGGCTCTTGAATGCCCTGATAGTATTAAGGTAACGATTACAGTGTTAGTTTGCAGTGTTCAAGGGCATCTCTGTTTTCATACCTAGAGCATTGTACTTCTGCAGGTGGAGCTACTCAGCATTTTAGGAGGGTATTTGGCTGCAAATAATAGAAACGCAACCATATGGGTTTAACAACCAAGAGGTGGCAGCAGGGGATGGAGCAGTGACCCGGCAAAGTCATCCAGAGCTTCCTCCACCTTCCCTCTGCCTTCATTAGCATGCGACCCTCTTTCACAGGATCAGAGGGCAGCTGTGGTACCTTCGGGCATTTATCCTAGTTCTAGGCAGGAAGCAGAGGAAGACCGAAAGATACAAATCATGAGCCAGGCACGGTGGCACATGCCTGTAATCCCAGCACTCAGGAGGATGAGGCAGGAGAATCGCTGTGAGCTCGAGACCAACCTGGACTATATAGTGAGTTCCAGGTCAGTCTCAACTACATAGTGAGACCCTGTCTCAAACAAAAAAAGATACAAATCCTGAGCTAGTTGAGCCTGTTTTTTTTAAGCAGGAAGACAATGGATTCCCTAGTAGCCCCATCCACTGTCCTGAGGGGTCACCCTTACCCCGTGAGTTTGACATTGAGTTTGACAAGGTTCCTAGCAATGTCTTTTGCATCGTTGTGTCCTTTTTTTGCAAATGACAGCATATTCCTTTTAAACATACCACTTTTAAGCATATTACTTTGAAATGTAACAACAGTGCAGGGTGTTATTAGCTTGAAAACAGAGACAGTGCATGGGCTAACCCTGCCAAAAGCTGGTCAGAGTCTGTGGAATGTTCAGGGTGACTGGGACTCTTGGAGTTGGTCCACTGTTCCAGAGTTGCCGGGGCTGAAGCTCCAAGCAGCTGTGGGTGAGATAGTGGTTCGTGGAATTTCACCTCGTAATCCTCACAGGGCCCAGAGCTCTGGCATCTGCCCAGCTCTCCTCTCTGAAACTCATTACCTCTCTGCTTTCTTACCTTTACCTTTTACCTTATGTGTCTGTGTGTGTGTGTGTGTGTGTGTGTGTGTGTGTGTGAGATTTCAACCTTATTAACTAAACAGCACAAAGAGAAAAATGTATCACATGTATTTACAGTAAGTTTTGCTAATATGGTTAGAGTTTAAAGATTTTTTTTTTTTTTTTTGTACTGAGGATCGAACTTAACACCTTGCTCTTGCAAGGCAGATGGCAGCATCACTAAGCTAAATTCCTGGTCTTAGAGTTTAAAGATTTAAACTTAAAATTTCAGAAAAACCATCTTCCAGGATAATTTAAGAAGAGAAATATTAAATTACCCTTTACTTAAAAAAATTTTTTTATAGCCGGGTGCAGTGATGCATGCCTGTAATCTCAGCACTCAGGAGGCTGAGACAGGAAGATCCCCACAAGTTCAAGGCCAGTCAGGGTTACCTAGTAAGCTCAAGGCCAGCCTGAACTACAGAATGAGAACTTTTCTCAAAAACAATTTTAAGTATATTTTTATTATAACATAAAACGCAGATACAGGAAACCCACAGAAATTAAGCAATGGTTCAATGAATTATAATAAAGTGAATTCCACCAAGGGACAATAAAAGGCCTTAGTTCAAACGTTTTCTGTTTCCCAAAACAATTCCATGCATTATTTATATTGCTTCTACTACTTTTTAAACTTTTATTTCTTTATTTTTAGAGTACTGGGATGGAATCCAAGGCATCACACAGGCTAAGCAAGTGCTCTACCACTGAGTTTCATCCTCAGTCCTTTCAAATTTTACTTTGAAACAAGGTCTCCCTGAGTTCCCCAGCCTGGCTTTGATCTTGTGTATTGTCATCCATGAGCCCACTGCGGAACAAGGTTCGGGATCTCGTACTGGGAGGGCAAGGAGCAGAATCACCAGGCAGACTCTGGAGACGTTTCTGGAACACTTCTGCTTTATTCAGGAAATGCACAGGCTTATATAGGGAACCATGGGGGCGGAGCATGGGAGGAGCATTTAACATTTGGCGATATCTTATTGGAAGCACAGTGGAGTGACTTTACAGGGCGAGCAGTAGGAGTCACTGACTAGGGGCGGAGATGTAGCCTGTTGGACCCAGCATCTAGGCACTTAGGTGAGTTAGCTCAGCCTTAGTAAGGTCTCCGAGTTAGCTCAGGAAGCAGGAGTGTGGCGCACCTGGCCCAGCCAGGCTTGAACTTCTACACTTGTGACCTCTTGCTTCAGCCTCCAGAGTGTCTGGAGGCTACTCTAGGACTAGGAAACCCATTGCTTCCGTGTATTTTTATAGCATTTTTCACCCATATGTGCATCCCAAGGTTTAGTTTATTCTAGCCCATTTCAGTAATTCGATGTGTCTTTTTTTAAATCTTTTTAAAAAATGTATATGTTCCTCCTCTATCTTCATTCTTTTATAACTCACTAGTTGATGAGCTCATGCTGTTTGGCCCTGGAGTATCCAGCTTGAGTTTTTCTGACTGTACACTCTCGGTGTAGTTCTTCATGTTCTTCTGTCCTCTAACTTTCCTGGAAACTGGCAGCCAAGTCTGGACATGAGATTTGGTTTAATCCCAAGGCAGGTCTGTGGGTGGTATTCATTGAAACTATAGAAGACACATCATATCTGTTATCTCTATTTTTATGACCCTAGTAGCTGTTGAGGCCCAAGTTTCCTTTCAACTTTATAGCAGAAATTTAGTCTGTAGAGAGTAATGAACTGCTTGGTACTTACGCCTTCCTGTCTCTCCTTCCCCAGGAGATGTTGGGCCTTGCTGTTTGAAGTTTGGGGATGCACTTATGTTAAAAAAAAAAAACCCCACTGGGTTCCTTTTCTTCCTCTGGAGATTTCTGAGACTCCTATCCTGTGGAGTGGCCTCAGGAGTGTCCATTGCTTGGTCCTTCTGAGGTCCTAGGAGCTGACGGTATCCACTGACTGCAGTCACTGCACATATCAGAGCACTGGCCTCCTGAGGGTCCAGGGACACTCCACGCTGGACTTCTGGACACACACAAGAACAGGGCAAGGGGTAAGAAGTGAGTACGATCAAAGAGCCATGGCCCAACAGGGGAGCCCAGCAAACTCTTCTGATGGTGAGTACTGAGTGAGCCAACCATGTCCACCACCTACATCAGCAAAGTCTTCTGATAATGGATTGAATCGGGCACAGACCAAGGGCTGGCTCTCGCCTTCACCCTGAGAGCACCCACGGCAGAGCCCCACGACGCTATCAGTGAGTGAGAGTACAGCAGCAACAATGGGAAACGAAGCCGAAAAGGCCA
>NW_022900948.1:24569957-24596457 GCF_012274545.1 Fukomys damarensis | reverse complement strand
GAGAGAGAGAGAGAGAGAGAGAGAGAGAGGGAGGGAGGGAGACTGAACGGGGCTTGAGATGGTGCCCTTGACAGGTGCTCATCTATCTTCCTGGCTGTCACAGAGATGTCATTCTGTCCTTCAATTCTATCAATTCTTTTCTAAGAACCTAATTCTCTGCATCATGTGGCATTTTACTTAAAATAGCTAAAATCATTCTTTCTACAGCTGAACCCTACTGTTACAACTGGATTAGACAAAGACTGATGTACAGGACGAGGATTTATAAACTAGGATTACACATAATTTTTCCACTACCAGTTAAAAGTGTGAGCTCATCAAAGGATTCGTAGAAACATAAAGAAACTGCCTTTCTTCCTATCTTCCCCGATCCTGACATTATTCTGTGTACACTCCCAAGGAATCACACCGTACTCTCTTCCAAGCAACTAGAAGTGTCGCTATTTTCCATCTTATGCGCATGGCAGACATTACTAATCAATTGTATGCTTTTATCCAGAGGCTGGATGTGGTTTTCTCTATCTTTACACAGCACTTCAGTCAGCCACCTCCTACTGATTAGATGGGAGGCAAGAGTAAAATGGTGTAGCCACGACTGTCCTAGAAGAAAAGAGTTGAGAGCTCCATAAACATTTCAAGTCTCTGCTTTTAGAAATGGTTTGTTTTTACTAGATGCTTATGTGTAAGGTTCCATGTAGCATGCTTTATGGGAATCTAAAGATTATTTTAGCATGGATTCAGCCTCAGGAGGCCTCTCCCTCACTGGGAAGTAGAGTCACATGCACAATTGCATTGCAAGAGAAGCACCTCGCATGTTACGAAGAATGAAAGTTTCCTTTTTGTTTGATTGTTTTATTTTTTTGAGACAGAGTCTTGCTATTCGGGTTGGCCTCACACTCATGGCAACCCTCCTGCCTCAGCCTCCCAAGTGCTGGAATTACAGCCACCCAACTCAGCGGATGAGTGTTTCTTGCTGGGAGGTGGTAGTGCAGTCTTATAGAACATTTGGGCTTTGAATTTGTGACAATGTGGAGATGGAAGGAGCAGAGGAAGGGAGAGCTGAGCAAATGCACAGAGGTGAAAACCAAAGGTGAGAGTAAGCAGAAAGGAGGGGAATGGTACTGTCTGGCTGGGAAAACGAGAGAATGTGATGAGGAGCAACAGGACCCAGGCTCTGGAAGGGAAAGTGGCTTTAGATGGTCCAGGGCTTTGAGTGCCTGGCTGAGGGGTTAGGGCCCTGTCTTAAAGCACTGGAAGCCAGAAAGGAGGGGAGGGCTTGCGGTGACAGGTGGATAGAACAGAGCTGCACTTAAGAGCATGGATTTAGTTGCTGGCTGAAAGATGCATTAAATTAAGGCCAGAGGCCAGAAGGAGGAGTGGCCCCTTAGGATGCCGTTGCAATAGCTCAGTGTATCCCCTGAGGCCAGGCTAGGAGATAGAAGCTGGATTTTTAATTTGAAATTATAATATAAAGATCTTTTTTTACAACTGTGTTAAAATCTACACATCATAAAACGTATCATTTTAACCATTATTAAGTGTACAGTTTAGTGGCATCAAGTACATTCATATTGATATGCAACCATCGTTACCATCTATCCCTAGAGTTTTTTCATCTCAAACTGAAACCCTTTTCCTGTTAAACATCAATTCCTCATTGCTCTTCTCCTCCCAGCCCCAGGAATCAAAAATATTCTACTTCTTCCTTTTATGCATTTGACTATTCTAGATAACTCATATAATAATAAAGGACTTTTAACCAGTGAAATGGAGTTAATTATTGGAAGGGGAAATGAGAACTCTAAAGAGTACAGAGAGTGCAGTGAGCAGTAAAGCTGAGGGAGAAGAAAGGAATAGTAACAAAGATCTGAGCAGGACCCTCCTTCCTGCCCTTCTCCCTTCTCCAGTGGTTAAGATTCTCACTTCTTGGAGAGTACATTACTGCCCTAGGTTTATGAAGCCTTCTGTGGCAAGAAACTTGCCACGGGTATGGGCCAGAGCTGGTGCAAAGGAAGAGCTTTTCAGGCGGCAGAGGAAGCTACCGAAGGTGCAGACAGGCTGGCGTCCACCAACAGGAGCAGCTTGCTGGAGAACGACAACTTTCTGGAGGTCAGAGGTTAGAGCCAGCCTGTGAGGTCTGTAAGGTGAGTGTGGCTGGACTTGGCACAGATGACGGGCTGGCTGGTTGTGTGGGATGGCAGCACCCTGTGAGCAGGCAGGGAAGTCCTACCCCCTTACTCTGGCCTAGCACGGTCCTCTATTGACAAAGCTAAAGGCCAAACCCCTGACAAGGGAGAATTACCTTTAGGGTCTAGTTCTGGTATCACAAACCAGGGCAAAAGAAGGTAGCAGAAAACTGGCCACTAGTACACTAGCTAAGAGTACCTGAAGACTGGGTTGTGTTAGGTGCCTGCGAGGATGGACAGGAGGAAATAACCCAGAGCCACAGGGAAGGTGGATGGACAGCCTGGCCAGTGCTGCCCTGTTTTTCATATAATACTTTTCCAGCACTAAGTCATTTACCTTCACAGAAACATTTCTGGGCATTCTCCTTTCGAGCACATGCAATGTAACATCTAATGAAAGGAAATGCACACAGAGATAGCAAAGTGCAGAATATCTACAGCAAGCCAAGAATATAAGGCACATTCAGAAACTCCTCATCTCTAATCTGGTCATATCAGTGAGGTAGGCATTAGGATGCCCGTGCTACAGAAAGGGAAATTGAGGCACAATCAGATGAAACAATTTGCCAAGATTCACAGGGCTATGTGAACAGTCAGATGAAAGGCACGGCAAGAACCTGCTAGGGTTGGGTTAATTTTTCTGTAAAGGTCAGGCAGTCAGTGTTTTAGGTGTTGTAGTCCAAATGGTCTTTTTCTCAACTACTGAACCTGGAGGTTGTGGTGCAAAAACTTCCATAAACAATATGTAAATGAGTAGGAGTGGCTATGTTCCAATAAGACTATTTATGGTCAGCTGCATTTGAAATTCATATGATTTTCTTGAGTCATGAAATGCTTTCCTCTTTTTAAAAATATTTTTTATTAAAGATTGCAAAGATACATGATAAGAAATGAAGATACTAAATAAAAATTTCAAATATACATATATATGACAGCAGAAAAAGGATATGAAATAAACAAGAATTTATGTCACAGACTAATCGAAATACATTAGTTTGATATGATCTTCAAACATTATGTTCTTTCTCATTTTCTTATAATATTTTTGAAATAATGTAATTATAAATAAAACAAAGTTACATATTGTAGTACAGAAACTGTTCTCAAAATTTTATGATTTGTAAACTCCTTGGTTTTATTAATTGATAAATATCATATACTTGTTGATTGTACCACTTACATTTTCTAACAAAACTTCCCACAGAAAAAATATACTTATATTTGAAATCAAAAGCAACTAAAAAAATTCACATTTTTAAGATCAGATTTTTCTGTTTCTATTTTATTATATCCCATACTTATTTTTATTATATTTTTATAAGCATAATGATAGAATTTAACACCAATAGATATGTAATATTCTTCCCAAACAAATGACTATGAATTAAGTCAAGTATGTAATTTAAAGAAACCATAAGGTTGCCAGAGAAACTATCAATATGCCAAATGTGCACAATCCTACCACATTCATGCCCATGTTTCTCATTTAATAGTGCACACATATATGTAAAAACATACCCCCCCACATATACACAATGTTTATTTTCTACAATACAATATATACTTAGGTATAATAAAGCAGTGCAGTGATGTGTGGAATGTTGGTGATTTGTATAATTTGAGAAGAAACAAATATCATCTTTGAGGGAGTTGGAGAATCTATAATATGTGCCAGATACTAAATGATATTAATGATTAAGTATAGTTATAATAAAATTTACTTAAAAATTAATATTCATTATCAGTAGAAAATAGGTACAAAGATATATTGATAACATAACAACATTTATCTTAACAAATTTCCAACCAAACAAGCTGTAGCGACAGAAAAGGAAGTTTGTAGAAAGCAGAAATCAGAGGAAAATGACAGATGGACCTTAATATTTTTCATACTACTCATATATACAGATTTCATAAATTCTCAAATAAAAAAGCAAAGAAAATGAGAACCAAAATAACTCATCAATTTGGTAGACCAACATATAGAGACAAGGATTAATGTATTGATAAATTTTAAAAATATGAAATGTAAAGCCTGAGATTTACTCAATAGTGCTGCACCTGCCTAGCCAGAACAATGTGCCAAGTTTAATCCCCAGCATCAGAGGAAGAAAAAGAAAAAGGAAAAAAAGAAGAAAAGAGGGAAAAAAAAAGCATACATACTTTCTGACATACTCAATAAATTAAAAATAAATTATTTGTTATCTCTTCCTCTTGAATTGTTCCCTTCACAAGGATGTAGTGAACTTCTTTGTCTCTTTCAATCAGTTTAAGTTTCAAACTTACTTTGTCTGTGAATAAGATTGCTACCCCTGCTTTTTTTTGGGGGGGCTCCTGTTACATGAAGAAGTTTTCTGTCCTTTCACTTTCAGTCAATGGGCTTCTTTTTACACTAGATGTGTCTTGTATACAATATATTATTGGATCTTGCTTCTTAATCCATTCTGCTGGTCTATTTCTCTTGATTGGTAAATTGAGGCCATTAACATTGATGGTTATAACCGATATGTACTAACTTATTATCATGGTTTTTTTTTTTTTTCACCTTCTCCTATTAGTTTCTTGGCTTGCCTATTTGATTTGCTCTGTTGGGCCTCACTGTGTTGTTACCTTTATTGTCTTTTTCTAGGATATTGTTTAGAATTGCTTGTAGTGCTGGTTTGGTATTCATAAAGTTTCTCAGGTGTTCTTTATCGTGGAGATATCTTATTTCCCCATCCATTTTAAAAGAAAGTTTTTCAGGATATATCAGTCTAGGTTGGAGGTTGTTTTCTTTTAGTACTTGAAATATCTCATTCCAGGCTCTCCTTAACCTAAGGGTTTGTATTGAAAAGTCTGCTGTGATTCTGGTAGGCTTTCCTTTGCATGTAATTTGTTTCTTGTCTCTTACTGCTTGTAGTATTTTGTTCTTCTGTTGGGTTTCTGGGATCTTGATTATATGTCTAGATGTAGATTTTTTTTGATCACAGCTAGTTGGAGTCCTATATGCCTCACTTATTTGTATATCAAATTCTTCCCCTCTGGGAAGTTTTCTATAATTAATTCTATGAACAGCTTTTTTAAGTCATTTACATTTTCTCCTACTACTTCTTGAATTCCTATCAATCTTATGTTATTCTTCTTAGTATCGTCTAAGAGTTGTTGTATCAATTTCTCATGATCACCTACTTTTTTGTAAGAGAACTCTCTTTTCACGGTCAATTTTATCTTCTATATTTGAGATTCTATCTTCGGACTCTTTTATTCTTTTGTGAACACTCTCAATGGAGTTTTTAATCTCCTCGATATATGTTTGAATCTGTCCTATGGATTCCATTTCTTTCTTGTATTGGGCATTTATTGTTTCCAATTATTTCTTATGCTGGGCATTCGTGGCTTCTGTCGTGGTCCTGAGCTCATCTATTTTCCTCTCCGCTTCTGTTCTAGATCATGAATTATAACTTTCATTTTGCTTGTCATCTCTATGATTATCTGGGAAATTACTTTGGTTTTATATTTCTCTAGAGCCTGATTGATCAGTTTTGTTACTTCCTGTGCTTTGAGTTCAGGGTGTCCTGATGATTCACTGTCAGACTTTTCATCCTCATTTGCCCCACTATTTGCCATTGGTGAACTGGAAATCTGTCCCTGTATCTTGCTTAAGTGCTTTTTCATTTTTACTATTGTTGTTGGGTTGTCCTTAGTCTAACCTTTAGGTTATTACTTAAATCTTCCTTATATAGTTGGGCTGCAGCCCATGGGTCTCTAATGACTCATAGACATTCTCATTTTCATAATACTATAGAAAACAGCTCACTGAATCAATCACAATCCTTTATCCTAATTGATACAATCAGCACCACAATATAATGAAGCACAATTTGCAAATTGACCACTTATGGTAGTCATCAATCTGTCACCTTCAAACCATGTGAATTTAATTAAAATCAAGAAGCAATCCAAAATATGCTTACAGTAAATAAACTTTTCAATAAGGATATTTACCATTTACAATGGGGGCTTAAAACAAAGTTAAGACAAGAGGAGTAGATAAGTATAAAAATTAGATGAGGTTTCATATGAAGCCAAAAGATGTAGAATGACCAGACAATCATCAGGAAATTGTTAAATTCAGAAAGAACAAACAAAATAGAAATATAGTAACCCTTGAGTGAGGTAGAATAACAAGAGAAAAGAACATAAAGAAAAGAGAAAAAAAAATAATAAAAGAAGAAATCTGAATTAGGACAAGAGCAGAAACAAAAAGGAAGATGAGGGATACTATAGTGTAGTAAGAGACTGAGTTAGAGAAAGAAAACAAAAAGAAAAAAAATTTGCAGAGTAGGATAAAAAAAGAAAGAAACAAAAATGAGTTTAAAGGGCCTCTTTCGGACTATATCACTGCTGTCATAATATACAATATGTGCTGCCATTTGCAGAGCTGAGTCCCCTGATCTCAGCTAGCTGATGGCAGAACCCCACAAAGCAGACTGAGCTCGGGCTGCAAGGCTCAGACAGAGTTCCCCGACCTCCTAAAGGGTTGAACTCCACTCAGTTCCACTATAAGTTTCCCCCACCATTTCTTTAAAGATGTTCAAAGTTGAAAGTAACAGAAAATACTCTTTATGATCACCTCTGCCTCTACAGAGTAGGTCCAAAGACTGGTACAATCAGAAGGTCTAAAAGGGCGAGGGGGAAGGTTGGGGGTGGTTCGGAGGTGCCCGCACAGCTACCTTTCTAGCCCTGAAGATGGCAGAAGCAGCGCCAGCAGGGGAGGGCCTAGCCGAAAAGACCCTCTGGTGCTGAAGATGGCGGGAACCCTGCGGGGAGGACGTGACTGAGAAGACCCTCTAGAGCAGTGACCCTTTTGATTGCACTGGTAACAGGGTCCTGGTGGTTGAGAAGACCCCTTGAAGGGTCCCTTTCCTTGAGGCAATTGTGGCTTGGCAGGATTCCTTTCCTCTTTTGATTATTTTCCACCTAATAAAAAAAATGGCAAATTATCTTTGTAGGCCATATAATGACAGGCTCTGATTGGCTGTTGAGCTGGGGTTTGCCAGTGCCTGGTCAAGGCACCAGCCTCTCAGAGTGTGCTTTTGCACACTGAAAGTACAGCACCACCCGGGAGCTCTAGAAATGCAGAATCTCAGGCTCCACCTCAAACCCGGTGAATTAGAGTCTGCATTTTATGAAGGTGCTTGGGTTATTAATATGCTTTTTAAAATTTGAGGCACAGGACCTAACTTGTAATTTTTATTAAAACACAGACTCTTGGCCTCATCCATGAAGAGCCTAACTAGCTCCCCCAATGGCCAATGCCCCTGTCTCAGGACTAGATTTCTAGTAGCAAGGCTCTAAAGCACTGGTTCTCCAACTTGGCTGCACACCAAGATGGCTCATACCATGCTTGAGTTCCATCCTCAGAAATTCTGATTTTAATTGGCCTTTGGTAAGGCCCAAGCATGGCCATTTCTGAAAGTTCCCCAGATAGTTGCTCTGGGTAGCCAGGCGGTCCAGAGCAGAGGTTATAGGTAGGTGACCAAGAGTAGTGAGCGCTTCTATGTAGCTTGACCCACCCAGTGTTTTAAATTTGTTTGACTACAGTTGGAAATTTCATATACATACATGCACACTCAAAACACAGATTTCCATCTTCTCTTGAAAAATCAGAAAACCTAGCATGCTCAGTCCTGCTTCCTGCAAGGCCACCACAGTCTGGGTGTTGAGTATCCTCTGTCTTCAGAAGCCCAGCCCACCTCATTCTCCACCATTATTTCACTTTTACTGTCTTACCCTGTGGATATTTCGGTCTGCCAACCCTGCTTAGACTCTGGAAGCATACACTGGACCTTCTGCATTAGATTCTGTCTCTGGCTCTGCTGTTTGGCTGGGAAAAAACCAGTTCTTTCCAAAATCTGGTTTCAGATTTTCAAATTGCAAAATAGCCAATATGTTGTAAATCTGGGTATCTTGCCCATATGTCTTAATTTTCAATATGTTACAACCTGCACAGTATTGTTTTACAGGAGTTTTTGGCTGTTCCAAGACAAATTATGATCCCTTGTTAGAAAACCACATGTAAGGGCCTGGGGTATATCTCAGTGTTGCTGTGCCTGCCTGGCGAGCTCAAGGTCCTAAGTTTGATCCCTGGTACAAAACAAATGAACAAACAAACAAAAAACAACCAAAAAGCAGGGTATTTAGCTCAGTGGTTCTGCCACCTTCTTCGCAAGAATAAGGACCCCGGTTCAATCCCTGGTGCAAAACAAAACAAAACCAAAAACCAGCCCCCCCCCAAAAAAAACACCCTGTAAGTAGTAGTTGACAAATCCAATGCCTGGTCAGTTTTGGCATTTCAGACTAATGTGTCAATCTACAATTCACTTTCAGGCATCAGTTGTTTGTATTTGCACATAGAATAGTAACATCTTATGGTTTTTAAAGTCTTTCAAAGTTTAAAAGCACTTTCCCAGACATTCATAGAATTTCCACACTAAACTGAACCAAAACAAATTTATTACCCTTAACTATGGACTCAAGGAGGTCAAGAGACTTTTTCAAGTTCGCCTGGCCTGTTCATAGGACACTTGCAGTTTTCCTTCCCAAGTTGCCTCTAAAGAATGCTCCTTGAGGAACTCCTCCTCCTAGATAATCCCAAGAGAACAACAGCCCTCACTGAAGACATCAGCCTGGAAGCCATAAGGCTTTGGATGTGACCACTCCTGCGCATTTGCTTTCTGACCTCATGCTACTCAGATCTGATTGCTCTCAGATAAGCTCTGGTTTACCCAAAAAATAAAAGTTCCTAAAGGATACTTGGGACAACGGAAATAACATGGACTTGGGGGTCACAAAGTTGTAGGTCCAAGAGAGCCCAACCTCAGCCTCACAGGCTCAACCAAGGGGAAAATTCACCTCATTGGCTCAGTATGAGTCACAGCCAAGAGACGTAAGGTAGAGGTGTTGAAAACAAACAAACAAACAAACAAAGCAAAGTTTGTGAGCGGTAAAGAAAAAAAGGGGTAACACAGGAAGACAATCTTAATGGTACCTTATGAGCAGTGGAAGGTAGCTGGAAGCAAGTATCTCTACATGATAAATGAAAAGATCAATACCACCAATATTCTTTCTGTGAGAGCCAGGTAAGCTCAGAACGGGCAGGGTGCTACTCAAAGGAAGAGAAAAGAAGGTGTTATGTTTGTTTTCAAACACTCTCCTTTGCTGGAAAGAATCTGGGGAAAATATATCAGTGTTTGCATCTACAGACATTTTCACTGACTTTGGGCTTGAAGAAGGGCAGAGGAGCCATAAATTCTGTTTCCATTGCTTCCACCCTCCTTCGTATTGCATCAACCTCCTGCATGGCCCCTCTGTCTTTCATTCTCTCTCTGAGGAATCTGTCTTCCATATTAGAGCTACCTATTACGGCCTCTTGCTCGCCTGCATGAAGGGATCACCTGGTAAGTTACAGCAACAGATGAAAGCAGCGATGGCGAACCTTTTAGAGAGCAAGTGCCCAAACTGCAATCCCAAATCCACTTATTTATCACGAAGGGCCAACACTGCCCTTAAACCTGAATACTGAGGCTTTAGGTTAGATAAACAACTTACCTTAACATCTTTTATCTTAAAAGAAAAACATAATAACACACAGGCAATACATTTATCACCACTCTGGACTAGAGCATGGCTAGGAATGATTTAGGAGTAGGGCTCAGACTTTGTCCTGGAAGTGGTTTCAGAAAGATTATTTTTTATTATAAATATAAATTCATATTAATTGCACAAAACAGTGAGGTTCACTGTGACATTTCCATGTGTGTGTGTGTATCATGCTCTACTTGTATCCATCCTTCCTTTTATGACAAAGATTATTTTAGCTAGTAGCCCACCTTAACTTTACATTAGAATTCCCAGTGGTATCCCCATAGAAGGCCATACCCCAGATAAATAACATTAAAATCTATGTGGAGCCCCAGGCAGCTTCCTGCTGATTCCAATGTGTAGTCAGGGGTGAGACCCAGTGCTAGCAGCTCCCAGTGTGGAGAACCGATTAGAAGAAATGACACTAAGGCATCAGAAAGATAGCTTAGGGAACTGACGCTAAGATGCTAAGGTAGGAACTGGGGAACAGTTGGTGGAAATAAGAAAGAAAGGACATGAGTAGGTTAAGGAAGGAGAACATGCAGGGTGGACTAGTTGATAGCTCGGGTTGGCAGGAGAAGGGAGGCACTGAAGATGATTGCAGAGTTCTGCTTAGTCACCTAGGTGAGTGGTGGTACCACAACCAAGATAAGGAAGACTGGAGAGCAGCAGCAGCCCTGGGGAGGTCTAGGGAGACCCTGAATGTGATAGAACTAAAGGATGGTCAAGAGGAGAGGTTGGATGCATGTCTGCTACCAAGGGAAAGAGCACATGGCCTGACTTGGGAGCAGGAGAACAGGTTCAAGAACCCTTGGCATCCAGGTGGTAGTTGAAACTGTGCATGTCGATGAGATGACCAGGGGAGAAGGTAGGAACAAAGTCAAGAACATAAATTTTAAGAGGATATGGTTAATAATAGAGCGCAGTTAAACAGTGACCGAGGCTAAGGCCACAGCTTCCTCTGAGGGCAAGGCAGAAGCACTGTTCACAAAGCCAGATGAGAGGTGAGCAGAGTTGCTGGCCCATTTCCTGAGTCCTGCCTGAAGCTGCTACTTCAGCTAACCTGTTGCCTCCTCACTTGGGTTAGGGATGACATCTGAGTTAAGAAAATAAGTTTGAATGCAAGGCTCTCTGTTCTTGCTAGATCAGCATCAAGAATCCCAGCTAGCTGGATATAGTGGTGTGCACACTCTGAGAGGCTGAGGCAGGAGGAGTGCAGGTTTGAGTCAGCTTAGACAACTGAGTGATTTAATGAGACCCTGCCTTAAAATAAATAAATAAATAAATAAATAAATAAATAAATAAATAAATAAAAAGGGGTAGAGATATAGCTCAGTGTGGAGACCCTCGATTCAGGCTCCAGTACTTTCCTCCCTCAAAATAAAATCCCAGTTAATTATATTGACTTAAAATTGGGAAAGAGTCAGCCTTCTCTCACAGGTTTGAAAACTGAGATACAGAGGATGGAAACACCTTGCCAAAGTCCCCCATGAGCTTGCAGTAGGTCCAGAGACCTAGCATACATGTCCCATTTCCCCTGGGAAGTCTACAGCACCCTGCACTGCAGCTTTAGAGACCAGTCTCCTGTGGCAGGGTCCAGCACAGCATCCAACATCTACTCAGGCACTCAGTGCCTCAAATAATACTTTGCTAAAGGAATAAAAGCTGTTCCCAAACTTCGGAGAGCTGAGGATGTGGTGACTTATTAGGAAGAAGTCAAAAGGATGCCAAAGTCCATCAGCGGGAAAGTGTCCATTTGAGCTCAATATCTGCTGAAAAGAGACTGACGCTCACCCTAAACGTTAGTTCCTTGGAGAAGTCATTCATCTACGCCTATTCAGTCTAACCACCACCAATGGGCTGGTGAAGAAATGTCCTGGCCGCCTGGGGACAGGAGCCTGTCTGGAGGAGTAGAAGCTATGGAAAGGGAGGCAGGAGGCCATGCCCCATTCTGCCATTTGCATTTCTTGAGCTAGTCAGTACCCTTGTAGGGTTGCCAGTAAAACAATGAGGTCAGGCTCAGTGATCTCTGAGATCCTTCAAAAACCAGTGACTTGGTTGATCCTTTGCCATTCTTCAGATCTACACAAGAGAGCTACTGTCAATTCTTTCCCAAACATGGAATAAGACTTCCTTGCTCAGTGCCTGGTTCCTTCCTCCAGGTGGAATTAATTAACTGTCAAGGCTAGATGTGGGAAAAAAGAATTCCATTCTCATGTTATATTGGTTAAAAACACATTTCCGTATAAGCACATACATCTGTCTTCATGCTTGCTCTGGAAGATGCTTCCGCTGACAGCTTTTTGGCAAGTCGAGTGTGAAGGAGGCATCCTTTCCTGACACTTATCTTGCTCAGGAGTGAGAAGTACAAAGCTCCTTCTAGCACCCTTGATGGTGTTGGAGTGTGTGCATGGCATCTTTCAGTTTAGAGGATATTTTCCCAAACTTATGTCACTGAGGCCCTACAAGGTAGGTAGCGTGGGTAGGTTACCATTACCATTTTATCGGTGAGGCATCTGTGGCTAGGAGAGGTTTAGTGACTGGCTGGGATCACAAAATAGTCACTGGTAAAGCTGAGTCACCAAGCAGGCTGTCTTGAGTCCATAGTCTCATCGCTCACTCATTCATTCTTCGGTTTAACTACGCTTATAGACGGTCACACAAACTAAATCCTGGGACAAGCTCTGAAAATACAAAGGTGAGGAAGCTGTGGTTCTAGGGAGATGAGCTCAATCTAATGAGTTGGGAGACAGAGCCCTAAAGCAGTAATGAAAACTCAAGGGCTGGTAAAAAGCCCAGTGTGGCTGAAGATAGGGATGTGAGGTGGGTAACCAGGGACATGGGGTGAGGAGTTAGCAGGAGCCTGAGGTGAAGCTCAGCTTTCTGAGTGGAGCCGGGGTTGATCCAGGAGGTGCTGAGCTGTTGAGTAGTCCCTGTGTGGCCCTTCCAGATTTTGCTGTTTGGTTAATAGTGGCTGCTGCTGCTACCTAACACCTCCATGGTCCAATTATCTCCTCCACCATGCACATGCCTGGCCTGACCCAGTCATTCCAGACAGCACTGCTCAACTTCAGAAAAGCTTCCAGAAGAGGCAAGAGAGAAAGGAGAGGTGGAGGAAGAGGAGAGATGCTTGAGAAATTCAGAGGGCCCAGTCAGGGTGTGGTCCCTGATAGGCCCATGTGGGTCTCACACCATTAGGTTGATGTTTTCTGGCCTATTAGAGGACAGTAGTTCCTCAGACTCCCCACACACATCAAGAGTCCTTGGGTCGCCTTTTGTTCCCTCAATGGTGAGGGTTGGAAAAAAGCGACTTGTTCAAATAGTGAAGGTAAAGACAAAACTATTTCAATTCCTTTTTTTCCCTGTCTAGCTTAAGTGAACATTGAGCTACAACCCAACATATGCTGGCCAATAAATCACACAGCCCCTTCACATTCTTAAGTTTAGACTTTATCATCCAAACTAGGACCATGGGGAGTGTTCTGTTGCTAAACAGAACTGCAGGACATCAGATGGTTGGGTATTAACTGGGACTATTCTGGACTGTCCATGTTATCTGACCAAATCCATGCCTTCAGGAAACCCTCACAAGATCTTACTACCTCCATTTCCAGCTGAGGAGACATGTGCGTTTCTACTTAGCTGGTTCCATCTGGGGGATGTGCTGCCAGGTGGAGAAAGAGGAAGGTGGTGACTGGTGAAGGTGAGCACACTTTTGAAAAGCTTCTCATGGTCAGCTGGGAATGTGCCACTGGAGGCAGAGTGAACCACTGAGCCAGGGAAGGAGCCACTATACCCGAGTGCAAGGGACAAGACTGGCCTAATGTTCAGTGCTGGTCTGTACATCCACACCTCCTTTAATTCTGACACAAGCTGTGCAAGGAGACACTATTTTGTCGATGAAAAAATATTTTGTAGATGAGCCTTGCAAGAGATAATATTTTTGTGGATGAGTAGTTGAGAGAAGTGGAATAACTTGCTGAGGTCATGAAGGTGACAGGTGAATCCATCGCTGTCCCTTTTCCATCACACTGGGCTGCCTCCATATTTGACATCATCTTATGTGAAGGGCCTCCGGGAAGCCTCCCCAGGATTCATTCTCTACCCTCTTTTAGTAACCAAGTTTAAACTTAGCCCCCAGTCATATATCTAAATACTCCTGAGTCCAACCACAGTTTTGTTCAACATGTAATAATATATGAGTGGAAAGAGCCAGGAAATAAGCCATCTTTATACCCATTTCTCCTTTCTAGGAAGGAGTCTGCTCTAAGGATACACTCTGCAGAAAACTGAGTGAGAAGGCTAAGAAGTCATCCAGGACTGCAAATGTTGTTTCTGTTTGGTTGACTGTGGCTCTGGGATCTGGGCCTGGAAAACCTGGAGTTACCAATGTAAGGAGCACAACTTCCTGACTATTTGTTATTCTTACTCCTGGGACACTATGGTTTCCTCCTTTCTGTTTTGACTCTAGACAACTTCAGAGTTCTCTGGGAGCTTGCTCTCCATTTTCCTGTGGGCAAGGAGGCCCACAGCTACTGGCTTTCCCTGCTTGTGAATGGCCATTTGCACTCATGGCAGTGAGAGCTTATAGCGTGGGTCTGCATGGAGAGTTACCTCATCCAGATTGCTTGTCCAGGTGGTTGCAGCATCTTGCCAAGTTTTCCCTAGAACATTATAAGCCCTATAGGCTCTTGTTTGCCTGAGATTTTCCTCTCCTTTCCAATGAGTCAAGCCAAATGCGAGCCATTCCTTTGCATGGACAATAGTTCATTTGTGGTGCCACCTTGGAGATTGTTGGCAATGTAAAGTCTAGGCCCCATCTGAACCAACTGGATCACACCCTGCATTTCCCAACATCAAGCACACAGTAAAGGTTGAAAAGAACTGCTCTAAATACCCATGAAAGTTCAATTATAAAATCCCTTCATCCCCTAAAATAAGTTTAATATAATGAAGAGTTGAAGATGATAATCAAGTATGGTAAGATGATATTAAAACCCCACAGAGTACTCCTCTGCTCATCCTATTTAAAGGTAATGGAATGTCAGAGAAACTGGTAAAGTTATCCTAGTTCAAGAATATTTCCTAAGTCTGTCTTATAGATGAAGGCCATAGAATATGGAACTCTATGTTGCCATGTGTTCAGGTTAGCATTATGATTAAGGTTAGGGTCAGGGTAAAGGTTAGGGTTGGGGTTGGAGGCTGGGTTCAGATGTAAAGGGAATGAATTGAGATGGATTAGTTGTGTTTCTCATGGACTCTGTTGGGACAGTGCAGCCACAAGTGTGTCATTGTCTGCCATCCCTGCTCTAGGTGCTCATTTATATCTGTTGGTGGTTTCCCTGCTCATCCCCCAGCATTTCCCAGGAACTCCTAGGACTAAGCACTGGATGACTTTGCTCATTGTCCTGGAGATGCTGACTGCTTGCTTTGGCCTTCTACCATCCCAAAGTCATAGCAACCTTTTTGTAAGAAGTGAGAACTAATATGGTGCTGAAATGAGCTCTCTTGCTGTACTGGATTTTTTTTTTCTCCAGGCAAAGACTTTGGGGCCATCTTCTCACCAGATCTAGGACTTTTCACAAGTCCTGGAAATTTGTCCTAAGGATATTACTATAAAAAGTAGCTTGGCTCAGGGCACATTGTTCAAGGTTTTGGCAAAAATCAGTTATCTTTAGCCTCAACTCATCCTGCTTAGCTCAAAACTAAATGGCAGTGAGTATAATGTTTGCGTAGTATGATAACCTATGACCTAGATTTCATTCATTGTCTGAGGTCAAATCCAAGTCAAGGAGAGCTCAAATGTGCCATCATTTTCCATTGAGACCATCAGTTGCCCCAGCTCCCAGGTCTCTGGGTCAATAAACTTTTTCTTTGCTTTGAAAACAACTGCTGGGCCTTCAGACATAGAATGTGAGAACTCCAGGACTTCTGCTTTTAAACTGCCTATAAAATGGGAAGCAAAATATATCAAGGGTCTATTAAGTGCTATGCAATTTCATGAATTTTATCTCACTCAAATTTTACAATAACCTTATTTTACTAAAGTTACTATCCAGATTTATAGACAGGTCAAATAACACATGCAAGGACACAGCTAGTAAAGTTGTGAAACCAATATTCAAAGCCAATGCCATTTGGCTCCCAGATTGGAATGCCTTACATATTCACAATGCCTGCATGACATGCAGTCATCTGCCTGCTGCAGAGCCAAGTGTCACTCTTTAGAACTCACTACCCTTGACATTTTGGCAACATTCAACACAGCTGACCCATGCCCTCTTTCTCAAAACACTTTCTTTT
Organism: Fukomys damarensis; assembly: GCF_012274545.1. Taxonomy (NCBI): domain Eukaryota; kingdom Metazoa; phylum Chordata; class Mammalia; order Rodentia; family Bathyergidae; genus Fukomys; species Fukomys damarensis. The sequence continues at coordinate 24,580,345 of NW_022900948.1, read as the reverse complement.
CTTGGCTTGTATGCAATCTTGCTTGCGGGTATTGCTATTACTCTGTCAGCGAGTCCTTTTCAGTCTTCCTTTGGTTTCTCCACTTTTTGACTAACTTTCCAATTTTAAAGGATACACAACTCAGTCATACAGCTCTTCCTCTTCTCCATCTACATTCTGCCTGACCAACCTCCTGGTTTAAACACCATCTATGTATTAGATGTCCACATTTGCAATTCTTGTCATGACCTAAACTCATATATTTCTGTTTGTTTGATTGTTTTTTTGTTTGCTTGTTTGTTTGCTTTGGTACTAGGTATAAAACTTACGGCCAGGTGCTGTGCCTCTGAGCCACATTCCTGGCCCTGTTTGTTTTTTGAGACAGGGTCTCAAATATCCTCCTGCCTCAGCCTCCTGAATGCTGGAATTACAAGTGGGTGCCACAATGTCCAGCAAAATCTGGACTCATATAATCAACTCTTTTTGATATTTTAACTTAGAAAACTGTTACAGAAGGAACTGGTAAGTGACACTCACAGAGAGGTGCAGAATGGAAGAAAGATAACAAAAAGTTTGTGCTGTCGACAAGGGTTGATCACATCTAAAAGCAGTGCCAGGATCAACCATACACTGGGTTATAACTCTTTCTTTTATAGGGTTTTACAGCTCTGATGTTATTCAGGAGGTTACATTTCATTCTCAAAATCCACGTTGCTGATATACAACTCATGGTCCCAAGACAGCTAAACTTCAACCCACATGTAGCACTCTTTTGTTATTAGGGGAGTTTATCTTTAAGATTTGTCTAGCTATCTATTCTAGCGGGGAGAGGCGGGGTGCGGCATTCCTGGTCAGGAAAACAAAGTTAACAATGGCTCTTTTGATCTTGACCTTTACAATCAAATTTTACAAATCAAAACTTTGGAGCGGGGGTGTGTGTGGGGGTCTTGATGTGCCCTGTTATCTCAGGATGAGACTTGATTTCTCATTCAGTAGTTAATGCTTCTGGTGTCTGTTAATTCTAACCTACACAAAGCAAACTGTTGTTAGGGACAGCAGAAGTTATTCTGCATTGCGACATTTTGTAGGTTTTTGCTATTTATAAAAGTTTTCTCTATCAAAACTAATAGGGCTATTATTTCTTACCCTCCCCCAAATTTGCTTTTCCTCCAATGTTTTTTCCACCAGAGTAAGCAGCATCCACTTTCTCATGGCAAAAATCTAGAAATTATCTTTGATTCATCTGGTTTACTATGCCTCATGCCTAATCTTTCAGCAAAGCCTATAATTTCTCTCTAAAAGTATCTCAACTCTCATTCCTCTCCTTCGCCACTGTTGAGACCCTAATCTAACTTATGATCACCTTCTACTGGATCAATACAGCATCCTTCTAATTGGTGCCCTGTTTCCAATCCCCTGCAATCTACTTGGCACACAGAAGCCAGAAGGATCTTTCCAAAAACATAAATCACATCAAGTCACTTTCTCACTTAAAACCTCCCATGACTTCCTATCGCGCTCTGAACTTGATGGAACCTCATCTCATTCTGCCTTCACCCTCTCGCACACCATGAAGCTATACTGAGACTTCCTTCCTTCACACTTCCCCATTCGAAGAAAGTTTCTGCTCAAGAGCCTTGGACATGCGGTCCATTTCCCAGGGTATGCTCCCACTCGTCTTCCTGGGTTCACATCTTCTTAGTGTCGGCTGCAGTGCTGCCTTATGGACAAAGCATTCTAAAGTAGCCACACAGTTGGCCACAGCACAGCCCATGTTTTAATTCTCTTCCCAGTACTTATTACTATCTGATCATTTATTGTTTTAAATTTTTTGGTTTATTGTCCAAGTTTCTCATACATCAGGAACTCAGACCCTTTTATTACTCTCTTCTTTTGCATTATCCATCCAGTGCCTACAGTGCTGTCTAGCATATGTATAGGAGGCTGTCTATAAATGTCCCTTGAATAAATGGATGAGTGAATGACCAAGGAGACAAAGCACATGTTACTGGTGGGAGAAGAAACTGATGCCAATTTTTTGAACTGCTATGTGGCAGTTGCAAAAATAAGCATAGCCAAGAATCTGGATATTTCTCTTCTAAACATATCTCCTGGCAACATATGCCCATGGGTATAATATACATGAACAAGGACACTCAGAATGAGATTATTGGTCATATTCACTATATATTACTTAACAATCTAAAGGTGATGGAATTGAGACCAGGAGACAGAAGAGCTAGGATGGACACTAAATAAACTGAAATAGGCTCTGGGGAAACTAAAACACAAGGGGAAAGACACTCACTGGGGTCTGTTCTGGGTAGCTGGAGGACAGGGGAAGTCTGTTCTAACATGTGAGGCCTAGCTAAAAATGGCAACCGTATTGTTTCAAAGGGGCCTGGGTAAACTGAGATAAGCCCTTCAGAAGCTGAGGTGCAGGGAGTCTACTCCTCCTGATGTCAGAAGCCTAACTAAAAATGACAACCAGTTTAATCATCTCATTTTCACTCACTCACCAAAATAGCCCAATGAAGTGCCTGTAAAACCCCAAACTTGGGTGTCTCCTCCCCATCCTTCCTTGGATCCCCTCTTAACAAGAGCTTTGCTCGGTTCTTTCTAATAAACTATACCGTGCTTGGTTCATTCCCCACTACTTTTTTCCTGGACTTCATTCTTCATTGTCCTCAGGACAAGAGCCTGGAGGGAGAAGAGAACTGGTTGCAGAACATGATTAATGGAACCATGATGTAATCCTATGCTACCATTAAAAAAGAATTGTGAAATTTACGTAAACTATAGTGGAAATAGAGTGGAAAGTAAGATGCAGAACATGGTGCACATTGTGATCATGTTAATTTATTTAGTGACATGTGAAATAGATGCATAAAGTTATATATAAGCACGCACATACTATAAATATGAATTTAAATGTAAAGTAAGAAGACTAGGTGTCTACACAAAGCTGTGGACAATGGTTCAGGAGAGAGGAAAGTATAGGGATGTATAGGAGGAATTTTATTTTTTCTCTTTATTTTACATAATTCTCACTTTTGCATAGGAAATGATATTCACACAAGGATTCCTTCTGCCTTTGCTATGTCAAGGGATTCATTCCATTGCAGTCTCCTCCTACTTCTCTGCTCCACCAGGGCCTAGGATGTGTGGGAATTTGGGAATGAGGTTTTAAATTCATACTGGAAGATAAATTCCAACCTTCTACAGTGAATCTGGAGCTTGAGAAGAGAGGATTGTTAATTTGAATTAAAGCATGGCTGAAGAAGAAGGCCATGAAATGTCCTACAGGGCCAGCCCGTCCCCTGCTCCTTCCAGGACTTTATTTTTCAGATCCTTTTCTTTGCAGGGCAGACTGTGCACATGAAGATCTTGTTGGGCAGACTGGAGATGAGACAACTGATAATGAATGGCTGCTGAATGAAGGACAGACAGGGAGAGAAACCAAAGGAAACAAGAGTTTCACGATCGCCACAACCACAAAAGGCCGCCTCATGGGGGTCAGTGTGAGGGCATCACCTCAGTTACCAGGGTGTTGCATTCCATCTCTTGGTGGGGGCGGCCAGTGGAGAGAATGTATCATTCTCTGACTCCCTGAGGGTGTTAACAGTAAGAAAGCCAGGCTGAGGGTCCCTGTCTTGGGGAAGATATTGGCTGCTTTTTGTGGATTTCTGTATGGGGTACACTGTTGGCTTTTATTACTAGAGTATCAAATATCAACCCAAAGCAGTAGTGGTAACTTTAAACAGCTCATTTGGTGTTTTGTTTTGTTTTGTTTTTGGGGGGGTGGCACTAGGGACTGAATCTAGGACCTTCCGTGTACTAGGTAAACTCTACCACTAAGCTACATCTACTCCCATCCCATCCCTACCACCTTTTTATTATTTATTTTTTGACAAGGTTTTACTAAGTTTCTGAGGCTAGGATAGCCTCAAACTTGTGATCATCCTGCTTCAGCCTCTTTAGAGCTTGGATTATAGGCATATGCTACCATGCCCAGGTCATTCGGATTCTTGTTCTGTTTATTCTTGCTACATAGTCTAGGTTGGCCTTGAACTCACTCTAGCCCAGGCTCGCTTCCAGCTCACAGGAATCTTCCTGCCTCATCCTCCTGAGTGCTGGGATAACAGGAGTGTGCCACCACGCCTGCTCATCGGGATTCTGGAAAGCCTTTTCAGAGGATCAGCTACCTCATTTGCTGGTCCCAGTGAAAAATGGAAAAAAGTCTCAGTTCAGAAATAATCCTTAAACACTTAGGAGAGCAGCATAAGAGAAATAAAAAGGGACAGGTGTCCCTGAGCACGGGCAGCGTGGGGCTGTCCGGGGTCCCAGGTCCTACAGCCACACCCGCAGTACACACCCCCTCCCCACCCTCCTTTGACTCCGCTGCCTCTGTTTGCCCAAGTCCTCCGCTTCTCCTCTTCTGTCACTACTGCTCCTCCTTCTCGTCATGGGCCATTCCGTGCTCCTCATCTGACGAAGGAACCTTGACTCTCTGTTTCTGGCATCTTTCAATTTCTGGAACCTCCAGTACGAGGAGTTGTTATTGGCGGGGCTTCCCCACCGGTTTCTGGAATCAGTGCTGTAAACTGGGGTGTGTGGGAGGCGTTGCTCAGGGAGGTTTCCGGTGCTCCTGTTAGTTTGATTCCCTCCAACCACGGGAAGGCTTCCACAGGCTCCGTTGGATTACCTGGAGTCCACACGCGAGGCTGACCGTAGAATGCATATTGTTTCTATTAAGAAAATGCAAGCACCAGGCCTTGTGGTGCCCACCTGCGATCCGGCACCCTGGGAGGCTGAGGAGATTGAGGACAAGAAAGAAGAAAAAAGAAAAGAAAACAGAAGGCTGTTTTCCTTGCAACTCACTGGCCCTGGTACAATTATGTTCCAAGAATCTTCTTCATCGGTCTGCGTTTATTCCAGAGAGCCCCACATTAGGCCACCTTTATTATTTTTTTTAACTTTTAAAAAATTAATTTTATTCGTACATTTAAGGTATACAGTGTAATGACATTAGGCCGCCTTTATTTTTGATGGAACCTTCTAGAATTCTTCTGAATGGAATCTCTCTTATTCCCTAAGGTTTTCTTTGACAGGAGAATTGGAGTTTGAGGCATACAAACAGGCTGTCTGGGAGGGTGAGAAATGCATTCTTAGTGTTGGACAGATCCCTTATTTACATTTCTTATCAATCCCCTGGAGGATCCACTGCTTCCTCTTCTCGGCCTCCCTGTGGAGAGAGAGCAGGGAGCCTCACCAGGCTCTCCAGGTACACTGAGGAGTCCTGGGCACCCGACACTGCCTCCCTCTTCTGTCACCGGCACTTCGTCTTTTTTTTGCTTGTTTGTTTGTTTGTTTTTTGAGACAGGGTCTCACTGTGTAGTTCAAGTTGACCTTGAGCTCACTATGTAGCCCAGGCTGGCCTCGAAATCACAGCACTTCTCTTGCCTCAGCCTCCTGAGTGCCGGGATTACAGGTGCGCGCCACCAAGCCTGGCCCAGCCCTTCCTCTTTCTTGCCCTTTCCTGAAGCCCTTTGTTGCCACCTGGCTGGCTGGTGGGCACTTCTCTCAACCCAGAAAGGCAGAGAGCCAAAAAAGACTGAGAAAAGTATTTATTGTAAAGTGAAAGCCAAAATCCCTTGGATATTGAATCCAGGAGGGGACTCAAATGGGTTGCCTTGGGAACTCTTTGCCTAGGGGGTCTTATATACAAAAATGACTGCATCTCAGCCAAGTCGAGGTCAACCAATAGGTTACAAGCAGGAAAGTATGACTCAGAAGTGAGCCTATAGGATCTCAGGGTATGTAGCAAGTGTATTTTTACAAGCACCAATGGTAACCTTTCTAAAACTAGCAGAACATATCCCTTCTCTTAGCCTTTTGGCTAAGAGCAAGTGTAAAATTAGCAGAGCAAACAGAACAAATACTTTCTTGAGAGAGGAATGAATATCTTACTCCTGGGCAAGAAAATAAAATCCCACAAATCTCACGAAGCCATGTTTGTTGAGCCTCTGAAGCCTGACCTTGGCCATGGTGTCCCTGAGTCACCCAGACTCCCTCTTTGGCTCCGCTTTTCCCTGGCTGTCTGTCCTGTCTGTGGAACTCTCTGCCAGAACACTCCCTACATCCTCCTCCCTTCCTGGGCCAGTGTCACTCTGAGAAATCCTCTCACCTCCCCATAGACCTCTGCTTATTTCAACACACGTGATTTTTTACAGATACTTGTTGTTCAGATTATTGTCAGGAGCTTTCTTTAGGTTAGGAAAATGATACCCCAACCTTAGAAAATAAGGCCAACCACCTGCGGAAGGCTCACAGTTCATTTTCCCCAAGCCCTTTATTTCCCTGCTTTGTTCCTGGGGCGCCAGCCAGCCTTGTGCTCTCTTCCTGTTTCACCTTCACCCCACCTTGTCTCCAACAGGATCACAAGCAGACATACTTCTCTCTACCACGTAATTTCTCTGCCGCCAGGTGTGTTGGTGCATGCCTGTAATCCCTGCACTCTGGGAGGCTGAGGCAGGAGGATCACAAGTTTAAATTGATCCTGGGTAGCTTAATTCAGCGAGACTCTGTCTCAAAATAAAAAATAAAAAGGTCTGGGGATGTAGTTCAGTGTGAAGGCCCTATGCTAAATCCCCAGTATGGAAAACTAAACCAAACCAAAACAAAACAAAGCATAAGAAAAAGAAAGAAAAGAAGAAAAAAAATCTCTCTGTGTTTTCCATTTCCTTGTTTCCCTCTACTAGGGCTCACAGTGTCTCCCATCTCCTGCTCCATTTCTTCCCCTCTGTTTGTCTTTTCCTCCACTCCTTGATTCTCTTCTCTCAGCATCTAAACATTGTACATCTTCCCCATCCTGAAGTAATTTTCCCTTCCCCTCCCTTTGATCTTCACTTGTCCCTGGATCGCTTTCCCTCCTTTTGCAGCCAAGAGAACTGAACAAATACTCCTCACCCTTTGTCTCGGCTTCCTTGCCTCCCACACGCCCGCAGCCCACAGCAACCTGGCTTCCTCCTGACCCGGCCACTGAAACTGCTCTGACAAAGCCTCTTTTGGCCAGACCCAGTGGGCGATTTTCAGTCTTATCTCCCTCGACCTCTCCTGGAGAGTATCATGTCAACCACCTGCTTCTTGAGGGAGCTCATCTCACCGGATTCCCAACCTTCTTCCCAAGGCTTGCCTCCGACCTTCCTGGCTTTGTGCTCTGCTGTGTCCTTACTGTGTAGGTGGGCTGTGAGCCTTCTGGTCCTCAGGCGGCAGGGCAGAGAGCAGCGCCTGAAGTGTGGAGTCCTGGTGCTGATGCTGACGGGGATTAAACAGAATCCCACTGTCGTCGTTAACCAGGAGCTTGGAAAAGCCAGCACAGTGGTGCCTCCTGCACTGGGATGCCATCTGGATCTATGACATTAAATAAATGGAAACAGTTCCAACTCGGAGGATTGGGGGTGAGGGGAAGACTGACTTGTGCTCTCTCTCTTGACAGCCCCTCCTTGCTTTAAGAACATCATACTAGCAATTCTCCCCCTCATCACCATCCGCCTTCTGCTCTGCGTTGGGTCATGCCCATCAGCACACAAGCATGCTACTATTCTTCCAAGCATTGGGGGAAAAAATCCTTCTGTTCCTTTTCCTCTTTGCTCCCTCTGCGAGACAAAGCTCTTTGAAACACTCATCCGTCTGTCCTTTCTCCAGTTTCTTTCTTTCTATTCTCTCTTAAGCCAGCTCTGATTAGGTTTGTTTTTCCAACTCTTCCCACCAAAACACTCATCACTAGTGACTTCCCTGTTGCAAAATTCAGTGGTTAGGTTTCAGTCCTGCTGCCACCCTTTCTATCAGGTGCATTTCACGTGGCTGATTATTCCCTCTGCTGATGAGGCCGTTTTACTCTTGTTTTCCGCCTCCCTGGTAGCTCCTTCTTAGTCCTTTTTCGTATTCATCCCCCATCCGACTTCAGGAACTAGTGTTTCTTTCTCCCCCTTTGTGCTGTTTCCACTTCGATATTGTCCCTAAGCCGATGACTTCCAGATATTTATTTCCAATCCAGTTCCCTCTGCAACCTTTTGGAAGCCCCTCCTCCATCTACTAGATGTATCAGGATCACTATGTCCCAACTGCGCTGCTTTTCTCCCAATCTGCTTTTCCCACAGATTTCCCAGTTTCAGTTGACGGAAACCCCATCCCCCCATTTCCTCAAGCTAAAAAGCTTGAATCAACCTTGGTGCATCCCTTCCTCTCAAACGCCTCATTCACTCGAGCAGGAAGTACTGTTGGCACCCGCCCCTGCCCAGGATTTAAATCCTCGGCAGGATTTAACGTCTCCTCCCCTTCTGTATGCTGTGACCCTGGTCCCCGGCCTCCACCTTCTCTCACCTGATTGTTGAACCAGCTTATTACCTCGTATCCACGATTCTATCTTTGCTCTACTCTTCCAGTCTATGCTCAAGACAGACTCAGAGTGATCTTTTTAAAGCATAAATCAAATAAGGTCACCCTTGTCCTCAAGGTCTAGCAGTGTCTTCATATTTCACTCAGAGCAAGTCATGGCCTCCAGGGTGCGTCTCCATCCTCCCCTTACTCTCCGAACTCATCTCCTCCTGTTTGTCTCTTATTTTCTTGACCCAGCCACCTTGGCCTGCTTTCTATTCTCTGATTGGTCGGACTTGCTTGCACCTTAGCTCCTCAGAGTCTCACAGATAACCCATTGGCTGGTCGGTCTCCTCCTGCTCTCACCAAAGCGTCTCACGTTTTCTCTCTCCACTTATCAGGTCAGCTCTGAAACTTGCACTTTCTTGTTTTAAAATTTTATTCAGTTATATTTTATTGTTTATCGATATAGTTAGATTTAAATCTACCATCTTCTAATTTATTTTCTTTATGTTCCATTTTTTTCCCTACTTGTAAAAATTAACCTGGTACTTTTTAGGGGATCATTTTCTCTTCTTTGTTAATTTATTATCTGTAACTCTTCCTTGTGTTATCTTAATGGTGGCTTTCTGGTTTAGACTACACATCTTTAGTTTATCACAGTCTACCTCTAAGTGATATTATCTGTCATACACTCCAGTGATGGAGAACCTTTTAGAGCTTTCATTTTTTTGTTTTGTTTTGGTACCAGGGACTGAACTCGGGACTTGAACTCAGGACGGTGCCACTGAGCTAAATCCCAGCCCAGAGCTTTCAATAACAAATGGCTGGCTTTGGCATGAGTGCCAAGGTTTGCCAGCACCCATACATACAATTAAAGAACTTACAACAACATATATACATTTCTTTTCCCCCAGCCTTGGTGTTGTTATAACACATTTTACTTCTATATGTCTTTTAAAACCCTATAGTCATTGTTGTTATGTTGGATTTTTTTTTTTTTCAAGTACCAGGGATTGAACTCAGGACCTTGGGCCTGCAAGGCAGGCACGGCACCACTGAACTAAATCACCAGCCCCTATGTTAGATTTTCATAGCCAATTATCTTTTAAAGAGATTTCAATAACATTAATAGTGTTCTCTATTTATTTGTGTGGATCTAAATGTTCAGCTGGTATTGTTTTCCTTTTTCCCAAAGGACTTCCTTTAAAGTCTCTTGTTGGGTGGTCATGACAGTGATGAATTGTTTTTGGTCCTGGGGATCTAACTCAGGTCCTCGTGCTTGCGAGGAAGGCAGTGGCACCACTGAGCTAAATCCCCAGCCCAATAGTATTTAGATATATAGTTTTTGTATGTTTAAAAAGATTCTCCCTTTTTTATGAAACATTTTTTCACATTTGAAAATTTAGAGCTATCATTATTTATTTATTTAGAGCTGGGGTCTCACTATGTAGTTTAGGCTATTTTTTTTTTATTGAGTTTATTGGTACAATCTAGGTATACAATACAGTTACATTCATCATTGGGATTCTGTACCTTTACATAATAGGTCTTGATTCTCATTTTTTCCCCTTGTCCCTGCCCTCCCTTCACCCCCTCCTCCCCTCCCCATTTACAAACACTTTATTTTCACACCAGAGAAACTATTCGGTATTTCAGTTAAAGAAATCCCTGTATGAACATTAAAAATAGGGAATCCTAAAATAAAACTAAAAAGGAAAGTAAAAGAGAAAAAGCAATGATGTAACATTAAAATAAACTTTAATTCTGGAGATGAAAATGGTCCCTGACCATATTTAAATTGTTTCTTGCTCTTATAGTCTTATCTTATTCTTTTTTCATTATTTAGAGAATACTTTATTAGTTTCTGTAATCAAACCCATGTAGATATGACCTTACATATTTAGAATGATGTGTTACCCCTGTACACATGGAAAAAAAATAAAAATAAAAATAAATTAACATTTCTAGACCAATATGGCTGTCCATTTCTGTACAATGCCAACTCAACACAGTAAATTGGGATGACT
>NW_022900948.1:24567291-24568155 GCF_012274545.1 Fukomys damarensis | reverse complement strand
GGAAAAAAAATAAAAATAAAAATAAATTAACATTTCTAGACCAATATGGCTGTCCATTTCTGTACAATGCCAACTCAACACAGTAAATTGGGATGACTTTTTCCAAAGTTGGCAACACTGTTAAAGTTTCACAAAATTCAATTAATATATATATATATATATATATATTTGTATAAAAAGACCAATAATAGTATGTTATACATCGATAGCAGCAACAACTTTTCCAGGTTCTGCAATGATCTGAACAAAATTATAGACATTCATTCAGCACATTCCATTAAAAACAAAACAAAACAAAACAAAACAAAAAACACAGAAAAGAATAATATCCAGAAAGCAGCAAAGTTCTGTTGCTCTTGTGGTACCTGGGACCATTTTTTTTATTAGCATCTTAATCATCATCTGGAAAGAGAACATTCTAGAGTAATATCATTAAATGTAGCTCTGATAAAGCACGGTCCCTACTATGTATCATAAAGCAGGTACAAGATAATTTACATTCATAGAGGTATGATACAGTACTGTCCTACATCAATAATACTAGAATCAGTTTTGGTTTGAAATTTACTTTGTCTGCAAATAAGATTGCTATCCCTGTTTTTTTCTGGGCTCCTGTCACATGTAGAATTGTTTTCTATCTTTTCACTTTCAGTCTATGGGCTTCTTTTTGCACTAGGTGTGTTTCTTGTATACAACATATTGATGGATTTTGCTTCTTATTCCATTTTGCCAGTCTATTTCTCTTGATTGGTGAGGTGAGGCCATTGACATTGCTGGTTATAACTGATATGTACTGACTTATTATTGACATGTTATTGGCCTTTTGTTGACTCTTTTTACTTTTTCACCTTCTCCTTTTAATCT
>NW_022900948.1:24537352-24566324 GCF_012274545.1 Fukomys damarensis | reverse complement strand
AATTTTTCTAGAGCCTGATTGATCTGCTTTGTTACTTCCTGTGCTTTGAGTTCAGGGTGTCCTGGTGGTTCACTATCGGCCTTTTCATCCTCATTTGCCCTACTGTTTGGCATTGGTAAAGTGGAAATCTGTCCTTGTGTTTTGCTTAAGTGTTTTCTCATTTTAATTTTTGTTGTTGGACTGTCCTTGGTTTAATCTCTGGATTATCACCCAAATCTTCCTGATATAGTTGCACCTAGATTCTGTGTCTCTAATGACCCACAGACATTCTCCTCTTCATAACATCAGAGAAAACAGCTCATCAAATCAACGGCAATGCTTTACCCCAACTGATACAATCAGCGACACATTAAGATCAAGCACAACTTTGACACTGACCACTGGTGGTAGTCACTAGTCTATCACCCTTAAATCATTTGAATTAAATTGAAATCAAGAAGCAGTCCAGTACATGCCTGCAGTGAGCAAAATTTCAATATAGTGTATTTACCATTTAATGGCTCAGACAGAGTGAGGATGCAAGACCCCTGATCTCAGTTAGGTGATGGCTGAATCCCATGATGCTGACTGACCTCGGGCTGCAAGGCCCAGATTGAGTTCCCCAACCTTCTGAATGTTTGAACTCCACAAAGTTCTATTACAGGTTTCCCCCGCCCTTTCTTTAAAGATGTTCAAAGTTGGGAACTCAGAAAAATACCCTTGATGACCACCTCTGTCTTTGCAGAGTGGGTCCAAAGACTGGCACAGTCAGGAGGTCTGAGAGTGCGGGCGGGGGGCTTATGGGGGTTCAGGGGCACTCACGTGGCTATCTTCCCAGCGCTTGAGCGATGGTGGCTGGGTCGGGAGCAGGCGTGGTTCTCCTGTTCAGGCTATTTTTGAACTCACCATGTAGCCCAGCCTGGCCTCAAACTTGTGGCAATCCTCCTGCCTCAGCCTCCGAAGTGCTGGGATTACAAGTGTGTGCCACTATACATGGCCGTATTCTTGGTAATTTAAAGATAGAGTTCCACTCCCTTCTAGTTTGCAGTGTTTCTAGTGAGAAATCTGCTGCCACCCAGATAAGGGTGACAATTATAATGTTCTTCTGCCACGTTTAAGATTTTCTTTTTATCACTGGTTTCAAGCAATTTGATTGTAAATGAACTGGTGTGGTTTTCATTGCATTTCTTGTGTTTAGGGTTCATTGAACTTTTGCTTTGTGAATATACAATTTTCATCAAAATTGAAAAGTATTTGACCGCATTTCTTAAGGTGTTTTTTTCTGTCAGCACAGTCCTACCCTCACCATTGGAGGCCTTCAATACTGGTGTGATAGACCCTTTGAATTCATCTTACAGCTCCCTAATTATTGTTTTCATCTCTCTGTCTTCTTTCACTATGCATTCACTTGGTTCATTTCTATGACTATGTCTTCACCTTCACTAATTCTTTTTATTTTGCTATGTGTAATGCGCTGTTAATCTCGTTTGTTAGCACATGTGTGTAATACATAATGTTTACATTCTTTTTGGCAGTTGGCACATGTACAGAGGACATCTTAATTCCCTTCTCAACTCCTTTCCCCGCTTACCTTTCCATCTATCCCTCAGTTCCCTTCCTTTTTATTTGTACATCTTCACAGTACATGTCTGAATTCCTTGTGAGGAACTGGTACATGTATATAACACATCTCAGTTTTTTTTCACCCCTCATCTCTTCCCTCTCAGCTTCTCTCTCTTGATTCCATTCCCTTCATCTTTAAGAATGATCTATCTCCCTATTTTCTATTATCTGTCTTTTTTCTCTCTCTTTATTTTTACTCTAGGTTCCTCGTATAAGACAAACAACCCAATTTTATTTATTTATTTAGCAATGGGGTTTGAACTCAGGACCATGCATTTGTGAGGCAGGCACAGCTCCACTGAGCTAAATCCCCAGCAACAACCTGACATTTAAGCTTATGTGTCTAATATATTTCACTTAACATTATGGTCTCAATGTGCATATATTATCTTACAAATTACCAGTTTATCTTTCTCTGTGGCAGAGTAGCACTCCGAGGTGTGGACTTACCACCCTTTTTTCCTCCATTCATCTGTTGATGCATATGGGCTGCTTCCAAGGTTTTGCTGTTATGAATTTTTGTTTGTTTGTACCCGAGATTAAACTCAGGACCTTGTGCTTGCAAGGCAGGTGGTGGCACCGCTAAGCTAAATCCCTGGCCCTAGCTATTATGAACTTTGCTGCTATAAACATAATATAGTAGGGTCCCTTGTTCTCCATAGCCTCTCCAGCATTTGTTATTATTTGATTTCTTGATGACAGCTATTCTTTCTGGGGTAGGATGGAAACTCAGTGTTGATTTAATTTGAAGTTCTCTAATGGCCAGTAATGTTGTACATTTTTGCATGTCTTTATCAGCTGGCTCCAAGGCAGGGTGGCTTGACAGAGGGGTGTCACAGAGGAGAACCAGCTCACAGCAAGCAGAAGACAGCACAAGTAACAAGGGATGACCACAGCTCTTTTTTTTTAATTCATTAAGTTTATTGGTACATTTTAGGTATGCAATATGATGACATTCATCATTGGGAATTTGTACCTTTACATGATATAGCTTGGTTCTTATTTTTTCCCCTCCCCTCCCTCAGCCCCTCCAACCCTCCCTATTTACAAAGGCTTTTTTTTTTTCCTTTTTAACCACAGCTATTTTTCCCCTTTATTTTATCCAGACTACTTAGGGAGGGTAACACTCACACCCTTAATTCTATTGCTCTTGAGCCTAGCATTGCACCATGAATCAGTTCACATACCTGAGATCCAGCCACTTCTGAAAAAGCTCATGAGGCTTTGGGGGGACATCAAGACACAAACCATAACAATAGTGCTCACTTCATCTATATCCCATCTTTTATGCACTTCATGGTCTGATGTCTAATGTCTTTAAGGTGGTTGTTTTATAAAATTGCTCAATTTTTAGTTGTTTCAGGCAGGTGGGTAAATCTAGTTTCTATTACTTCATCTCAGCCTGAAGAATATTCATGTGTTGTCTATTGACTGTCTTTCCTCCCCAGAACAGTGCCAAAAGGTTAGAGTTCTTTGTCTATTTTGTCCCTAGATATGTACAAAATATTTGGTATGTAGAAAGCACTCAATAAATATTTATGTTACATGAAAATAATGAAAGACTTTGTAAGCTAGACATGTCATGTGGATTATTCATAACTTAGTAATGGAGTCTAGCTAATTGGAACATAGGAATGTGTCCTGGTCAATTAGAACTTTAGTCCAGGGCAAACATGAGCCCCATTGCTTACCACTTCAAGACTTGATGGAGCTCCCTTGGCAGAGAGGCACAGCTCTGAAAATGTTAGGCATAGTCTATGGCTATAGCACCCTGGACACTCCCAATATCATCTGAAAAAGTTAGGCATTAATTCCCTTTTCTCTGGGAAACCCAACCTAGAGAATGTCTGTAGAGAAAAGAAACCCTTTTGTCTCAATTCAAAAAGCAGCTCTTTTCAATATTTTCTTTGTTTTTAAGCAGTGAAACCTTTTTTGTTGAATGAAATCTCACATAGATCCCAGTCTTGTTATAATCCCAGTACCTTTAGCGAAGGAAAAATAGTTCAGTCCATCCCAAAACTTCAGTATTAGAAATTATAAACACCATGCCAAACCCAGCAGATTGAGCCAGATTTTCACTTCGGGTTGGATCCTTCATCCTAAATCTCAGAGGCCTTTATGTGGCCCATCTCTCCTGTGCAGTTGTTCTTTTTCTTCTCTTGACACTCTTTAACTTCACATACTTCTCTCCTTTGGTCCCACTTTATCTAGTAATGGTTGCAGTGGTAGTGTTAGGCATGTAACTGCTGAATTCAAACCCTCACAGTTTTTAGATCATCCCTCTCAGACGCATTATAACACTAAAAATATTTTTCTCCAGTGTGTGTGTTTGTTTTTTTTTGTTTTGTTTTGTACCAGGAATCGAACTCAGGTCCTTGTGCTTGCAAGGCAGGTGGCGAATCATTAAGCCAAATCCCTGGCCCTCTCCTCTGTTTTTTGATAAAAAGTATCATGTCCTATGAGATAGGGATGGAGCCTATAAAAAAAATCAAATAAAAGCCATAGATCTTATAAGCTTTTATGTGTGGTTGTATTTAATCTCTTATTATAATAGGAATTTATAAATTGGATTGTTTGAATGAATAACAAGAAAAACTGCATGGGGAAGGACACAGATGCTTGTTACTGCCTGAAGTTGGGCTCGACATGACACCTGTCTTGAATTTTGATTGGCCACACAGTGACAAGACAATCTGCATATGTTTAAAGAAGCTGTTGTACATGATTGGCTCGTGTGTGATCCTGCCTTGCTGTGTGGTTGTGAAGGGGAAATGAAAAGGAAGGCTTTCCTTTGGGGTGATCCTGGCAAGATAAGGCCACGTACTGCTGACCTGCAGTGGGTTAGGATCTGGCAGAGAAGACATTCAAGCTGAGTGTGGAGATGCATACCTGAAATCCCAGCACTTGGGAGATTAAGGCAGAGGATCACTGTGAGTTTGAGGCCAGCCTGCACTGGCTACATGGTGAATTCAAGGCAAGACTGGAATACATAGTGAGAACCCCATTTCAACCCCGTCTCAAAAAACCTAAACCTAACCAAACTAAAACAAAACAAAAATGAAGAAACTCAAGCACACATGCTCTTTTTGTTGCAGTTTTTGTAAATGAAATTTTTGTTTTTGAAGAAGGAATTTATGATAAATATTTATAAAATCATTGAATTCTTTCTAGAAACTTAAGAATTGTTCAGTGCCAGCCAAGCATGGTGCTCACCTGGAATCCCAGCATGGGAGCCTGAGGAGCCTCATTGCCATGCGTTTGAGGCCAGCCTGGGCTACAATGTGAGATCCTGTTTCATTAAAAAAAAAAAAAAAAAAAAAAAAAAAAAAAAAGGAATTGTTCAGTGCCATCCATAATTCTACCAAGCTAGCAGTGAAATTACAAATAAGGGTTTACACACTATACACCTAGGTGTTTTAAATATTACAAATCAAACTAACAGACTGTTAAAGTATTTCTCCTGTCTTAGTAAATATGTCTTAGTAATGACATGATAAAAAATACAGTACAGAGAGGCTGGGTTTCCATATACAATCAGCAAAATATCAAAGATGACTGCATTTAATTGCTATTACATATGTATGGCTGTTGATGACTCAGTAATATTTAGATGAGTAAGGAAGACATGCACAATCCATAAATTAATTATTTAGTCCACAATTTTTTTATGTTTGGTTCAAAGGAAAAATAACTCCAGATGCTACAGTCAGATCCCAGGGGCAGTGCAGGATCCAGAGACAATGTGTCAGAAGCCAAGAGACTAGACTCCACAGGAATGAAGAATGGCTCAAAAAAGGTGATCCAGCAGAGCGAGGTGGCACATGACTGTAATCCCAGCATTCCTGGGGGTGGAGGCAGGAGGATCACAAGGTCAAACTCAGCCTGAGCAAGTTAGAGATTTAGTGAGGCCCATCTCAAAATAAAAAAGGCCCAGGGGCTGGGGATTTAGCTCAGTGGTTGTTGCCACCTGCCTTGCAAGCGCAAGGTCCTTGGCTCAATCCCCAGTACAAAAAAAAAAAAAAAAAAAAAAAAAAAGTAAAGAAGGAGAGATTCATTTTGGCTCAGTTTTAGGTTGGCTGGTTCCAAGGCAGAAATGGGACCACAGAGAAAAAGCTGTTCACCCCATGGCAGCCAGGAAACAGAGAGCAAAGGTGGAGCCGCAGAGGAAGATCTAACCACCTAGGTCATGATGCCCCAGCAGAAGTCATCCTCAGTGTTCTAATCCACTGATGACCCAATCACCCCCGAAACCCGTGAGGCGTTGAGGGTATATATCCACCTACACCAGAGCAAGGATGTCCCCTGGGAGCAGGCTGGGAGCTTGGGTTTATATGGTCTGATCACCATGGGTTTGTGTGCATTTTTCCACATCAACAACTCTCTAGACCCCAGCAGGGTGTCCCACAATTATGACACTATCTGAAGTTAGTGCAGACCTCACAGGGTCAGTGTTCAGTCTCATGAGATCTCCCCTTGGTTCAGCCTCTAATAGCAATCATAAGTCTCTGAGCTACCCACACTTCTGCTCAAATTGGCTACAAATTAGAGATTCCCACACAGTTTTTATGGAGGCTTCATGATATACACGACTGAATATTAACTCGATTTCTTATCCCTCTTCTCTTGCTTGTGGATTGGGAGGTGAGAATGAAAGTTTCCCCCCTCCCCTTCCTCCTCCTCTTTCTCTTTCCTCTTCTATGCTACTGGGGATTGAACCCAAGGAATCTGCACCGAGGTACATCTCCAGGCCGTGTTTTATTTTTAATTTTAAGACAGGGTCTCACTAAGTAAATTGCCTAGGCTGGGCTCCACTTCGCCACTCTTCTGCTTCAGCCTCCCAGATGCTGTGATTATAGGTATGCACCACAAAAGTTTCAAACTTCTAATCATGGTTAGGTTTTCCTAGTGTCCAGGAGCTCTCCAAGACTCACCTTATTAGAACAAAAGATACTCCCACCACCCAGGAGATTCCAAGAGATTTAGGAAGTCTGTGTTAGGAACTGGGATCAAAGACCAGATATTAGAACAAAAGATGTTCCTATCACCCCATCATTTAGGAAACTGCAAGAATGTTAGAAGCTCTGTGTCTGGAACTAGAGATAGAGACCAACTGTATATTGATTGTTTTATGTCACAGGGGGTCAACTTATTGTGACACCATTTGCTTACAGAAACCATTGGAATTTCACCTTCAAACTGGACTTGCAGAACTGTCAGCCTTAAAGTATGTGTCCAGTCTGTCTCTTTAGCGGCTTGTCAGGAGTTACATGGAAAATACATTTTCCTGACTTCAATGGCATTCCCATCGATATGCATTAGCCTTTCACATATTCAGCTTCTGTTGGCTTTCCATGGCTTCCAGGGAGGTGAGATAATGTGGTTTAAGGAACAACAAAGACTCAGGCCAAGACTTTGCCAATTATCTCAGTAAGTCACCTCCCAGAGACTCCACCTCCTTACTTCTAATAGGGGAATAATGCACCTACTCTGCAGGGCTGCTTTGAGAATAAATCGGGTAACATAAGCAAACATTCCTTTCTTTAAAATGTCAACACATTTGAACTGACCAAAGATCAACACAGTCACCCATTCAATGGGGATGTGACTGCACAAAAAGTACCTCGGAAAATGCCAGGTGTCTCACCGCCTTGTTTCCCTCACGATCAGTGGAGCCGCAGGGCAGAACCGTGCTCCAACCTCCGGTCAGTCTGGGGTGAGGACAAAATGGTCCCTGGCTGTGAAGTAGGCAGGAACTTCTTCTGGGGAGCTTGGTGGTGAGGTGTGGGACAATCAGGACATCAGCTGTCTGGGGGAGGCTTGGAGGGCTGGTGACGCTGGTACAGGGCAGGGCCCTGAAAGTTCATCACACAGCTTTGCCTCCTGGGATCTGAGCCCTGGAGAAAGCGGAGCACCAAAGTCAGGAAGGGATCAAAACACCAGGGTTTTTATCAGTAAGCTGGGTTGGGGAGTGTAAACTGGGCTTGTCTGTTTGTTTCTTCCTCCTCCCACCCAAGTGAACCCGAACCCTAACCCTAACCATGGCTTGAAATGCAACTATACCTTCAATCCCAACCCTATCGCTAACTCACCCTGGTCCCACTAAAAATCCCATGTGGGACCCCTGGAGCCCTGGTGAAGTCTCAAAGAATGGAGTCAGCCGACCAGATCTGAAGGTGGGTATTTAAAGGGCCCCGTCACTGAATCACCTGGCAGCTGGTTCCTGCAGTAGGTCCCACTGCCCAGAGTGCCCCAAGGAACAGCCCAGGGGCTGAGCCACAGTGGTGGCACCTGGCCATGGCACCAGGCTCGACTTTTACCAAGAACATCAAGGTGGCACTGGCATAACGTCAGGGAGAACAGGGGCTGGCAGGCAGCACTGGAGGAGGCCTGCCATGTGCCACCAGCAGCCACCCTTCCCAGCATCACCACAGAGGCAAGCACAGGTGGCCTTGCTCCCCTGCAACTAGCACAGACACCCCAGAACTGCCTTTGACCTCACAGACTTACCTGTGGATTTGGAAGGAGAACCAGGAAAGGGAACAAGACTACTTCAGAAATGACTAGAATTACTTTGGAATCTTAAAAATCTGATCTCATTTGTAACACCAGCTACTAAAGTGGTGCTTATCAGTAATTTAGTTTGTTTTGGTTATCTTTCACATGAGAATTATAGAATTTTCTCTGACTATATAAATAATGCATACTGATTTCTCATAATTAGAAATATTCATATAACTATCTGGACAAAAATATCACCTAGAATCTCACCAGCCTGAGAGAACTGCCGTGAATATTAGCTTTTGTAGTCGCTTTTTTCTTTTCTTTTCTTTTCTTTTTTGAGTGCTGGGGATGGAACCCAGGGCCTTGTGCATGCCAGGCAAGTGCTTTACCACTAAGCCACATTCCCTGCCCTTCTGCACCCTTTTAGGTAACCCTCAAAACATGTGTACATTTTAAAAAATGGAGTTGGTGTGGTGGCACATGCCTGTAATCCCAGGGCTTGGGAGGCTGAGGCAGGAGGACTGCCTTGAATTCAAGGCCCACCTTGGGCTACACAGTGAGTTCGAGGGCATCTTGAACTACATAGTGAGACCTGTCTCAAAAAAATAAAAAGTTTTCATAAATGAGAAGAGAACATTAAGGTTTTTACATCATTGACACATCCACCACCATGGCCTATGTTAACTGTCCCACACCCCCATCTACACCAGGCAATGCTTGTTCACAATTGGAAATTCATCTTTTTTCTTCATTGCAACCACATACGCATAATTTGTTGTCTGTAGCTTTATACTATTTGTCTGTATTTCATAAAATAAGGTCACTCATTTCCTTGTGTCTTGTTTTTCTCCATCAGCAACACCTCCCCAAAATCCCACCCGAGGTCCCTAGAGTATCCCACACTGGAGCCCAGTGCCCTAAGTACTCCAGTTCTTCTTAAAGGGCTGCTTGATATTCTGGTAAGTGGAAAGTTCCCCACTCCACTTCCTCCAGCACCTCTGCCCTTTGAGGGTGCCAAGAGCTCAGAATATGAACCACGAAAGCAATCTGGTGCATTGGCAGACCAGGAACTTTGAAGACCTGGGGCTTAATTTCTTTACCATCTGGTGAGAGTACATTGGAAAGATCACGCAGCGAGAACTCTTTAAATAATAATGATATCCATGCAACTGTAGATGGTAATGATGGTAGTGACTATTGTTTGAATGATGGCTTTTGACCTTATTGTTGCCTTTCCTGATCTATTTCCACACTTCAAAATACCGAACTGTACACAGGGTACACAGGTGGAAACTCGCCCTCCTCTTCCTGTCTTCCAGCCACCCTGTCCCCACCCCCAGAGAAGACTGTTGTTGGTTTCCTGCCTCCACACTTTGTGAATTATAAATAATGTTTCTTTGCTTTGTTCCATTTTTGTCTTCCTGTGGCAGTAAAGTAGACAGGACAGCATCACCTTTGTGTCACAAGTGAAGAAAACGAGAGACTCGGAGTGGGTAAGAGATTGAGGGCAGCTGGAGCTGGGCCCCCAGTCTGCTGCACCCCAGGCAGTCCACAGGCCTGCCCAGGAGGGAGCCCCGCCCCTACTGACTCACCAGCTCAGCCAGTCCAGTGTTCTCTCTGGGCCTGCTTTATCCCTCAGTGCAGAGCACACCTGGTTCCTTCAGCAGTGATGTGACTCAGCCAAGGCCTAACCCACCTTTCCCAGCCCTCCCTCCCTGCAGTGTCGGAGTCCTTCCTAGAAGGCAGGTGCTTGTACAGCTGGGCTCCTTTTGTGCCTTCTCTGCCACCTGGTGTCTCCCCCTGGGGCCTACGGGGACAGAGGCCAGAGGCGATCCGCCCCTGCATCTGTTTTGTGACTTCTGCCAGGAAGCTTTTCCTGATGCCCGTTGAGAAAATTTCCCCAATACTCTGTTGACAAAGATTACCTGGGATTTTATGGCCTTCATCCATCTGACCTGCACGACAAGCTCAAGAGAGCTGGGGTGAGGAAACTATGGCTCAGAGAGGCCCTGTGACCTGCCCAGTCTGCAGGTGGCTCCACCGGCAATAAACCAAGGGTTCTGGTGGCAATGCTCACGCTAGGTCTACTTGGTCCATGCACCTCCATGGAATGGCCAAGGCCTTTGTTTCTGTCCCTTGTGAGCAAGTGGGACTACATGACCGTGAAGGTCACAGACTTGAGGATCCACAGGTTAATTTCAAGATGTGGCTTGGCACTTGCTGGCTGTATAATTTGGGGCTTATTCCTTATTGCTCTAATGCTGGCCAACTAGAAAGTAGAAATGGTAAGAGTTAACTCCTAAGGTCCTTGTAAGATTACAACAGGCAAGCAAAAATTGAGACAATGTATACAGAACACTCAGCAGGGCTGAGTTGAAAGTGAATAGTAAAGTCTATTAGCTGTGGTCTTTGTCCTGCCACTGGCCCAGGCCAGGAAGTTCCTGTGCGTGCCCGGGCTGCCTACTATATGCTGACCCACTAGCAAGTGGAAGGCATGTGGTGGAAAGCCCGACTCACCACTTCTACCCACTCAGGGGTTTTTCACCACACAGTCTATTTGTGATTCTCCAAGGTTCCCTTGGCGAGAAGTATGGAACATTGTAGCCGTAATGCACAACAATGATACAAGCTACAGCAGAAGCCAGTAACAAGCAGGCTCCCTGTCCCTGGAATAGGGCCTTGGCTCTGACTCTGTCCCCTCCAAGGTGGGGAACCTTGGGCCTCCAGGGAAATGTCTGTCACTTGTCTCAGTACTACTTGTAGCTGTGCCTGTAGAGAGCTGGTGGACAGAGTACCAGTGCTATAGGTATGCCACTCCCCACCTGACCAGACTACCCCCAAGAATTTGACTGACAAGCCAGCTCATCCTCACTGACTGCCCAATCACCTGCTTTGAGATGTGGTAGATGTGCGCAGAGGGCTGGTGCAGCTGCCTTCAGGTCTGTAAGAGAGGAAGAGAGTCGCAAGTAAAGAGGATATCAGGATAAGGGTACGTTTACACAGATGGCAGCTTGGGCCACTGGCCAAATCCTAAGCCATTAAACCATGACACAAGGTGGAGCTATGCAGATAACCTTGGGGCTGGGGCACTGACTGCCTTCCCACATAAAAGCAAACTGGTTTGGCTGTCAGGGGCTGTGTTTATGGAAAACGAAGCATTAGCCAAATCTGCTACAAAGTGGGGAGTACCCAGCCCCTGACTACAGCAGACATCAGGTCTGCTGCAGGTGGGGGATGCAGTGGCCTGTAGCAGGAGAACCACTTTGTTTAGCTCCAGGAGCTCTTTTTAAAGCAGTCACATAGGTGAATTATAGAAGCTCTGCACTAGCTGGGTAATTCCCACCTTCTCCAGTTCACCACATCTGCTGCCTGGCAGGTGGTCCTGCTTCACAGCCATGAGCTTTTGTGGTACCAGCAATGTCCAACGGATGCATCACAGGCCCTGTCACCACCATATTCACAGCATACACTGGCAGCAGAATTCCTTCACACCAGTCTGGAGCCGGAATCCATGGAGTATATCAACTCCTAAGACGTCCTCCAGCTCTGGGGCAGACGCAGGCACCTTATATTTCTTACAGGGCAGATGACCAAGGTCGCTACTACCTTGATGCTGAAACGACTCCTACTGCCATCTATATACAAAGCAGGGTCCCAGAACTTCTCTGGGTTCCTGAACAAAGAGGTGCACTCATTTTCATGTTTGCTAGAGCTAGAGCCCCATTGGACATCGGACGGGGGCCAGTGCATTGCTAGTTCTACATGAGGTCTCTGGTCCCAGTCAGTCCTCATAGAGGGGAATCTCAAGCTTGACCCTGTTCCTAGGTGAACAGACATCTGAAGGGCCGGAAGTGAGATGATCTTCCAGCTTAAAGGCCTGAGCTGTGGCTGCAGGATGAATACCCTTCTCTGTCCTTGTGCCCCTATCCAGGGGGATGAATCTTTGATCCTCCCAGAGTGGTCTCCATAACTCTAACAGGTGGGCATTTGGCTTTTTGTCAGTCTGGGCCTGATCAACTCCTGCCCCAACGGGTCTACCCACATCTGTGTATGTATGACCTTCGTGGGCACCTGTCACTCCTCCCTCGCTGTATCCATGACAGACATTATGACCCTGCCTCCTGGTCTGCCTTCCCTATGCTGGCCACCATAACAGTCACTTCTTCAATCCAGCGTCCACAGAGGGAGTTAGGATGGCCATGAGTGACCCGAAAGGGGAGGAGGGGCATTCTGCAGGACCGTGTCCTCATGGCTGCAGAGAACCATCATCAGGGGCACTGGGTGTCAAGGCTAAACATCACTTGCTGCATACCCAACTCTTTCCGAGGTCAGCCAATGACGGCCACGTCGTTCACTGTTCCGGGCACATCCCTGACACGGCCCACATGGTACAAATAGTTGCTGTAAGCTAGTTGAGCATGAGTGAGTTCCCTATCTAGACCTGCAGCTGTTCCACAGCTGCTGTCCAGGGGAGGGGTGCTTAGTTAACTTCTCCATCGGTGCACATAATACCACCCAGCCCTGAATCCTGCAGTCTCAGCAACCAAGCAGCCAGACGTTTTCCTTGGTGTTGTCTTTGTCAAATCTGCCAGTTCAGCAGGGTTAGGAGCGGTATGTGGTAAACTTGGTCATTTGGGCAGCACCCATGGCTACTCTGCTGGGTGTCATGGGCCGCTGTGGCTTCATTTTCTGTATCACCACCGGACAGGCTTTCCTGCAGGGAATCGTTTCGGTGTCTGCATTTGAGCTGTCCACGTCTGAGCTCAGTTATCTCATCGGCATGCACTCCTTCTGGACACAGTTTATGATTTATGAGCAGCGACGAACTCTCCTTCCGCTCCCTTCTGATGCGAGTGTCTCATCATAACGAAGCTCCTGTCTTGGCCCTAAGGGCAGTAAGGAATGCCCACCCCTGCCTGGCAGTGGTAAGGGCACTCTTCTCCAAGATCTCTCTCAAGGTACACAAGGCTTTCTCTATCAAAATCTACCTCTGCTCAGGCCTGAGGAGGGGGCCCATGCTGAGAGGAAACTGGCCACCCCTCAGTCCCACCCGGAAAGTGGAGGGTTCCATACCAGGCTGCAGCAAATCCTGCCAACTCTGCCAGTTGTTCTGCGACTGGTCTAGGCTGGGAAGGTTTACTATGCATACGTGGGCTATACGTAACAGACAGACTCACTAGCAAGCGAAAGCCCTATGGGAGAAGCCTGAGCCAGGCCATCCTGACCACACAGCCTTGAATGTTATTTGGCCTTGTCTTTCAAAACCTTATCAGCCCCGGTTCTTCTCCCTTGCTCCTAGCAGACCCAGGTCTAGACTCAGCGATCTTGGCTTTGAGGCAGTACTTTGCACAAGCTGTTAACATCTGAGCAAAAGCCAGAATAATGAGCAGTCAGGGAAGGCGGAGGTGGCCAAGACCCGCAGGAGCGAAGGACTGCAGGTGTGCAGTGCTGGGATTTTTCCCCCACACGATGATGTTCCCAGGTGGCTGAACCTAGCAGATGGCCTGAGCAGGCGGGGAGAGATAAGGTTCCCACGATAAAGAAGAACTAGACCCCTAGGAGGGTTAGGCTGATAATAAGATTGGCTTGTGGTTTGAAGGGGGCGGGAGTTTCATAATAAGGTTCAAACCAGACCTCCAAGTCTGAGAATATTTTAAGCAGAATGGAAAGAATAGAATCAGCTTGGTACCTCCAGCTGCCTTACAACTGACTGAGAGCAAGAAAATAATTTTTGTTATTGGATGAACTCATCTGTTTATCTTCCTGGTAGCAAGTTTTCCTTACAAATAATTCTCATTTCCCTAAATGTACCAGACTACCCTTCCCATCACTGAGGATAATTTCATGCAGTTTATCTAGTGGATTTGAAAGTGGAAACACTTGAGAATATTGGGTTGTAAAGCCAGGAAAGTTTGAATGTTTGGGATAAAGAGATCAGACAAAAGATAAGAAAGCAAACAAACAAATGTCTGTCTCAGCCTGCCCTGCAACACAGCAAAACAAATTTAAAAGCTTCTTAGGGTAAAAAGTTCTCTAAAGTTTATATTGAAGAAAAAATGGTACATAGGAAATAACATGGTACCATCATTTGTAAAGTCACACATGTAATGTGGTACTAGTTCTTACTTTGTTAAATATGCCGTATTTCTTATTTTACTTTCATGAAGGTTAAAAATATTTCTTAAGAATAACCTAATTTTCCAGGCCTTGCCAACTTGTGGGTTACATTGAGCAGTAGTAACTCTATTTATTATTTGTTGTTTGTTTCTTTGTTTATTTATTTACAGCACTGGGAATTGAGCCCAGGACCTTCAGGCTGAGCTACAACCTCAGCCCATTTTTACCTTTTGTTTTGAGGGAAGGTCTCACTAAGTTCCTCACACAGGACTTGAACTTTTGGTTCTCTTAACTCTGTCTCCCAGAGTCCACAGATTACAAGCGTGCACCACCAAGTTCTGTTTAACTCAATTTAAACCTATGCATGTGATAGGTGCAATAATGAGCTTCCTACTCCCTGGATTCGTGAATACATTAGGTTGCGTGGCAAAGGGGAATTAGGGTTGTTAATCACCTGCTTTAAAATAAGATTATCCTGGATTATCCAGGATTATTCTGTAGGCCCAAATGCAGTCATTCCCAAAGGTCTTTAAAAGAAGGTTAAAGAGGCCGGACACGGTGGCACATGGCCTATAATGCCAGCACTTGGAGGCTGAGGTAGAAGGACCGCTGCAGGTTCAAGGCCAGCCCAGATTACACAGAGTCCCTATTAAAAGCTTATCACTGCAAATATTCACTGACACTCGTTTGGGTAAAAAACATGTTTTTCTACACGATTATTGGGGTTGCAATATTTTTTTGAGTTACATCATCCTGGTCTGCTCTGTTTTGTGTGGGGAATGGTGTTATACAGTTTTTAATGTAGTACCTTCTACTCTCTACATTTATATACACATTCCAACTCCATAGGATGAATATACTCATTTACTGCAATCATGTTCTAACAAAAGTTAAGCCAGGTGCAGTGGCACATGCCTATAATATCAGTGCTCGGAGACTGAGGCAGGAGGACTTCCATGAGTTTGAGGCCAGCCTGGGCTACAATGTGAGATACTGTCTCAATGCCCCCCCAATAATAAATAAAATTGATTTAAAAATAAATAAATATATGACAATTTTAAAAAGAGGAAAAGTCAGAATTGCAGTGGGCGATGTGCTGATGGATGCAGAGGCCTGCAGTGGTCTCTGGAAACTGGAAAAGGCAAGGAAGTAGGTTCTCCCTGGAGCCTCTGGAAAGCGACACACCCCTGCTGAAACATTGATTTTAGCCCAGTGAGACCCACGCGGGACTTGCAGCCTGCAGAGCAATAAGACATTAAATTTGCATTGGCATAAACCACTGTCTGTGATGGTTTGCTAAAGTAACACAATTCCTTAACTCGCTGCCTGGGAACTGGGCCTTTCCGCCCGCTCCACCTTCTTCTCACGGTTGCTTCTGGATGCACAGAGTCCTGGCCTGACTCATATGGACTCAGACCCTCCTACCATGCTCTCCACTCTGGCTCCTTTGGCCGTGTGGGACATACTGTGCCAAGGCTCTGCCTTCTCAGTGAGCTATCTCCCTGGTCATTTTGTTTTTATTTTTTAGACAGGTTCTCCTTGAGTTGCTTAGGATGGGCTGCAACCTGTGATCCTCCTGCTTCAGTCTCCCAGAGTGCTGAGATTACAGGTGTGCACCACCACGTCTGTCTGGTTTCTGGAACTTTGAGTTTCTCTGAGGTGGGCTCATTCACCTCCTTCACCACAAGGGTTTCCAGGACTGTGACCTTCCAGAAGGGAAGAGCCACAGAAATGCTTTTCTCCGGGGGGAAACACTCCATCATCCCAGTGTCCTGAGGGATCAGGAGCTGGGCAGTATGTGACAGAAATCCTCATTCTGGCCAGGTTTGTGTCTCCAGTGATGTGTTCCCCAAGGCATTCTCTTTTGGAGGGAGACTAGGGTGTATGAGGGCCTGAATATCAGTGCCTCCCCTCACTTGCCTCTTTCCCTCAAAACTGTTCAACATTTCACCCCTAATTGGATGCCATTAGCAGGCAGGAGTCACCCAGCGCTGGCCCAGCCTCTCTGGCAGGCAGGTCCCAGGTGGCTGCCTTTGGTTGACAGAGTGGGAATGGGGGGTGGGAGGAGAGGAGAGCTGGACTGGGGCCCACCAATCAGACCCTGCCTCTGCAGCTGAGTCTCCAGCGTGAATTCATTTGCATAATTTGGTTCAATATTTACCGAGCCAACCTCATTTTCTGGGTTGTCTCCATGGCCGACAGCTGGGAAGGCTGCAATTATGACATTAGGCGCGCGCAGGGAAGCCACTGGGAGGCGTTGGGTTGTGGCTTTCCTGACAGACCCTGGGGCGCCCGCCTGGGCTCCACCAGATCCCTGCAGCTGGAAGTCGGCCTGGGCTGCAGGGAAACTGTAAACCAGGCTACACCCACTCCCAGCCAACAACAGCGGCATCTATAACGATAACGGTTACTTTTAACTGTTAATAAGGCAATCGCTGATTTTGGTGTGGTGCTTTTGTGCAGGCACTGGGGCTAAATACATGGAATTTCTCACCCCAGCCTCACAGCTGCTCCGGAAGGAGGTGAATCAGGACTGTTTCATCAACAAAATGAAACTTTATTAGCCGTGAAAAGCCCACGAAGAACAGTAGATTAGCTTCAGGCTCTGTGAAAGACGTCAAGATCCCTCGTTGCTGCAGTTGACCAATAACTTCCTGCTAAAGCTCTGCGCAGGCGCTCTGGATTACCAGGAATCTGCACACTCTCCTGGTGGCAGGAAGTCTGAGGCTGAGGCCAGGCCATGAGTCACCAGATTGGACAGGCCTGCATCATGTGATCAATACGGTCTGCCAGACATCCTTGATTGGCTTAGTTGAGGGCCATGTGCCCTCCCTACCCTAGACACCAAGAGGAAGGGAAGAGTGGATCCTCAAATAAAAAGCAGTGACTGATTTTGGTTGAAGTAGAGGTCATTAAATGTTCCTTACAGGTGGGAACTTTTAATTGCCTGCTATTCTGATGAGAAAACTGATCTACAGCAAGTAGCACTGTGATCACCCAGACAGAAGGGGAATCCACTGGTACACACTTCTAGATCTGTGTGACTAGGAAGTATTTTCTTTATGCTCTTCCCTTGATTGATTCCCAAAATCAGGAAGAAAGGT
Organism: Fukomys damarensis; assembly: GCF_012274545.1. Taxonomy (NCBI): domain Eukaryota; kingdom Metazoa; phylum Chordata; class Mammalia; order Rodentia; family Bathyergidae; genus Fukomys; species Fukomys damarensis. The sequence goes on along the minus strand of NW_022900948.1, from coordinate 24,549,000 downwards.
CATCTCCGTTCCTCTTGTAGGGGGGACGGTTGGGAGAGCCCTGTCCTGGATTTAATACTCTACTGTCATGTCTTAAAATCCATAGTCGCTTTTGACTTCACTCTGATTTTGCACTGAAGCTTACAAATGACATAGCTGACCCTGGGTAGAGCTTAGACCGTGCTGCTCCTGAATATACCCAGGCTCTGGGGTGCTGAGTTCCCCACAGCCCCTGTAGATTCCATAGTGATACTGTGTGCACTGGACTCGTAGTTCTGCAAGCATCAAAGAGTGAAGTTGCGAACCAAGGCAAGAAGTTCAGAGAGTTTTATAGGAAAAAAGAATAGCTCCTGGGTTTCCTGGAGGGGACTCCTATGGTGGCTGCATACACCCCCATCTAGAGCTAACTATAGACGAACAGAGCACAGGAACTGCTCATTTGTTTAGTAGTCACCTATCATAGGTTCTCAGCGGATTTAAAATGACCAATTGGGACCCAGTTCTTCAACAGTAGGGTTTACAGGAAACTTGGATCTTAGAAGAAACTGGTTAATTTAAATTATAATTTCCTTGAAAGTCAGGAGCTTAGTAGGGAGTGGCTGCACCTACGTTTAGCAGGGGTGGACTGCGTTCAGTGCTGTTGGAGGACATTCAGTACATGAAATGCCTTAAAATTCAGGAGCTTAGGCCCGTCGTGGTGGTGCGTACATGTAATCCCAGCACTCAGGAGGATGAGGAAGGAGGATTGCTGTGAGTTCAGGGCCAGCTCGGGTTACATAGCTCAAGGCCAGTTTGAACTACATGATGAGATCCTGTCTCAAAAAATAAAATTTAGGAGCTTGGTAAGGAGTGGCTGCACTGCCGTTAGTAGGGCATGGGCTGTATTCTTTCTTGCCTGAGGAAGTTCATTCTTTGTTCAAAGTCTATTCCTGTAGAATAGTATACTCTATATAGAACGGCTGGTCACTGCACTCTGTTACAGGCTCTTCCGCTAGCTGACTGCCTTATTCATAAGCCAACTAAATAAACTATTTTCTATAATAACACTTCCTCCTTCTCCCCACTGTCCAGGCTGGGCTGGACCTGAGCTTTCTTTTTTCTGAACTTTTCAGCCTCTTACTCAAACTCTTGTTTCTGACTGAGATCTTTTAATAGGACTCTAAGGTCTGTGTTAGAGATACAGAGAGGAGAGAGAACCAGGCAGGCTTTGTGTAAGCAATGAGGCTGTTTATTTCACTTGGTGGTGAGCAGGCTGAGTCTGAAAGGGGAGTCAGCAGCCAGCAAGAAGAAAACAAAGGCTTTAAAGGGGAGGTCCTGGGAGGAGTTGCTACCTTGAGGAATTTGGGGGCAGAGAGAGTCAGGTCATGCTCGTCAGAATGGGTGGTGCAGTCGTGATGCAACTTCCTGGAACCAGGACTGGGGCTCAGTGCTCTGTAGCGCTCTGCAACTGCCTTCCCTGCTGAATGTGACAAAGTCCTCTTCTGCCCATTCTCTGAGGGCCAAATCCCCTTCCGGGGAGCTGAGGACTCAGCATGGAGCCCTGTGGCAATTTCCCTACTCCCCAGGGCTCCTTCAGCCTACACCTGCTGGCCTGTGGCTGGTGCCTTGGGGAAACACTGAGGACGCCAAGCTCAGGCCCACTGCACCTGCCCTCATCCTCACCCATTCCAGGGATAGCTGCCAGTCTCCTCAGTGCAACACAGGACTGCAGCCACAGTCACTGCATGGCATCTTCTATGTGCCACCTCTCCCCACAGGTAGGGAGCCACTGAAGGTCCAGAAGCTCATCCCATGGAAAAACCAATGTCTGAGAGATGAGTGAGTGTTGGGGGGAAAGAAAGACTTTCTTCTGTGGCCAAAGAATGAAGCAGCAGGGGCTTTTCTCACAAATCAGCTCCTTCATTCTAGGGAGTTAAGCAGTTACAGATACAGGATAGGAATAATGATAGAGAATCAGGCTCATAAAGTCTGGAATTTCATGTCTTTTCTGGCAAGAGGCAGAGATTATTTTTAGGAACTCAGGTGGCACTTCTTTTATTCCTTTCCTGGCCTGGTGTTTCCAGTGATGGCATCAGGTAGGTGTTGATCTAGGGATGATGTAGGACCTCCAAGGGAGGAATATAAGGGAAACATTATAACTCCCAACCTGTAAAATGTCTGATACATTCAATTAGTGTTCTCTAAAATCAAAGAATGAATTCTAAGGATCAATGGAGTTTTTTTTTTCTTTGAAGCAAAAATTTTATTGGTATATTTTAGATATGCATAATGATACAATAGAAATAATGAATAGGAAGCATTTAATGAGGGAAAGATAGCTTCTGTCTAAGAGAGACAGAAGTGGACTTGGAAAGTGGGTTGTTGCAGACTCCACTTAGAGGGGAGGCTTTTATAGAGGAAAATCATGAGGTGGGTATGAAACATGAGGTGGGTATAAGGTGGGACAAAACTATGATCAATTACTAAGATTACAAGTGTAGTTGCTTAGGTAATATTGGGAAAGCAAGTTACATAAAGAACAAAGACCTTTTGGGCCGGGAATTTAGCTCAGTGGTTCCACCGCCTGTCTCACAAGCTCAAGGTCCTGAGTTCAATCCATGGTACAAACAAACAAACAAAAAACAACAAAGACCTTTCCTGGAAGGGATGGGTTAAAATCTTGGTCTCCTGTCCAGGTGATTGATGCCTACTTAGAATATCTATCATTATTGTTTTTCCTTGGTTTCTTAATTGCTTTTCTCCTTGCTTAGACAAAATATCGGACAACCAAAGTTAAAAGGGGAAAAGTTTATTTAAAATAGCTCACAGTTTGTAAAGACTTCAGTCCATAATTGGCTGCTCCAGGCTAAGTTGGCACCCCGCAAAGGGACTGCAGTTCATGGTAGACAGAAGGCAGCAAAGCACTGAGGGACCTTAACAGCATCTTTCTGCTTCTTTTATCCTATCCCAACTACCAGGATTAGGGCAGTGCCAAACCAATCAGTGGACTGATTTAGTAATACAACGCTATTAATCCCAGCATCATACACTTTAGGTTCAGCTACCTCTGAAATGACCACATGAGGCTTTGGGTGGACACCCAGACCGAAACCATAACACCCGGTAGTAGGGGCAGTCATTTCACCTTTGTCTTGAGATCTGGCCTTTAATGAGTGCACCTCTACCCACTGCTTGGCATTCTTATCTTTTGCACTGGCTTCTCCGAGGGCCTAGCTCTGACTGCCTATAACATTTCTAACTAGCTTAGCTGTCTATAATAGTGCCATTAGCCTTGAAAGAGGAAGAGAGGCCGAGATAACCCTGAATTATAGTTGTGAACAGAACATTTCTCAGATGGTCAGCATATCTATGTGCAGAGCTGGGTACACTCTGAAGCAAAGGTTAAGGTGGCCATAGAGACAGACACAATATGAAGACAAAAATGCCAGGAGTTTCAACCCCTTCCAGTCACTCATCAGACCCCTGCAGACCCAGGGAAGAGTGTTTTCAGCAAAAGTAGACTTCAAGTCCCTGAGGAGCGACTAGCCACTGTCCTCATAACTCCCATGGTACAGGTGTTACCCACAGCAAAGCTAGTGTGAGACTAATAATGTATTTGCTCAACTGCTCCAAAGTTAATGATATTTAAGTCAACTAAGTGCAAGCGAAGCTAGGGAGTTTGTTTCCATTTTTTCTTCAGAAGCCAAAGAAGCCTGTGCTCAGCAGAGGTCCATGCAATACCCCCGCACTCCACACACACACACACACACACACGCACACACACTCCACACACCTGGGTCTCAGGACCTTTGCTGAGAGCACTGTTTCCATGGGTTCCCAGAAGCCAACAAAAAACCAGGGCCCCCTGGTGGCAGAAGGACGAGCTTCTCTCCAGTGATGTCAAGGTATTCCCAGGAGGCCATGCCAAGGCCAAGTCCCACAAAGTCTGTCCCAGAACACTTCTTTCATCAAACTGTTGAACTCTCAGCCACATCCAAGAATGTGCAGCCGTTTGAGTTTTGAGCACTGTGGAAATGTTTGATTTAGAAATTGATATTCTTACTCATCCTGTTACTTATTCCACAGATATGTAATGATGGCTTCTCGGTTCCAGTCACTGGGCTTGGTACTAATGGGTAATGAAGTGTCTGAAAGAGACTGCCTCAGCTCAGTCTCCCCTGACAAATTCCACACTTGGGGATGCTTAATCCACAGAAGCTTCTGGAGGCTGGAAGTCCAAAACCAAGATGGCCACCTCCTGGGTTCCTGGTGAAGGCTCTCTTCCTGGAGAGCAGATAGCCAGTGTCCTAATCACTTTCTCATCACTGGGTTAAAATACCTGACAACTTAAAGGAGGAGAGGTTTATTTTGGCTCATGGTTTTTACGAGGATTCAGTTCATAGTTGGCTGGCTCCGAGACAGGCAGAGCATGGTGGAAGGGTCTGGCGGAAAAAAACTCCTCACATCATGGTAGCCAGGAAGTACAGAGAGAAGGAAGGAGCCAGAGAGGGAGACACACCCTTCCAGGGCACACCGATAGTGACCTGCCTCTAGCAATCAGACCCCATCTCCTAACAGCTCGTTCAGCTGTGCTCTCACCCGAGGATTAATGCAATAATGAGGACAGTGTCCCCTTGATCCATTCACCTTCCATACACATGAGACATTTTATGAGCTAACCCAACAGGCTGACTCCTTATTGTTGTTTCAGAGAGAGGGAGAAAGGATGTGTGTGGGGGGTGGTAGCAGATAGACAGAGGAGACAGACAGAAAGAACACTGATCTCTCTTCTTCTTCTAAGGGCACTATGACAATCATGTGGGTTCTACCTTCATGTCCTCATCCAAACCTAATTACTTGCCCAAGAGCCCGTTTCCAAATTCTACTATATTGGGGTTTGGGGTTCACCATAGAAATGGAGGAGACACCAACTGCCATTCCATAACAGTACAGAATTTAAGGGCAGACTCGGCAGTCAGACTGCCTGGATTCAAAGGCCAATTGGACTTAGCTCTGTGACCTTGAGAGATTGTGCCTCGGACTTATCAGAAGTGAAACGGGGGTGTATCAGTGTTATCTAGAGAAGCGAAGCCAATAGAATCGTGTGTGGGGTGTATAGAGAAAGAAACTGGGGAGAGACCAGGAATTAGCTCACCTGCCTGTGCGGGTGGGTGTAAGCCCCAGATCCTGGCTGGGACTCAGGGAAGAGTCGCACCTTGAGTCAGACACTGCTGTGGAATTCCCGAACCCTGGGGAGGTCCATCTTCTTTCCCTTAGGCTTTCGACTAGCTGGGTGAGTTGCACTTACACTGTGGAGGGCAATCCGCTTTACTCAGAGTTCACCTTTTAAAATGTCAATCTCATCTGAAAAATATCTTTACAGAAATATCCAGAATAATGTTTGACCAGGAGGCTGAGGCAGGAGGATCATGAGTTGGAAGTCAGCCTGATGCACAGAGTTGATGCATGGCCTAAACTGCACAGCGAGATCTTGTCTCAAACCACCTCCCCACCAAAAATAGGTGGACACTGTGGCCCGACAAAGCTGACATATAAAATTAGCCATCACAGGGATAATAATAGTAATAATAATACACATCTGGAAGAGTTGTTGCATAGGGTTAATGAGTTAATGTAACAAAGACTTTAGGATACTGCCTAGTACATAATAAGTGCTATGTTAGGCTTGGCCATTATTATTACTTCTCAGAATTCAGTTACTTTTATGCCATGAACAGCATTTAGGAAAGAGTTCTATCCGGGGAAAGACCTGCTACCATCAGACCTACCCAGAAAATCAATGCCAGCTTGTCCCTCGGTCTTTTGCAGAGTTTTTGCGGAGTGGTTCCCCCACTACTCCAACTACATAGCTGTTTGGGAAACTACAAACCAGGAGCCCTGTGCCCCTAGCTGCCTGGCCAGAGTGAACTCAGCCAAGGTTCTGGTTTGGAGTTTTCTTTTCTTTCACCCTCCACCCCGCAGTAATGGAGTTTGAATGTCAGACCTTTGCACTGAGTGACATCCCCGGCGATTTTTCGTTTTTATTTTCAGACAGGATCTCACTAAGTTGTTAAGTTGCCCAAGCTGGGCTTGAACTTGTGGTCCTGCTGCCTTAACCTCTCAGAGTGTTGGGATTACAGGCCTAGGCTGGCCTACCATGCCTGGCTGTTTTTTTTCTTTTTCTTTTTGAGACACAGTCCTGCTGGGTAGTCCAGGCTGGCCTTTAATTCAGGCGATCCTCCTGCCTCAGACACGTACGTGATGGGATTATAGGCATGCTAGTTTAGAGTTTTCACATTAGACCTATAATAAGAGCCCTGTTCTCTGCTGGAAGCTGGCGTGATGTCAGCTGGGTAGTTACTAGCAGCCAGGAGCAGGCGTCAAGGAGCAGGGCAGACAAGCCGCTGGAATCCACGTGAGAGGAGGCGGGAGCTGTGCGGGCTTCAAAGCCACAGCCCTGGCGATGCTCAGCCTTCTGCTTTCCCCCATTTAGCTACAGGAGCCAAAGAACTCCACTGTTGTCGTGGGAGCCAGTCCCTGTGGGGTTCCTGACTCTGCAGCCAGCAAGGCCGTGATGCATCCAGCAAGGCCTCGCTGCACTGACTCGCTCTGCTGGGACTCTGCCTCACCTGGAGGCGCACTTTACAAGCTTCTCTGAGAAGGAAAGGGACTGCCCGTTCATTCAGCACTTCCTGCGCTCACTCTGCAAAGCCCTGAGCCTGCTAGGGTCTCACAGACACAACAGGAAAGCACACTCCTCTCTGTTGGAGTTCTTCTCCTGTTTCCTGAAGGAAGCACCTGTTTCCCCTCACACAGTTATTTCACTCAAGGGGCCCAGCATTCCACCTGCGAGGGTGCGTTTTCCCAGCGCCATCCAAGGGATGAAGTCACTTGGCCTTTGGAGGCTTAGGTTCCCTATATCCGATCGGATGAGAGATGGAATGAGGACTGTTAAGAGCCATGAAGCCCTAAGATTATGTGTTCTAGGTTGCTGTGAGGCCAACAAACTATCTGCTGGTCACAGGCAGAGGGGGAAGAAAATGCTGTGTGTTGCAGAAAAAGAAACCTAGTACTTTTCCCAGCAAAGTCAGGTGGAGATTGCAGCCTGCAGGGGGCAGTGCTCATTCTGCTCTCAGAGCTAGTGCTCTGGTTTTATTTATGGTCTCCCTAAAAGAGGTTGAAATCCTATTCCCTGGGACCTGTAAAAATGATCTTATCTGGAAGAAGAATCTTCACAGATGGTCCAGGTGGAGTCACCAGGATGAGCCTAATTCAATATGATCATAACCTTTTAAAAAAGGAGAAACTGGGACACAGACACATGAAGGAGAACGCCCGTGAAGATAAGGCAGAGTTTGGGGCAGTGCTCTACAAGCCAAGCCGAGGAATGCCAAAGACGTGACAAAACCACCAGGAGGTGGGGAGGGACAAGGAGCAGATTCTCCCTCACAGCCTTTAAAAGAACCAGTCCTACCAGCCCTGGTCTCAGGGTTCCAGACTGGCAGAGGCAGAGACCAAGCCCATACGCTGGGTGACTTGCTCGTGAAGTCAGCCTGGGCTCTCAGCAACCCTGACACAGGCCGGACCTGCCTCCCAGGCCCATCTCCCACTGCCTCCCACCTTTCCCTCCAGAGAGCTGGCCCTCTGCTTCTAGAACATGCCTCCGCCCCTCTGCTAGCCCTGGAGCCTCTGCCTTACCTGTGATGCTTACTTACTGGAGCCGAACTCTTCTTCCAGGCCCAGCGACGTTTCCTGAAGTTTCCTGCCTGTCCCTGCTCCAACGAGCCCAGCATCCCCGCCCCCCATTAGAGGTGGCAACTCCTCTCTCTGACCACCCCCCCGTTGTATCAAATAACTGTGTTATTAAAGTTTCTCAGGTACAAATCTTATTTCCTTTTTTTTCTGCCTCTTGAGGGCACCAAGTTTATCCCCAGCTCAGTGGCTATCTTCTTCCTCTGTGAATGCGACACTAATCCTACAGACCTTTACAGCGCTGCCTCCTCTCCTGATTCTCTTTCATCCAAGCTAAAGAAGTTCCCGGTCCCATTTTGTGATCTTCAAAGCACTTGACATTGTCTGAGATTTTTGTTTGTTTGTTTTTGAAAAATTAAAAATTCCTTAATTTTTAATTCCTGGTACCACCACTGTAGCTAACAGGGCGACGTACCTGATGTAATGAAAAAAAAAAAGACAAAGCTACAAAAGCTAAAAGACCTCGGGATGTGCATCTAATCGACACTACCTTGTATTAATCAGTAGCTGCGCTTTTGCAGACGGCGGCTGTGACAGTCCTGAGCTAGAAGGGTTCCCAGTTTAAACTGCAGTAACTTTTCTGACTATGGATCATTGTTCCCTCTGGGGAAATTTTTACAGTTCCTCTAATGCATTTGGAATGACTGTCTCAACCCACAACTCTCCTGATAACTCCTTGCTCTCCTGCTGAGAACTATAGCCCTTTTCTGTTGGTTTTTAAAATCTTTTGCTACCATATCCACCACTACTACCACCAGATCCGTAACCACCACCATAGGGACAGCCAGAGCTTCTTCCACCAAAACTGCCCCGCTTCATGGGTCCATAACTTGATTGCTGTTGACCACTATTATTTCCAGAGTCATTACAGTTCCTAACACCACCAAAATTTCCTCCTTCATTGTGACCATCATACCGTCCTCCTCCACCACCAAGTCCACCACTTTGGTTTCCATATCCTCATCTACCACCATCTACTACTGTAAGCAGGACCACTGCTATAGTTTCCACCATCACCTCCAAATCCATTAAATCCACCATCACCTCCTCCATAACTACCTCTGCTGCCACCCCCTCCACCACCATAGCCTCTTCTTCCACCATGGCCAGAATTCCTTCCATCACCTCCAGACTTTCCTGTGCAATCCAGAAGGTTGCCAGATCCACCTCCACGACCTCTTCATGATCCAGCGACTGTATTTCTCATTTAGAAAGGGTCTTTTCGACTTCACAGTTATGTCCATTAATCATGTGGTATTTCTAAACAATTTTATCGACTGTATCATCATCATCAAAAGTTATCAAACAATCCTCTCTTTTTCCCACTCTGCCTGTCTTCCATAACTTCTATGGTTTCAATCTAGCCAGAGTAGTCTCTCAAATTATATTCTTCTGTATCTTCTTTAATTTTATCAACAAAAATTGTCTTCACTGTTAGATGGGCACCAGACCTTACAGAATCCTCTCTAGAAACAGCTCTCTTTGGTTCCACTACACACCCATCAACTTTGTGTGGTTGAGCATGCATTGCTGCCTCTACCTCTTCAACGTAAGAGTAAGTCAAAAAACCAAAGGCCCTGGATCATTTTGTTTGGGGATCTCCCATTACTGCACAATGTGTGAGTGTGCCGCATTTCTCAGGATATTCTCTTAAGCTATCATCTGTAGTTTCAAAACTCAGACCACCAATAAACAACTTCCTCCTCTGCTCTTCGAATCATGAACTTCTTCCCACCCTGGCAGCAGCAGGAACACATTTACTATCTGCCAGATTTTCAGTCTTGGTCAGGCTCCAGGAGGAAAGTAAAGTCTGCTCCAGGTAATTCGACAGGGAGAACTGAACATAGAGCGTTGGAAATGGCTGTTCGAAGAGCCAGCTGGAAGGGTGTACCCCAACTGCGAGAAACCACCCCACCTTAGGGCTGGAGGAATGGGCAGGGGAGGTCAAGAAGGGGCCGCGCAGGGAAGATGGAACCGGGGTGGGAGCCTGCCGGGGGAAGCTGACCAGGGAAGCTAGATGCAAATCCAGGGAGAGACAAGGTCCCTGCTTGAGATGTCAGGCAAAGTCGGGGGGGGGGTTTCCTGACTTCTCCCTTCCTTCCATTCCTTCCAGAGCCTCCACTGAACAAACCTAGGCAGAGCTAAATGGCAGGGGAGGCTGGCAGTGTAGGATTCTAGGTCTGTGGCCCCCGTGACACAGCGGAGCCAGAGAAGGTAGGGAGAGACCTGAGAGCGCAGAGAGCAGACAGACACTGTTAGTCACACACTCGCTGTACTTCTCACTAGAATCAGGGGCGGGGGGCATTGTGTTCGAGTCCCAGCACCCGGAAGTAAGTGAGCCCACAGGTCTTTTAATTTAAATAATGGTTGCCAGAGATAAAACAGTTGGGTGTTGGTCATTAAATGTGAATTAAAATAGCCACTCTAAATGTGATTGTGATGAGAAAATTTAGAAAGTGTACATGCCTAAAATTACAGACAGCACACAATCAGGGCTCCATAAGGGACTGTAGATGTCATAAGCTCATCTCCTTTCCAGTTGTACTTGTCCATGGTAATCAGACCCAGACATGCCATGATTTCCTGTGGACTACTTCAGTCTCCTGATACACTAAGGTCCTTTTTTTTTTTCTTTTTATTGAGTTTATTGGTACAATCTAGGTATACAATACAATTACATTCATCATTGGGATTCTGTACCTTTACATAATAGGTATTGATTCTCATTTTTCCCCTTGTCCCTGCCCTCCCTTCACCCCCTCCTCCCCTCCCCTTTAACAAACACTTTATTTGCATTTTTTCAGTTTCTTATCTTTTTTTCCTCTCCTTTATTACCTTTCCCCCACCCTTCCCACTTTCCCTACACCTTTAGCCCTTTACTTCCTATTTCACATTATTAATTGTCTCATTAGGATCTTGTGTAGTATTATAGTTTTTCACACCAAAGAAACTATTTGGTATTTCAGTTAAAGAAATCTCTGTATGAACATTAAAAATAGGGAATCATAAAATAAAACTAAAAAGGAAAGTAAAAGAGAAAAGGCAATGATGTAGGATTTAAATAATTCTTAATTCTGGAGATGAAAATGGTCCCTGAACATATTTAAATTGCTTCTCGCTCTTATAGTCAATCTTTTCTTTTTTTCATTATTTAGAGAATACTTTATTAGTTGCTGTAATCAAACTCACGTAGATATGACCTTACATATTTAGTACGATGTGTTACCCCTGTACACATGGAAAAATAAAATAAAACAAATTAACATTTCTAGACCAATATGGTTGTACACTTCTGTACAATGCCAACTCAACACAGTAAATTGGGATGACTTTTTCCAAAGTTGGCAGCACCGTTAAAGTTTCCCAAAATTCAATTTATATATATATGTGTGTGTGTGTATATATATATATATTTATATAAAAGGACTAATAATAGTATGTTATGCATCGATAGCAGCAACACCTTTTCCAGGTTGTGCAGTGATCTGAACAAAATTATAGACATTCAGCACATTCCATTTAAAAAAAGCAACAACAACAACAAAAAAAAAACAAAGAAAAGAATAATATCCAGAAAACAGCAAAGTTCTGTTGCTGTTGTGGTACCTGGCACCATTTTTTCTATTAGCCTCTTAATCGTCATCTGGAAAGAGAACATTCTAGAGTAATATCATTAAATGTAGCTCTGATAAAACATGGTCCCTACTATGTATCATAAGGCAGGTACTAGATATTTTACATTCATAGAGGTATGATACAGTAACGTCCTAAATCAATAATACTAGATTCAGTTTTGGTTTGAAATTTACTTTGTCTGAAAATAAGATTGCTACCCCTGTTTTTTTCTGGGCTCCTGTCACATGAAGAATTGTTTTCTATCTTTTCACTTTCAGTCTATGGACTTCTTTTTGCACTAGGTGTGTTTCTTGTATACAACA
>NW_022900948.1:24530986-24536599 GCF_012274545.1 Fukomys damarensis | reverse complement strand
TCTTCTATATCTGAGAGCCTATCTTCACATTCTTTTATTCTGTTGAGTACACTTTCAATAGAGTGTTTAATCTCCTGGATATCTGTTTGAATCTGTTTTATGGATTCCATTTCTTTCCTATGTTGGGCATTTATTTTTTCCATTTCTTTCTTATGTTGGGCCTTCGTGGCTTCTATCATGGTCCTGAGCTCATCTATTTTTTTGTCAGTTTCTGCTCTAGAGTCTCGAATCACGACTTCTATTTTGCTCACTATCTCTGTGGTTATCTGGGAAATTATTTCTGTTTTGAATTTTTCTAGAGCCTGATTGATCTGCTTTGTTACTTCCTGTGCTTTGAGTTCAGGGTGTCCTGGTGGTTCACTATCGGCCTTTTCATCCTCATTTGCCCTACTGTTTGCCATTGGTAAACTGGAAGTCTGTCCTTGTGTTTTGCTTAAGTGTTTTCTCATTTTAATTTTTGTTGTTGGACTGTCCTTGGTTTAATCTCTGGATTATCATCCACATCTTCCTGATATAGTTGCGCCCTAGCTCCTGTGTCTCTAACGACCCACAGACATTCTCATCTTTATAACATCAGAGAAAACAGCTCATCAAATCAACCACAATGCTTTACCCCAACTGATACAATCAGCGACACATTAAGATCAAGCACAACTTGGACATTGACCTCCAGTGGTAGTCACTAGTCTATCACCCTTAAATCATTTGAATTAAATTGAAATCAAGAAGCAGTCCAGAACATGTCTGCAGTGAATACAATTTCAATATAGTGTATTTACCATTTAATGGCTCAGACAGAGCGAGGATGTAAGACCTCTGATCTCAGTTAGCTGATGGCTAAACCCCATGATGCTGACTGACCTTGGGCTTCAAGGCCCAGATTGAGTTCCCCAACCTTCTGAATGTTTGAACGCCACAACGTTCTATTACAGGTTTCCCCCGCCCTTTCTTTAAAGATGTTCAAAGTTGGGAACTTAGAAAAATACCCTTGATGACCATCTCTGTCTTTGCAGAGTGGGTCCAAAGATTGGCACAGTCAGGAGGTCTGAGAGTGTGGCGGGGGGGCTTATGGGGGTTCAGAGGTGCCCACACGGCTACCTTCCCAGCGCTTGAGTGATGGCTGCTGGGTTGGGAGCAGGTGTGGTTCTCCTTCCCATGTGGATCGGGGCCCAGACTCCACTAAGGTCCTTTTTAAAAAGCCGCACTGACTTTTTTTTTAGCACACCTTTCCATTTACAATGTATCTTTACAATAATGACCTTGTTTAACTCTCTGTAAACATCCATGTGAATTAGGTAATAATTATTAACGAGAGCTTATCCATGTGTGGCACAGTTAGGAAGGCTTTGCATCTCTTAATTCCCTTCATTTTTGCAAGAGCCCTGTAGCACAGGTGTCACAGATGTGGAGACTGAGGCACGGAGAGGTTGATTTATGTCCGCAGGTCACACAGAGCTGGGATTTAGCCCAAGTCATCTGGCTTCAGCCCGTAATCTGACCTCCAAAAAGGTGGTTTTCTAGTTGATTCCAGGGGAATACTCCGCCTGGAATGAAGAAAAGAGCTTCCAGGTAGTGAGTGGTGGCAAAGCTGGGACTGACCAGCGAAGCTTGGGCTCTCTCTTCTTCCCGTAGTGTGTGGCTGTGGGGCTGCAGTAGCTCCCTTCTCAGGGACCCATGGGTCTCAGGAAGCAGCTGCCCTGGGGGCTCAGGACCCAGAGCGGACACAGCAGCCAAGCAGATGGGCATGTGGGGTGAGGCAGGCACCCCCTACTTAACTGCTGTTTGCTTCCGGCCAAGTGTGTCTGTGGGCAAGGGTGATGGGCGGGTGGGGGAGGAGGCCCAGCCGGAAGTGGCTCTGAGCGTCCCATCCAACAGCTACCCCAATGCATGCACACACACACACACACACACACACACACACACACACACACAACTGACCAGGGGATGTGGGATGGGCCTCATAAAGGCCACACCGCTGAGCCAGGGCTGGCAGGTTCTTTCCTCACGGCAGCAGAGCAGACACAGAGGTCATGCACACAGTGCCCCAGTCAGCAGGCCACATTCTGTGGCCACCCACGTACACCTGGGGCTGCCAGCCCAACTGAGGTCCACAGAGCCTTTGTGGGAACAGCTGGGCGAAAGGCAGAGGGGTCAGAAGCTCACACCTGAGAGCCACAGGCTCTGGGATGCCGAAGGCAAAGTGGTGCCTTGGATGAGATTTTGGAATAGCAAAAGACTGGGCAGGAAAAACCAAATCTGTTGACAGGAACCTCAAGGCTCGAGAGTCAGAGCGGCTAACGTTCAGTGCTAACCTCTCAGGGGGACACATGGACCCTGCTTATGTAAGGTGCTGACCTCCAGAGGAGCTTCGAGAAGGGCGTACGGCAATGCTATGCTGTCTCTGCAACTTTTTCTGACAATCTAAATTTACTGTACAAGTTTCATTCTTTTATTTTTAATCCTCAGGGATAGAATCCAACTCCATCACATAAGGCGTTAAGTCACTGAAATCTGCCTACTTGTTTAGCTGGAGACACAAACTTGGGATAATACTGGATCCTGCCTCAGAGTAAGAACCGCACAGCACGTGGTCCATTCGAACACTGACTGTTACCCTCTACACCTGCTCTCACAGCCCACATGGAGACTGGCAGAGGCTTGTCCGGCCTGCACTGCAGGTGATCTCTTCCTCTGCCCAAGTCCCTCCCAGGCGTTGAGCCCCAGTGTCTCTGAACTCCTTTTCTGCTTTCACGCCCCTACACCCCATCTGCAGCAGTTGGTACTGAAAGTGACGGAAGAAAGCAGGCGACAAATGGGGCCTGGAGCTGCATGCCTCACCTCTGGGGTCCCCGAGGGGGACTGGATGGCCAGTCGTGGGTGGAGGGGACCCTGGGCACGGAGCCATCAGGCACCTGGACCTGGGGGGCAGGACTGGGTCGGACTATAAAGGGAGCAGCACCGGCCCTGTTAGGGAAAACATGGGGTCCTGACTGCATCTGGGTAGATGCCCCTGGGCGTTTCAGTTCTCTGCGCCCCTCTGAGCCTGTTCCAGGAAGTCTTCCTTGCTTTCCTCCCAGGTTCCCTATCGACTACCCCGCACTGATCACGCCGTCACAGTGGCAATGGTGCTGTGAAGCTCTCTGTGGCCCAGAACTCCGGGGCTGCGGTCTGGGGCTCCGAGTCTGCGTCCTCACTTAGTACTAGGCTGGCACTGATGCTCAGCAGCTGTTACATGAACAAGTACACAGACGAAGCCCCCAGCCGCACAGTAGTCAGCCCAGTGGCAGTCTGTCCTTGCAGGAGTCGGCCCAGGACGGCCCTCCTGGGGGGATTGGCAGTGGGGACTCCCAGCAGTGAGGCCCAAGCCACATCAGGGTCGGGAAGGGCCAGGAATCTGCAAGGCTGGGTCTCTACCATCTAAACTGAGAGAAGCAGCAGCCAATCAGGGCCCCTTCTTGAGGACTCCTCTCCTCCCCTACCCACTTCTCCCTCTGCTCCCTCCCACCTCTGTGGCCCCCACCCTCGGGAGAAGAGTCCCTTGCACTTTCCTTGGTCCTGGCCACAGGTACCAACGGCTCCAGTGTCTCTGGGTCCCCTTTCCACAGGGTGGTGCTTTGGGAGGCGGGGTCCTGCCTCCTTCATTCCCTCTGCTAACCCAAGGGGGTGCCGAGTGCTGGATTCGGCCTAAGGGACTCAGTGAATATGAAATACTCCGCCGATCTCTGGGCACACAAAATGTTACCAGATTATATCAGCAAACTCTGGGACGGCCCCAGGTGGGACTGGAAGCCATGAGCAGCTCACACTAATGGATCACGTGATAAACGGCAATGATAAATAGGCTTTACTCACGGATACGCTCTCACCAGGCACCAACTGTGCTAGCCAGTACTTACTGTCATTTGTGACAAAGTCTTGCTTGTCAGATTATTGAAGGAAGGATGAGTAGAAGCATCTCCATGTCGCAGATGAGAAAACTATGGCTTACAGAAATAAAAGAACTTGCGCAGAGTCACAGTTAAATGTGCATCAGAGCTGTGGCTATATCTCTTTACTTCAGGAACTCTGAAGATAAAATCCGTTCACAGATCCCCCTACACACACACACACACACACACACACACACACGCTGGGGGAGGGAAGGGTCAGGCTTTGTGGATTTGGTCATTAACCTGACCCTTATCAGTGATTAATTATTCAGCCCAAACTGACTGAGCACCTATTAGGTGCCAGGGACCAAAGACGCACAGAAGAATAAGACACAGGCAGACGGGCATTCGAGGAGCTCAGTCTTGTGGTGCAAAGAGAAGCAAGAAAACACCATTGCTTTGTGTGGGGGGAACAGAATGACAGGGGTCCCAGGGGAGGCTCTCCCTGCAGGGCAGCGGTCACTGGAAGCATGGGGATGAAGGAATATCTGGGCTGAGTCTAGAGCAAGCCAGAGAAAGAAATGACCCGAGGGACAAAGGTCTGGGGCCCAGCCCTGTTTCCCAGGTCCTGAAGCAGCTCTCTCACACCCTCCCCACCAAGCTCACAGTGGAATCCCGGAGGCCTAGGTCTCGTCCACCATTGCAAAGACTTGCCTCATGCAGCTGGAGATTAGAACCCTGGTGAGGTCCTGAGGGAGGAATGAAAGGTCGCCAGTGCCTTCTAGACTGCAAGGTGGAATGGCTCCCGAACGTTCTTGGTAGGGTTCCCAGAGGCCTCCCTTGGTCCAGGGGCTGCAAGAACCGGGAAGAACCCACACGGCCAAGCAAGGGCCATCACTCCAGCCAGGAGGTGGTGCCTGGCCTGGGGGAGGGATGGGTGGGAGCGGGCAGCTGCAGGCGGTAGCAGGCCAGACCTGGGGTCCTGCAGGAACTGCACGCCTGCCTCACAATCCAGCCCCAGGGGCAGCACGAGTCTGTCTGAATGGGTTCTGGTTCTGTTTTGTGTTGAAACCAGTGCCTTCAAACTAGTTCACATCTCCAGCACTTTTTAATTGTTTATTTCGAGACAAAGACTTGGTAAGACACTAGGTTGCCCAGGCAGTTCCTGAGTTTGTGATCCTCCTTCCTCATCCTCCTAGAGTGCTGGAATTATAGGTGCATGCCACCAGGCCTGGCTCTGGTCGGGGTTTGAAGTAAGGTATAGTGTTTCCCACCCCGTCCTCCTCTGCTTACAGAAATACAAACCACATTAACCTGGGAGGGGGAGGGAAACCCATTGGACTCCAAGTCCTATAGGTTCTTCTGTGCCTTTCCCCCAGGCACACTTTAGGATGGCAAGGTCCAAGACCAACTCAGAAACCTGAAGAAAATCCCAGGGTGCCCTTGACCCCAACACTTAGCTAGAGAGAAAATCAGCATAAGGCACACAGTGGCAAGCCCAGCTACTTGGGAGGCTAAGGCAGGAGGATCATAAATTCCAGGCCAGCCTGGGCAATTTAATGAGACCCAGTTTTAAAAAGCAGTTGAGTACATTAATGATTAAAGACGTCTGGGGCTGTAGCACAGTAGTAGGCCCTCGGCCTAGCAGTACGGACATTCTGGGTTCAGTCCCCAGCGTGCGGGGCGTCAGCAGAAATGAGCTTGAAGGGGCCAGGAGTCAGCTGTGACTTTCCCTCATCCCAGG
>NW_022900948.1:24503251-24530896 GCF_012274545.1 Fukomys damarensis | reverse complement strand
TTTCCCCTGCACAGCAGTCCCTGTGCGGCACTGAACCCGCTGAGACCATCTCCTGGTACCCGCAGCGCTGTGCGTCTCGTTCCCCCCCTCTTCCCCTGTGGATCTTGCGCAGCAGGAGGCACCGCGTCCTGGGTCGCTTGACTCGCATCTCCCTCCCTCCAGCTAACTTGACCGAACACAGGCGGCGCCCACTCTGCCCACGTCCCCGGGGAAGCCCTCTTCCTGGCTGCAGCGACCTCAGCTTCCTGCTCCTCCTCTCAGGCTGCGCGGATCTCCCTGGCCACAAGGGGGCGCGGCGGGGTGCGGGGAAAAGCATTTCCCTTTTTCCATCTTCTCTGGCTGGTCCTTCCTTTTCGTAAGGCTCAACTTGGGATTTCCATTCAATTTTCCCCGAGTACTGGACAAGCCCCTCCTCCTGGTCCTGTGGTCTTCAAAACACAAGTCCTTCCACTTTCCCGGCACTCACTCCTGCCGCTGCTGATCTATAACCGGAGGTTTTGCTTTTAGCGTTGACACAAACCCCGAAGGGCAAATAAAGAATCACAATCAGAACGCACAGTCTGTGTGCCACACATTCAGACAGTAGAACAAGGGCGAATACTCTACTGGCTGTGAGCCAGGAAAGCCTCCACTGTGCTACAGCTTTGAAGTGGGTTTTAAAGGATGAATAGGAGTTCACTGGATAGGGAGGAATGGGGAGCGATTCTAAGCAGAGTGAGACTATGTAAGTATGGAAAGGCCCGAGGACAAAAGCCCAGTACCAGGCAAAAGTTGTAATTTGGGACAAGAGTGTAAAGGGCATTGAGAGCCGAGTAGTAGACTTTGTTAGTCTGAAGGGTGGGATGGAGGGCAGGTTGTGGAGAGGCCTCAGTCGGGCTCTGGGAATCTGATCTTCGGCCCACCCAGGCCTCCGGAGATTTGAGAAAACTTCACCCGGGCCCAGAGACTGACCTTGCTCAGCAGGGCCCTCTGGGTCACTTAGTGAGTCTAGACAAACCTACCCTGCCCTTGCAATCGCGTTGGCCTTAGGTCTTCTTTCCCTTTTAAAAATGATGGAGATCCCCAAAGAGTTTTTGTTTCTATCAATATTGACTTGATAGAAATGTAAGCCAAGAAAAAATTAAAACATTCCTTTAAAATAAAATGCATCCCATGGTAGGATTTTTTTTCAAGCTTCTTTTCGTGAAAGTCATTTTCAAAAAAGTCTGTGAGAAGAACTGCATTGCATTTGGACTTCTGCAAATTCCTTCGCCCCAGAGACGAATCATAACGTGGAAACGGGCTGTTCCCGATAGGCCAGCGCTGGAGTGGCCGCCAGCTCGGGAGGAGCCACCAGTGCCTTGGGAGTACGGTGCTGGGGAGCAGCCCTGAAGCAGGCTAGACAAAGGGAGCTTGAGGCTCACGCCAAGACTTTGGTGTGTGTGGGGGTGTGTGGCGCTGGGGACTGTGCCCAGGACCCTCACAGGTGCATCCAGTAGCTACGTCCTCTCCCCTTTTCTTCTGAGTCTGAGCTGCCTGGGCCGGCCCTTCCATGCCAGCCTCCGGAGTGGCTGGGATCAGGCGGAAAGAGAAGGGTGCAGAGTCGGGGGATTCTGCTGCAGGGCTGGGAACTGAGAGCAGGGCCTTGTGTATGTGAGGCGGGCGCTCTGCCCCGGAGCTCCTGGCCCAGGCTTCACTCCGCACTCTTACATCATAGGAGAACGGCGGGGAGGGCTTCTCCCCCTTAATGGCTTCCATTTCGTGGTTGCGTCTGCGCCCATCTCCGTCTTTCAGTGCACTCGCACCCCGACTTCCACCAGCAACCTGTGCCTGCCTCAATGGCTCTGTTATCTGGAGGGAAAAAACAGAGTTCGGGAGAAGACCGAGCTGGCCTAGATCTCACCACCGCCAATGCTAGCCATGCACCCGACTCACTCAAAGTCCTTCCCCAGGGACAGTGGCAGCAAATTGGGGTTCTTGGGGTCCATCTAGGACTTCACAGCCCACCCAACTTGCAGGGTCAGCAGCAGCCTGCCGTTTCCCCTCCAGCCACTTGCTGTGTTCAAATCTGGGGCAGAGGGCCTGGGATTGAAGAAGGAAAACAGAGCTCAAGATTCTTGGTGGCTTTT
Organism: Fukomys damarensis; assembly: GCF_012274545.1. NCBI lineage: Eukaryota > Metazoa > Chordata > Mammalia > Rodentia > Bathyergidae > Fukomys > Fukomys damarensis. The sequence goes on along the minus strand of NW_022900948.1, from coordinate 24,528,788 downwards.
AGAGCTGAAGGGTGGCAGAAAAGAGAGAGCTCAGGGCCGCAGGAAAGATGACAGAAGTCATCACCACAGTTTGTTTACTGTCTACTTATCTATCCATATTGCCTTCATGGCGTCTTTTTTCCAGTCCTGCCCTGGGTTCTGCGGACACAGAGATGAAAGGCACAGCCCTGAAATCCAGACAGCTTTCATTACCTTACGTGGATGAGCAGTAGAACAAGGGTCTCACTTCCAGGGGAGACTCGCGCGGCTGTAGGAACAGAGGGGCAAGGTCCTTAGTGGCAAAAAAGGGCCATGGGGCTTGGGAGGGCTTCCTGGCAGAGGGGCCAGGTACACATTTTTAGATAGAGAATTAGCAAGATAAAGGAGGTGGGAACAATTCAGTCAAGCGCCAGCCCATGGTGTGGTGTTTTCTCATGAGAGAAGCAGTTTGTGGTAAGCTGAGCACGGGACTGTGGGGACCACGAGGAGCCCAGCGTTCCGGGCTGTGTCCCTCAGCTTCTCCTGCTGTGTCCCTCGCCATCACCAGCTCCATGAAGAAGGCAACTGCTGCAGGACGAGTAAGGCCTTCCCCATCCGGTGCAGCCCCACGACAGGTAGAAATGCTGAGTCCTCCTAGCACACTGGCTCCACTGGTAAGTCCAGTGGATAAAAACAGTTAAAACACGAATGCTGTGCAAGGACAAAGGCCCAGAGGGTGGCAGCTGAGCACCTGAACTAGAAAAGCGGCCAAGTGCCTAAGGGGACTGATGGTGGCAGAGACGGAAATGGTATCAAGGATGGTAGGGAGCCAAGTTTCTCAGCATTCAAGGAAGGAGCTGGAATAGGGAAAGGGAGGTGCTAGGATGAACCTCACAGATCTGGATTAGAACTGAGGGAAGCGAAGGGAATCCTGAGCTTTCAGTTACTGTGTATTTTCTGTGTGCACTGAGAGCCTAGAACAGCAGGCTCCAGAGCCACGAGTGCACCTAGAGCAGAGTTTTGGTTTCCAATAGAACGTCCACGGTAGGGAACTGGAGCTCCTTGGAGGAATGACTCATTCCAGGGCCAGGCACGGAAAGAACGAGAGCCTGAAATAGATTCCTGTCCCCGGAAGGAAGGCAGCTTTGAGGGCGTAAGGGCACAACATAAAACACACCACGGGCCGGGGGTTTGGCTCAGTGGTTTTGCCACCTGCTTCACAAGTGCAAGGACCTGAGTTCAATCCCCGGTACCAAAAAATAAATAAATAAAATAAAATAAAATAAAACACACCAACCGGCTTTAAGAAAACACACCCTGGCAAAGTTTGGGGCAATTCAAGCATCAAAATAATTGTAGCAATTCATTATACACCATTGACTAAAACAGAAGTCCAGGTCCATACAGATGCAAACACATGGGGGAACAAGATGTGAGAATGAGAGCTCTGACCAACAATTACAGGGGAATTTGAAAATAAGTGCTAGTCTCCGTGAGAGTGATGACGAATTCAGAAGCACCAATGGGTACTAAAATTCATGGGGAAAAGTTTGGTGAGAACTAGGACAGCTACAATGGCTCAGATTATCTCATCAGATTATGTAGCAATACCTGTGGACTACAGCAATTCAGTGGAGAAGTCTGGCAGATACCACCTTCTTCGAGCAGCCAAAGTAAATACCATCAGCGATGGGGCAAATGCCAGTCCTGTGCCACCACGTGGGACAGTGAGAAGAGCACAGTAAGTGCTTTGATGTGTCTTCCGAAAATGCACATCCTTAGGACGGGGTTGAGGGAGCAGCAGGCACGGGTGAAGGGTCACTACAGCAACTGTCGTGCGCTGTCACTGTGATGACGGTGAAGGGAGAGAACCTTTAGACTGAAGGAGACGAACTAAATGCACCATCGTGAAGCGGTTTCCTGGACTGGATGGACCCTTCTGCTATGGAGAACTTCACCCGGACAACTGCAAAATGTAAAAGGGTGCTCCGGTGAAGGGGCGGACAGGTGTCTGGGAGCTCTCTGTACAGTTCTCATAACTTTTCTGCAAGCTGGAAATGAGGACGGAAAAGTTGCTAATGTCCTTTGCAAAACGTTGGTGGGGGGAACAAACCTCAAAACCATCCTGAGTTACAACAGTGCTGTGATTTAGACCTAAAAGGCCCCCGCCCCACCCAGGCTCATGTGTTCACAGGCAGGACTCTTGCGAGGTGATTGGGCCCTGGGGTCACCGTATGCATCAGTGGATAAGTCCCCTGAAGGGTTCACAAGTGAACGTGCTCTTGGGAGGTGGCCCGACGGGAGGGGGTGCGTCACTGGGCGCTGCCTGCAGAGGGTGCGTCTTCTCTTCTAGATCTTGCTTTCTCCACTTCCTGGTTGGCACGGGTTGGGCCGCTTTCCTTCACCATCGTGTCTTTTCTGCCTTCGAGTCAGCCAACCCGACCTTAGACTACTACTCTCTGGATCTGTGAGCCAGACAGACCTCTCCTTTAAGTTGCAGATGACAGGTATTTTGTCCCAGTGCTGGGAAGGGTAACACAATTTGGGCTCGGGGCTTGGGTGAAGAAGCTGGAAGCTGTCGTGGAGAGAGGCAGTAGGGGCCTCTAGGTCACAGCATGGCTTGGAAGCCCTGTCTTGCTGCCACCGTGTGTGGCCCAAACAAATGTGGAAAGTCTTTCCTTGCCAAAAGGCGGGCAAAGGCTGTGCTGGAGCCCAAGTCCTGCTGCTCTGGATGCCATCTCGCACCCCCCAGACCTTCCACAGCGCCATGGCCTGGGAGGACACCGAGGTGGCACAGGTGCAGGCTGGCATGGAGTGTGACCTGGAAACTGCTGTGCTTGTGCTGCACCTGCAATTTGGGGATGAGGCTGCCCACTGCCTCCCGCTGCAGCGTGGTCTTGTGCTGTGGCCCAGGCTAGGGGGATCCCAGGCGGGCTATTGCTCGGCCTGGCCTGGGAGGTGCTGTGCCTTCCTCAGCCTGTGGCCAGAGACACTGTGCTCATGAGAACTGTGGGTCCCGTGGCAAGGTAAAAAAATGTCTGCTTCCCCACAGACGGGATGGCCTTGCTGAGAAGAATCTGGTAGAGAAAACCCAGAGCTCCACAGGGAGTGGGTCTTAGCTGTGGCTGCGGGGGAGCCCAGAAAGGAACTGCCAGAGGACAGTGAGAGAGTGAAGGAAAGTGGTGGAGGTGATGGCAGGCAATGGAGGGCAGCACAGACCAGCCAGGGACCGTCCATTTGGACCTAGGGATCATGAAGGCACAGGTGACCGTCCCTACCTCAGGCTGTTCCTGCAAGTTGGGGGCAGCTGTGATGACATCACCTACAGTGCAGGACCCTTCTCATCCATCACACCCAGGGCTTCTGGAGCAAGCTTTCTAAAAATTCCCCCAGCCACCATCACCCTCTCTCAACAACCAAGATAGAGAGGTACGGAGATACTGGAACAGCTTGGAAAGCTTGGCCTTGCCAAGTTGGGCTATAAAACCAAGTTCTACTTTGGACATAACCCCATTTCCAAAATAAGTGCTCCTTAAGGACTAGGGATGTGGTCCTTCCGGTCAGCCAGGTGGTTTCTCCTACTCCAGTCCAGTGGTTCCCAGCTCACGAGCTCCAGTCCCTAAGTCAGGGGAACCTAGAAACAACTGTAGCTTCCTTGGGTGGGTTTTCAAACCACAGCTCTATGGATGCTGACAAGATCGTCGATAATCAACAAGAATTATGGCCCCATCCCCTGCAGCACTACCTGATGAGTGAAAGGCCCTGTGGAAAGGCAAGACCAGGCCAGCCCCAGAAAAGCAGCCGGCCTCCACTGATCTGCATGTCTCCTGACTACCTCCTCTGGCCCTCTTCCTGGCTCTCTACACATGGTTAGCTGTCTACCTTTTCTTCATGTCAGCTTCTGTGTACTGAGGCCCTTTGGACTTTTAGCTACAAGAATAAGGCACTTATGATCGTGCTTTTTCCTCCCCCATAACCTTGTTTTGTTGGTGGTTTTTACAATAGTGTCACATCATGAGATGTCACCCCTACTGTTTACATGTTAAGCACTTTTACATCAGATGTGTGCTGCCTTTTCTGTACTGCCTAGACTCTCTTCTTGGCTCTGGCCCAACCCATGGACATTCACAAGTCATCCTTAAGGATAACCAGAGTATCCTCAAGCTCTGCTCTTTCACGACCAGTGATTTGCTGGGCTTCATGTGTATGATGGCCATGATGTCATCAGTGACAAGTGTTTCTACTGCCATTGCAGACTGAAGTCAGTGCACACAGTACTGGCCATCAGCCAGAATTATTGTGTGGGTCTGGGAGCGCCAGCAGTCAAGAACTACCTGTGGGGTTGGTACCTTGCCAGAGCAGGAGATACACAGGGACTTCCAGGAACCTACTGGCTCAGACCGATGGGCAGGCTGGTATGTGTGGACATGTGCTGTCTTCATGCTGTGGCTCTGCCAACGAAGTACTTTTGTCAACTCCTCTTATTCACCTTAGATGTCACCCACTGAGTGCCCTCGTGGAGGGGCTAAAGAGGGATATCGCATCTTTGGACCTCTATTTAATTTCATCTCCATATTACTTTAACTTCCAGACCTCCTTCCTTCCTCTTGCCCTTCATTTTGATAGTAGCATAGCTCAGGTGGAGAAAAGACAAATCAGTTTCTGTCATACAGGCAGGGAGGCAGCTGGGGACCTGCTGTGCATCCTCCTATTCTAGGCCAAAACAGAGGAAACCAAGTGGATCTGTAGAGGCCAAGTGGGCCTGTAGTCAGACTCTGGTCCTTATTCCTGAGGCTCACTCTACAATTCTGAAGTTGTGTGAAACCTGCTGGCAAATGTGGTCTAGTGTCTATCTTATGATCCTTCTGCCTCACCCTCTCAGAAAGCTGGGGTTACAGGTGTGTCACATCTGATGAGTGTCTATTCTTGACTTTTGTGTGTTTGCTTCTTACCACCTAGAAGACTTTTGTCTCCTCGGAGGTAGTCTCAGCCACCTGGACCATCAGCCCCTTGCTTTCCCACCCTGACAATCCTCTGCTCTACCTTCACATGCCCACAGGCATAGGCATTTGTCTCTACTATGGGGATCCCAAGGTGCTCCTCCGGCACGGGGAATCTGTTCTAGACTTTAGGTGTTAGGTTATTTCCAGTAGGTGTGCAATCAACTGCAGATCAAAAATATTCTGGAAACAGTGCATGCGGATTCATTTCACTAAGAGCGCTAACAACCGTTTACATAACATTGACATTTTGTTAGGCACTGTAACCCAGAGATGACAAAGTATACAGGGTGTACACAGGTTATAGCAGAAAGCATACTGTGAGAGTCCTGGAGTGGGGAGAACCTTCTACACACAGCTGGGAAGCTATTGGAGGAAGGCCGATAACGAAGGTAGCAAGAATGGAAAACTAGGTTGATACATAAGGCAGAAGATATATACATATCCCCAGCTAGGTGATACTTGTTAAAATGGCCTGTCACACAGACCACATGAGTGAAACAGGTTCTTTTGGTCCTCTCAGCCCCATCTCCCCAGTGAATAGTCTTAGAATAGTCCTTCAAACTCTGCATCTTGACAGAGAAGGCTCTTTGCAACCAACCAATTTATCATCCTTCACTCCCAGTCTTTCTCTTATCAAGTCCAAGCCTTCATTCCCTGCCTTGTCACTGCCCTGCCACCCTCCCACCCTGGAAACTCCCCCATCGCCCAGGTCTGCCTGCTAGACTCCTCCCTCTAGGGGTCACCTATTCCATCCTTTCACTGCGGCTGATCCCAGGACCTTCAAGTTCCCAGATGCATCCGTCTTTTTTTTTAAGTCAGTATGCCAGGATGCTGTTTACAGTGTGTTTAGTGCTAGATTTCATACTCTTACTCTAAGAATAAGAAACAGCAACAGCTAAGAGTAAATTCAAGTATTCACTTAGATACTAGGAGGCTGGCACATCCAGACACTGGGGATGCTGCTGTTTCTTTACAAAGAGATTTTATCAGTAACATGGAGACCAAAGTCAAACTAAAAATGAAGTCAGGAATCAGAATGCCAAGGAATACAAAGCATATAATTTAACACATGATGGCCTGGTCAGTTCAGAACAGGGTGGCCCTTTACAGAAAAGGGCTGGTTGGTAATTACACTTTGTAGGTCACACAATGTGTTGTACACACTCAACAGCAAACCTTTGTAGCACAAAGCAGCTACGGACAAGACGTTATGTGTTGCTGTTTCAGTAAGAAATGTATTTTAAAACCATTTAGCTCATGGACTTTACAAAGGGCCCAGGTATGGTTCATGAGCTAAGTCTACCAGCCTCTGGAATAGTAAAATAAAGTAGAAAGTGGACCGCACACCTGCAGCCAGATACACCCACACCTTATGGCCTGGAGACAGAGGCCAGAACAGAGCCGGTCATGAAGAACTTCTTTCAAATTGTTTATTTTTTGGTTATATATTTTATAGCAGCCTTTGGCAGGCTGCTATAAGACAAGATGTGCAGTCAACAGCCTTCATACACCCTGACTTCTATCATCTCAGTATCGCCTGTGTTGATGTGCTGGCCGAGAAAAGAACAAGGAGACACAGTAAAGTCAAGATAGTGCCCGGCCTCCTATACGCAATTACTCATCAATAATGAATAGGTGACAGAAACATTTTGTCAACTTTCAAGCGAAGATTTTTTTTTTTTCTGGTACCGGAGATTGAACTCAGGACCTTGTACTTGCGAGGCAGGCGCAGTGCAACTGAGCTAAATCCCTGGCTCCTCAACCTAAGATTCTATGAGAGAATCACTTAAAAAATGAGAAATGCAATATTGGATGTATTGAAAATATTTTATAGTCAATTCTCTAGAATCTTAGTCATCTGGTACAGGAAAAAATTATAAGGTGGAACACTTGTTATTTTTAAACAATGAAAAGAAATATTTGACTAGAGGATGGCAAAGACTTTTACAAATATAAACTCAGGTTTCCTCGCATTTTCCACAGTACAGCTAACAATAAAAATATTTTAAAAATCGATGACAGTAGACCTTAAACACGAAATTCCAAAGTCAAATAGCCACTTAACATTAAGAGATTTACCAAAACTATTTATAAATTAAACAGTAACAGCAAAAGGCACAAAAAGCCCATTTAATTTATGGTGTGCTGGCTGATAAACAAGCAGCAGATAAACAAGGTAATATAAAGAATGGTCAAAACTTGGCCTGAGCAGTCTTCTGATAATTAGTAATCATACTATCCGGTAGCTTTGTTGTTCAAGGACAACAGTTCCATGTCACCAACTTCTGCTGTCCCTTTCCAGAGAAAAGAAGTGGCTGCTGTTATTCCCTGCTGCTAGTTCTTTATTGTTACGAGCAATAATGTAGCAGATTGCCATAAAATAAATGAGAGTATTACATTATCTGGCCAGAGTGTTACCCATCTTCCGAACTCATTGCTCTGCCTTGAAAGATTTACAAATCCCCATTTTATTCTCCTGAGATATATGCACGATTCATTGTAAAACATACAGGTAATACAAAGTCCAAAAGCCAATCATGTTTATGGAATAAACACATGAAAATCAGACGTGGTACATTGTGAAGAAAAATCATGGTTTCATTTATTTTCACAAGAGACAAGTTATGAGTGTGATGTAAAAGCTTAAGAGTCACCACGGAACTAAGGATATTGCAAGAGGTTATGCAGGGAGAAATCTGTGCAAATTCATCTTCTTAGTATCAGATGGTTAAGAAAAAATATCATTTCTTTAAATAGTCTTGTTTATATTTAGGAAAATAGATTTGATAAACTGAACAAGCAGATATTTGCCCTCTCTTTATGATCAAATGACAATAACAATGGAGACTCCAAAGAAAAACTGATGGAAAAAAAATCCAAATAAAAGCCAACACCGCTATTAAAGAGTTTTCTTTTAATATGCCATGAGATATCTTGATTGTGTATTTTCCAAAGTACTTTTTCCCAGCCACATCTCCCAACCCTTCCAGGAGAATGTATCAATTTTTCAATGCAGTAAAAGATGCTGGCTTATAGTTCTATTTACGTCTTTTTGAAAGTTAATATAATACTAATGACTTAAGTGGCAATACATTCTTATCTAATGAAGGAAAAAATTTACAAGTATCAGAAACCCAGTTTTGAAACATTTGGATTAATTTTGAATCAAATCAGCATTCTGCGTTTTTGCTTTTGTTTTTTGTTCTAAAGGCAGCAGCTTGACTAACTTGCTGTTAAATACATTTCTGCTGAGGACAGAGGGAAGAGAGGAAGAGAGAACAAATGCTGCATTTCTCCATTGGCCCCAAAAGTGCTAACTTCACAACAGGATACATCAAAAGCAAACATGCAATGGTTGTTTTAAATCTTTTACTGCAAGATAACAATGAAGCAAACAGTTATTAGACACCTACTAATTTTCCCCCCAAAACAAAAAATGTAAACAAGAAAATAACTCTGCCTATACTTGTACAGCTTCCCAAATCATGTTAGAAGGGTCTCGCATTCAATGATCAAGAAATTTTAAAATAGTAGTATAATTTCTGATTTAAGAAAAAGTTCGCCTTCTCCCTTCCCACACCCCAAGTATTTAACGTCAAAGAATGGGCTTCCTTACACATTAATTTTATACTTATGTGAAGCAGCAACAATGACCATTGATAATTTGGCATGTCTGTTTACAGTTGCTCCAAAATTCTTTTCAGTTTCAAAAAGCCGTTATCCAGTGTTGCCATGAAACAGAGACTATAAATTCTAGGTAGCAAGGATTTGTTTGGAAACCAATGTTAGGTCAAGAAATATAAAGCAGGGCATTACACTAAATTTCTGGATCTAGTACACTAAAAGGAGTGAAACCTAGGAAAAGTCACCTACTGTTTTATAGAAGAAATAAAGACCTGCAAAAGCCGATTTTTGGTTGTATATTTTACACACTGTATGGATTTGCGGCATCTGCTAATCGAAGCAGACATGCACTGTAATTTATCCCTGCCCTGTATCCTAGATCCCTCCCACCCCACCCCAACAATCTATCGTATACCAAGTACTGTGGATATGAACCCAAGTCATCCCAGACAATCCAGTGAACAAAGTTAGTGTAATGCACTGGTGTGAAGTGTGAGATACAAAAAAGTCCCTTTCAATCTTCATCAAAGTTCTGCTGTAGAAGAAAATTGGCAGCCAAATTCTCATTCTTCTCACAAGCAAAATATGCTTGTATCACAAGTCCTTCAGGAAATCCTAATGCCTTTAACTGGAAGAAAAGAAAGAAAAAGTAAGTTCAACACACCAGCCATGGCATTTTTACGAGTAGCTAACCGTCCTGGTTTAAAAATAAGTAACCCCGGGCTAGGGATTTAGCTAAGTGGTGCAACTGCACCTGCCTTGCAAGCACAAGGTCCTGAGTTTGATTGGGGGATGATCCTACAGAAATACAGAATTTTGTAAATCAAAAGATTTCAGTTTTTAAGGGCAAAGATAAGGATGAAAGCACTGGAAAGTGTTCACCGCACAGAATTATCTATTTTCTTTGTTAAAGTAACCTTGTCTGTCACATGGATCAACAAGTATTATTCTCAATCTCTATGCCTTATTCAACACTGCATATTGGAAACACAGACGATTGATTATTAGGGCAATCACATGCTGTATTTTGAAATCAAGACATGCTATTTTATTTTTGTCTGTTCTACATGTAGAGCATTTTAAATGGTGATACCAGCTACTTAATTTCATTTTCCTAATCTACTGGAAATCACCTGTGGCTCAATATTCACTTGCTTTTATTTTTTGGTTTTGTGAATCAAGGTCTTCCTTTGTCATTCAGGCTAGTCTCAAACTCTTGGTGATGCTCCTGCCTGCCAGCCTTCTGAACAGTGGGATTATGGTAGGCACCACCATGCCCAGTCCTTTTAAAGGCCTTTAAACACTCAAGTCAATTTCCTAACTCAGTAAGTACTACTATTATTTGTCAACCAAATGTTATTCATGAACACCCTCTTCAAATGTCTCAATCATCTTGTATCAAGGCTTAAAAATAACTTAACCAGGCAAAATTCCAGTTCAGCAAAGTAAATATTCACCCATGAAAGAACTAAAAAATGAGTTTAAGTCTTGTCCAAATCAAAGCTAGGACAACTGAAACACAAAATTAATTGCTAAACTAGAGGGCAAAATTGAACTACAGATACATGTAAGATTCAAAGACACAAATATGTTCAAAATAATGGAAGATATACAACACACAAGCAATAACCAGAAGCAAGCTAGAGTAGTTATATTAGACAAAATAGATTTAAAAATTACTAGTGACAAAAAGTATTTTCTGACTGCTCCCTGCAAAAGCCAGGAAGAAACAAGTAATTCTAAACATGTATAGAGAACCTTTAAATACAAGCAACAAAAACTGATAGCATCACAAGGAGAAATTGCCAATTCAATGATAAGAGTTGGGAGATTTCAACACAACCACTTTCAAAAGCAGACAAAATTACACAGATGACCAATAAAGAAATTCAACACTGTAAGCCTAACAGACCTAAATTGTGGAACACTTAGTAAGGGGAGATTATACATTCTATAACTTGTTTACCCATGTTAAAAATGAGGGAGAAATTAAATAACTAATGACAGTGTCATTAAAAACTAGGTTACTACAGTGCCACGATGTATGCTGGCCAACCTAGTAAAAATGGACAACCAGGATAGCTGAAATCTAATGTGTACATTTTATAATTTTTACATGATTCATAAATATTCTTATTTTATATTTTAGTGACAACAGGGAAGTAAAATTTGAAATGTAAGAATTGAACAGTTTAGAATTGGGTATATACTTCAATCATTTTCTGTGAATTATAAAACATTAATGAAAATTTTATTTTTTAAATATTTGTATACCTGTCCCATGCAAGACCTGCTAGCCTAGTGTCTTTGCAAAGGGCAAGGAGGCAGTGCCGGGCTAAGACTGTCCTGACTGCAATCCTGAGGGCAGGGCTCTATTTGGCTGTGTGCAACAGAGCTCTCTCCAGTGAATCCCAGGGGAGCAGCTAAGCGATGTGACCACTGAGCGTGTGAAATACTGCTAGAGGGACTAAGGAAATGCATTTTCAGTTTTACTTAAACTTACCCTTTCTATAGCTTCTTTTTCCTGAGGTGTTACTTGGATGTAGTTCATGTGCCCACTTCCAGCTTCAGCGATTCCTCCACTGCCACCTCCGCCACTTCCTCCTTGACCACCAGCTTCCTGAACTGGTTCATTTAACATCTGAATAAAATGCTCCTGGTGTTGGCTAATTTGCTGTGGGAATGTGAAGGACAGAGACAATACAATGACATTAAGCATCTTAAGGAAAACAGCAACTTTAAATACAAATAAAAGGCAGTAACTCTGCACTGGTAATATTTCAGAGCTATTTATTGCATACTATTAAAGAAACTCATTTTTTTTTCTTTTTATTGAGGTTATTGGTACAATCTAGGTATACAATACAATTACATTCATCATTGGGATTCTGCACCTTTACATAATAGGTCTTGATTCTCATTTTTCCCCTTGTCCCTGCCCTCCCTTCACCCGCTCCTCCCCTCCCCATTTACAAACACTTTATTTCCATTTTTTTCAGAAGAAACTCATTATTTTTGAGCGAGGTAAACAGTAAAGTGAATTCAAATTCTTTCACGAATGTCCCCCTCATAAAAATCAATGTTTAGGGCCAGGGATTTAGCTCAGTGGTACCGTGCCTGCCTCACCCTCACAAGTGCAAGGTCCTGAGTTCAATGCCCGGCACCAAAAAACAAACAAACAAACAACAAACAAACAAAAACGTTTAAAAACTACTTTGGGACTGCAAGCTGAGACACTTACTCTTTTTTGTTTTTTTGAGACAGGGTCTTGCTATGTATATATATATATATATATAGTCCAGGCTGGCCTCAGCCTCCAAAGTGCTGAGATTGCAGGCATGTGCTAACATGTCCAGCAATTTATTCTTGATATATACATAGGTTTACTAGTAGGTGGTACAATGTCGTACAAAACTCAAATACTTCCTGATCTGAGCATTACATAAGCCCTCAGCTTATGTAATGTGCTTTTTTGCGGGGGGTGTTGAGAGAGTGTCACTACCTACTTTAGGCTGGCCTTGAACTCTTGGTAATACTCAGTTTCCTGAGTGCTTGGATTACAGACAGCCATGCACCACCATACCCAGCTCAAGAACTATATTTTTTAAGAGGCAGTGTCCCACTGGTAATAAATTTATGAAAAGTGATTTATTTACAAAACAGCTTCTCAGATTCCTCAGTATGCCTACATGCACCGGGAATCTGCAAAAAGGAAATATAATATGATTCCCAAACTTAATGTTTGACCAACTTAAATTAATCTTTATATGGCAACTCTTTGCAGCATACCTTCTGAAACATAGTATTCTACTTGGTGTAGCTCAGAGTACAGTCTAGCCATTTGCAAAGAGTACATAAGAAAGAAAGGGATGTTCATGAACTTTTCAAAATGTGATACATGACATTCTAATCCCACTTTCAAAATTAACATTAAGTTATCACCTGCAGTAATTGAGGATTCTCTCGACCTATCTGTTGTAGCAATGCTGGAAGCAGGGAAGGATTCTGTTGGATAATTTGTCTCATCTGTTGAAACTGAGGCTGATTCCGTAAAAACTCAAGAGGATGTCCTGAAATACACATAAACATTTTTAAACAAAACCAATATATATAACTAAGAGCTGGCTAACTTATACAATGAGATGGCAAATCCAGTGGAAAAAAAATGAATTGAGTTCTCAGACATAATCAAGCAAATTAAATGACAAAAATCTTCAAACTATACCAATATGCAAATCTTTTCCTCCAATTTATATAAATTCTTATTAGGGCATATTAATTTCCCAGAAGACTAGGCACATCCATGTACGCATAAATACTTTTTACACCATTACCATCCCTTCTACTCCCTCCCCATCTCCTTGCTCTTCCCCAACAGTTTCCCTTCTATATTTGCCTCTTTTCTGCATTGCACATATTAGAGAAAACATATGATACATGTCTTTCTTAGTCAACATAAAAATCTTACACTGCAAAAATCATTCCTACTAATAAAAGCGAAGCATGGAGAACATTGTAAGGACCAAGCTTTCCTACAAATGCCCTAAGTACTACTACCCCGAAATACTAATTGGGCCTTCATGTGTTCTATCAAAATAGAAAGTATTAACAGTGGTTCCAGCTGCTCACAAGTTCCTATGAAAGTTATATAGCAAAATAAATAGAAGCAATACCCCCAGTTACTTTATAATAGGGTAATGTAGCACTTAAAGATGGAATAAATTCTGAGAAACATGTGGTTAGGTGATTCTGTCACTGTGTAAACATCACATGCTGTACTTATACAAACTACGATGGGCGTGGCATAAGTAGGCAACACAATCTTATGGGATCACAGTTGTTAATGAAAACACTGCTATGTGCACACGACTATACAACCAAAAATCCTCAAAGAACGCAACCTGATCTTGAGTTCTTGGGAAAAAAAATGCTAATCCAAAGTGAGAGAAAAATACTTCCTACTTAAAAGTTAAGAGATCAGGTGGACTTTTAATACAAGCTTAATAGCCACTGGAAAAAGATTCTGGTTATTAACATTAAACTCCAAACATTTACAGTCATAAACACTTAATATAAGCTGCAAGACAATCCAGTATTAGTACACCCAACTTTTTAGTCTAAATCCCTTTACTTAAATGAAAACAACAAATGTGATGTTTTTGGGATGCTGGCAGCTTGTCTTGGTTACAAATGAAACATATAAAGATGATTTTATTTTTGAGAAAAATGAGTAAGGACAATTCTTTCCTCAAAAGAATATTTTAAAATTTCATGAAATAATGAAATTTCATAACAGAGGTGAATAACAGGTTACTATACATTATCTTCAAAGTGGTTATTCAGAGTATAAGACAGACAAAAATGATTCTTAGAAGAAACAGATAATAGCACAAAACTTTCTTTTCAATAAACTATGAAACTAGAAATACAAATAAAACTAGCGTATTATTTCTGAAACAAGACTAGGTAATTTGTGGTATTACTTGAACTTTTCCCTACTTATCTTCTATTTTGTTCTCTTTGTGTGTGTGTGTGTGTGTGTGTACACATACATACAAAAGCTTGTGTGCCTGACTCACTTCACTTAACAGTGTTTTCAGGTTACACCCACTTAACCTATGAACACTTCAAATTGATCTTTGTGGCAGAGCAGTGCTCCATCATCTATAAGCACCACATCTCCTTAACCATTTGTCTGCTGATGGACATTCATGCTGTTTCAAAGATCTAGCTATTATAAACTGTGCTGCTATAAGCATGGGTATGTATCACTGTTAATATGATTTTAACTCATTTGCAAAGATACCTAAAGGGCAATAGCTGGGTCAAATGGAATTTTTAGGGTTTTCTGTTGTTGTTTATTAAGACAGGGTCTCACGATGTAGTTCAGGCTAGCCTCAAAATTATGGCAATCATCCTACCTCAGCCTCCTGAATGCTGGTATTACAGGTGTGTGCCATACCTGGCATATTTTTAGTTCTTTGAGGTATCTCCACACTGATTTTCATAGCAGTTGTTTTTAGTTTACATTCCCATCAACGATGTAAAAGAGTTCCTTTCCCCCACATCCCTGCCATGTAATTAGATTTTTTGATGACAGCCATTCTTTTAAGATGGCATCTCAATGTAGTTGTATTTAATACAGACTGAACCACTATCCCATGCATGTACCAAATCAGAGTTGCCTGACAGTAAGACATACCAATTATAGTCCTGTTGTTAATGTGTTAATTTGCAAAGTAATGACAATTCTTAAATGTTATCATGTTCTTAATTATTTGAGAAAACAATCCTTCCAGTTAAAATAATCACAAAACATGGGTGTTTATTCCTATGTATCCTTAGTCTTAAGAATAAAGAAAATGAGACTCACAGATGAAGGACTGAATGAGACAACACTCCAAATCTGAACCAGAACAGGGACTTCCTCCTTCCACTACCATGTAGGACCCCAACAAACAAAAGGCAACTTATCCTTTGGGATACTAACAAAGTACTTAGGGATTTTCATCAACCAGAGCTGGCTGTTTTAACGAATGGTAGGAAACACAGTAAAGAATGACCTCTTCAAAACTTTACAGTTTAAATTACTTTATTAGTACACTTAAAAGAATGAAGGAAAATGATTCCTGGGCTCATTACAGGTTCTAGGCTTTTCTCTGCAGTGAAATTCATGGCAATGGAACTGGTTTTTCTTTTTGTTTGTTTTTGGTTTGTTGTGGTACAGGGGACTGAACTCAGGTGGCAGAACCACTGAACAATCCCCAGCCTGGCAATGGAACTCTTCAGCACTGACCACCAAGGAGATCTGAATTCTAGCTTTTTTTTTTTTCCTCTGTGGACACAGGATTTTAAATCCCTCAGGGTTAATTTCCCTCGTTGTACACTAACTACTATGATCTTTCTGGCTTTGAAACCGTACATATTTAACATAACCAAAATGGAAAAGTATCTTTTAGACACTTTAGAATATATTATAATATTCAAAAAAGAATATGCTGTTAGGCAAAACTGAAGCACTAATGTTTAATATAAGCAAGGACACCTTTTATATTCACTTGGGAACATTTCTTTTGAGCTCTTCTTTAGCATTACCGAATCCAGGAGTTCTGTTATCTGAAAGTTCCTACCCACCCAAAAAATACTACTTTACCTCCAGAACTTGTTGTTGTAGTAGCTGCTGTTGTAGTTGCTGCAGCTGCAGCCACCGCAGAGGACTGAGGCGTCCCAGTACTAGTTGCTTGTGGAGGGTCAACCACAGCCTGACTTTCTCTATCTCCAGGGATTCCCTACAACACAATTTCCAAGTTTTAAGACATATCATCATGCAAAGTTAGCTAAATAATATATACACAGTTAAAGATTTATAGTCTAGTTAATATTCTTAATTTCCCTAAGTATAGAACAGATAGAGGTCTACTTCAATGAAAAGTAAAGGATTTTAGCCAGGCGTGGTGGCACAGGCCTGTAATCCCAACACTCAGAAGGCTGAAGCAGGATTGCAAAATTCCAGGCCAGCCTGGAACAGTGAGATCCTGACTCAAAAAAGAAAGTAAAGGATTTTAAATTGCATGTACTCAGAAATGGTCTGTATGTGTTGTAGCACTCCAATGCTAAATGTTAATACATATGTCATTAAAATTAAACATAACCAAGGTTTTGAGCTACACGTTGCTCTAGCTGGTTTTTTAATTTCTTGGAAACTGTCATCAGCTATTGCTTCATTATACAAGGACTGCATCTAGCCTTAAGACGAGCAAAAAGGAAGACGATAATTTTGAAATGATTCCTGGAAAAAAGTGGAATGACATAGATCAGGTTATCATAGTGGCCAAGAAAGAAGATCTCTGTCATCCTTTTATAACCATGGTTCTGAGAAAGTATGACCCAAAAGATGTCACTTAACAACTAAAATGAATTTTTCAAATTCACAAAAATATAAATTTAAATAATATAACTTTTAGGTGATTTTTTGGTATGTTTAATGTATGTATAGCTATTACAGCCTGAAATTACACTGAAACTTTCAGGACCCCCAATTTTGATACACATGACTTACAGTTTTTAGCTACAACTATTAAAGTCTTTATCAAATTTAGATACTGAAAGGAGAAAGCAAGTATTACAACTGAATAAAAACAGTAAATGCTTCCATTTTCTAATAAACTACAAACTAAACTTATTAGAAGTCACTGCAGGAAAGGGGAAAAAGTGTTTTAGAGAGGTCACCAATTCAAGTCCTTAGACGAGAAGTCCTTAAGTGCTGACTAAGTGCAGATTTAAGGGCCAGGGCTTCCATCAAATTCTCCAACAGGCTGGTTAAATTAAAAAGCCAGACAACACTGCTACAGATCTACCTCTAATTCCCAAACATTGTATACAGCCATTTATTAGGTATAAATGACCAATACTTCTTCCCACTCATTTACCTGCACTTGTATGTTAGCTAATAACAGGTTAACACAGCCCCTGTTCAAGCCAATCAACAGTAAATATAACAAAGATACAATTTAAAGTGTTTCCTGAACTCATCTCCCATCTGTTTATATAATTACATTTGACCCTAAGCAGTAGTTTTAAAATTCAACTTTGGAAAAAGTGATTCTCCTGTTCCTTAAAGTTCACATACATTAAACAGAAAGATCTGATACCACACAGAATTTTAATCAGGTATAAATTAAAGCCATTTCATGAAAGGAAAGCCAATACATTATTACAGACTCTGGAGCTGCAAAGTACACCCTAAACTGATCCATAACCATCAACGCAATGATTTCTCAATTACAAAAAGACACGTAAATCAGCTGCCAAGATTTAAAGACAATACTCCAGAGGATAATGGAAAAAGTGAATTCAAACAGATAAACTGTATATGCCAAGACTCACATGCCAATGCACAGGGAAATAATCAATGGTGGCAAAGCACAGTGATTTGGCTATGACTGAGGGACCTTGAAGCTATTTGGCTAATGAAAAGGAGTTTCTAATGAAATGCAACCAAGAAATAAAGAAATGAGCTACACTATGGACTATACAGTATTTTCCAAAGAATCAGAATCATGGCTAAGATTATCTTTGGAGCAATTCAGACTTAGATTAATATTCCAAGAATATCAAAGATAATTACAGAACAAAAATTAAGACTAAAAAGGATTAAGCCAGCGTCATTCCAATATTGTGGTAGTTTAGTCTATAAGCACATTTGTGTGACTTGCAGACTTTGGTGCTGATAAAATGCGAAGAACTTCAATGTCCACATTATTTATCAAAAACCTTTACCCCACACCCCCCAACCATTCAGAAGTTTAACTGTTAACTGACAACAAGCTAACAAATCAAAAGATCAACAGAGTCAGGCAAGGAATATCACACTAAGATGTACCACGACAGTAAGGCATGGTGACACACACCTGTAATCTCAATAACTCCAGAGTATGAGGCAGAAGGAAGGTAAATCCAAAGCCAGACCGGGGAACTTACTGAGACTGTCTCAAAATAAAATTTAAAAAGGGCTGGATGTACAGCTCAATGGTAGGGTACTTGCTTAGCATGCTCAAGGCCTTGGGATCAATTGTCAATACAAAAAAATAAAGAAATCATAAGCATGATATTGGTTCAGGAATGAATGAAAGGTGAGCAAATTAAAGATTTTTATGACCTAAATCTTTTCCTCAGCTGTTCAGGAAAATCTGGGATCAAACCTGTCCAGATAAACCAGAAATTAAAAAAAAAAAATTTTTTTTTTTTTTTGGTACTGGGGATCAAACTCAGGTCCTTGCGCTTGTGAGGCAGCTGCCAGAACCACTGAGCTAAATCCCCAGCCCCAGAAATCAAAATTCTTACATGAATTCTCCCAGTTTTCTGAAGTTGGAAATTAATTACAAAAATTTGTACAGTACAAACAAGTAAAATTTGCTCTGGGCTCCCAGATCATGGTGCAGCTAAAAAACTACTAAAATATTGGCCCATTAGTTTAAAAAACATGTCCCATAACCAACATACAATTCGGGTATAAGGCATACAAACAAGTAAAATTTGCTCTGGGCTCCCAGATCATGGTGCAGCTAAAAAACTACTAAAATATGGCCCATTAGTTTAAAAAACATGTCCCATAACCAACATACAATTCGGGTATAAGGCGCTACTCAATTAAGTCAATTTTGTAACTTATTTAGCCATGTTTTCTAACTAAAATAACAGCAGAGTCATACAGAAAAGGTAACATTCTAAGAAAAAAAAAAGCACATATAAATTAGCACACACTTCCTTTAAAATTATGTGTTTTGAGATTTTTGATCTTCAGAAGAAGGAAAAAAGTGAAATAGGTTTCTCACCATTAAAAGATACTCCACTGCTCTGTCAGGGTTGTTGAAACTGGCTCTCAGGGCTGCAATTACTTGCTCTCGTTCATAGCCCATAGACATGATCTCA
Source organism: Fukomys damarensis (assembly GCF_012274545.1). NCBI lineage: Eukaryota > Metazoa > Chordata > Mammalia > Rodentia > Bathyergidae > Fukomys > Fukomys damarensis. The sequence continues at coordinate 24,509,772 of NW_022900948.1, read as the reverse complement.
GTTACCATATTCTCATAAGACTGACCTGTCACTAAAAACAGAGAAAGAAAAAGGATAGGAACTTTTAACACACATTCTCTATTCATTTCTTTACTGCATATATATATCTATGTTTCAGATATTACTGTGTTAGTTATCAAGACAATTAACAGTCTAAATTACAACAAGCGTGTAGTAGGCAGAACAATGGTCCCCCAAAGATGCCCATGCCCTCGTGCCTAGAACCTATAAATATGTTAAGATTATATGGCAAAGGAGAAGTAAAGCTGTACTACATGACAGTGAAGTTGTTAATCAGCTGACTTTCAGATACAAACTCATCCTGGACTTTCTGAGTGGGCTCAATGTCATCCTAAGAGTCCTTAAAAATAGAAAAGGGAGGCCCAGGGATGTTGCTCAGTGGTTCTGCCGCCTACTCTGCAAGCACAAGGTCCAGAGTTTGATTCCTGGTACCAAAAAAACCAAAACAAAACAAAAAAAGAGGCAGGCAGGCAGATGAGTGTCAGAGAGGATCAGAGGACAAAAGCACAACCAAAGAAGTTATGCTGTGGCCTTTGAAGGAAAAAGGAACCAAGAGACAAGGTATGTGTGAAGCCTCAAGAAGCTGGGACCGTCAAGGAAATGGATTCTCTCCCAGTCTCAGAAAGAACACAATCAGGCTGAGCTTTTGATCGGCCAGCAAGTCTTTCATCAGACTTCTAATTTATAACACCTTAGAATAGTGAGCCTGTTATTTTATACCAAATAAGTTTGTGTTAACTTACTGTAGCTTTTTTTCTTTTTTTTTTTGAGACAGGGTCTTGCTATGTAGTCCAGCAATCCTGCCTCAGGCCCCCAAGTGCTGGGATTACAGGCATCACAACACCTGGCTTTTGGTGATAATTTAAGAGTAAAGCGAAAATGAGTCATGTTTCATAGGCATAACTGAAAGCCAGGCTCAAGTCAGTCCACACCTATAATCTCAGCACTCAGGAGATAGATGAGGTGAGAAGATCACTTGAGTCCAGGAGTTTGAGATCAGCCTGGGAAACACAGTGAGAGCCCATCTCAAAATACAAAAACAAACACACCAAAAAAAAAAAAGGAGAAAGGAAAGGTCTCCATTTTCAGAACTGGTCCATTTGTCCACTCTCTTCCCTCCATAGCCACAGCTGTCTACAAATGCTGTGCCCACTTCCTCACACTCCACTCATTCAACAGATTTGCCCTCAAATGTTCCTCCTGTTGTCTCTCTTCTCTCTTTCAATAAATAGTACCTCTAATCATCCAAGTGCTTAACCAGAAACCATACTTTTAATTCCTTTTCACTTTCTTCCACATCCATTCTAGCAGTGGATTTGGTAGGTCCCATGTCCAGATTATATACCAAACCCATCTAGCTCCTGTGTCCACTGCCGTCTATCAAGACTGGCCCACAGCAATCTGTGGGTTGGGACTGCCACTCTTCCCCCACCCACAACTCATTCTTTAGCTATTTAAGAAGAAAACTTCACCGCATTTGAAGCTCCCAATGCACCTCTCCTATCTCTGGGTTAATCAACAAGTCACACCTTTCCCTGCCCACATCAGCTGTCTTCAGATGGGCAGGTTTTTCTAAATTTATTATTATTATTATTATTTTTTTGTACCGGGGATTGAACTCGGGTCCTTGAGCTTGCAAGGCAGGCCACTGAACCGCTGAGCTAAATCCCCGGTCCCGGTTTTTCTAAATTTAAAAGCTACAGTGTCAGGATTTATTGCCTAAACCTGCTCAGTAGCTCCAGTTTTCTTTATGAAGGTCTCTGGTTTTCTCAGTATCATTTATCATGATTTGCTATTTATTTTTCCTTTTCCCCCATCTAAACCCAGGTTCACCTGTGTGTGGGGCATTACATTTTATATAAATTTATTAATCATTTAATAAGTTTTTTTCCCCCACCGAATTTTCAAAAACAGAGTTATTTAAAAGCTAAAATACCTACATATGGATGTGATTTGTTCTCTCAAGGGTTCAAGTGTTGGAGACCTGGTGCCAGTGTGGTGATAGGAGGTGGTGGGTTTTTAAGAAGTGAGGCTTGCCTGATTTCCCCCTACTGTTCTAATAGTTTAATCATGTATCATTTCATTTTGCCTGTTGAAAGTGTGCATTTGTCTCTGACATTTTTAAATTTGATCCTATGTTACAGGATTTATACTTATCATCGTAGGCAGCTGTATCTTTTTCTTCAGCTGTGTAGTGGCTATTCTTGGATATTTGCTCTCACATCAATTTTTGAATCAGCTGTCAAGGCTCTTTAAAAAACAAAAAGAATAAAAACTATTGGAAAACAAAAAGAGGTCTATTGTGAGATGGTTGGGTCACCGGGGAAAATGCCTAAGAAGGGACTAAGGTAATTCTTGTGGGACCCTGAGTTAGCTGTCTCACCGTATGGCCTCTCCCTCTCACGCTTCTGTCATTGTGATATCTTCCTTTAAGAGGCCTTCACAGAGCACAGCCAAGCAGTTATCACTGCTCTGCCCTTGGGTTTCCAGAACTACACTAAATAAGTCTCTTTAAAAAGTATTCAGATATTGCATTAAAACAACAGAAAAAGGCTAATACATGACCTTTCTTTTCCCATTCCATAAATCACTTTGTAATTTTTAAAATTTTCTTACTTATCCACTGTGGTAAAGTTCAAAGCCATTCAATCACCTAGTTCCCAGATAAGAGAAAAAGGCATCAACACAAACAACTGAGAGCTGCAGAAGACAAGAACTGTACTATTTTAAGATAGCACAACTGATTTCGTTTTCACAATAACCTGGAGAAGGTTTATTTTCATCTTTCACATTAGAGGACGAGGTTAGAGATTAGTAATGTGAACAAGGTATCAAGGACTAGTAAGTCCCAGAACAGAGATACACACAGGATACCAGAGCCCAGACAACGCACACCCAAATTACCACACCATGCCTCTGAAAATTATGTTTCCAAATTAATCAAATTCCAAAAACAGAAAAAGAAATAAATGTCTTTAAGCAGTAAGATACTTTTTAGACCCTAAAAGTACAAGGAGAAATGACTTGTAGAAAAACTTGGGAGAACAGACAAGAGACAGAGCTAATAACACTGAAGTGGTGAGGAAGAACCTCTTAAGAATGAGTTCTGGACTCATTTGAAGTAACAATGACCTCATCAGATTTGCCTTTTACAAGTCCACTCTGGCAGGAAGAGACCAGATGGAAGAGGATAATGCAAAAGTGAGGTAAGCACCTGAACTAAAGTAACTGAAAATACTCCAGAGACTTTAGGAAAGAGAATTAATCAGACTCACTGGGCTAAGGATGGTAACACTTTGCCTAGGCCAAGGTAGGATGACGATGCAAGCAAGGAAACAAAGAACAATCAGATGGGGAACAGAAAGTTGAGTCAATCTGAAATCTAAGACGTTGGCGGAAGTTGTAGTCTTTCTGGTTGGCAGTTTAAACAACTAAGTCGGGGAGCGCTGACTTAATTGTTTAAACTGCCAACCAGAAAGCCTGTGACTTCCAAATCCATAGTAAATGCACAGTATTGGCCATTCCCAAAGTTTAAACTTTGAACTTTGGCCTAGAGCAGAACCAGTAAGGTGAGGTAAAACAGAATTACCTAGAAAGCCTGAAAAGAATGATTGGGGCTATGGATCAGGAAGAGAGGTGTCAGAAGTCACAGAAGGAAACTTGAAAGAGGCATAGAATCAACACAGAGATCAGGTAAATAAAAGATTAAAGAACAAAGGAATTTCTGTACCAGAAAGTTGAGAAGGGGTACTCAGAAGACATAAAGATGAAAAAGAAAGACATCATTTTCAGAGGCTCAGGTGTAGCAGCAGTCTTGTTGGCCAGACTTCAGCAGCATTAAGGTAAGTGCCAGCTGGCTCCAGCTCTGAAGCTACAGAACAGCTGGCATTCTCCAGGTAACCCTCTTTCCTAGCCCTTCCAATACATTGTAACTAATATTCTAAGGGTAATAAGCCTTTTTGTGTTTCAAGTACAGTGACTTCTGTCTTCCTGACTGGATGCTAACTGATGCAGTATTTGGTGGCAGAGAAGCCACAGTTAATTCCTTCAAAATGAAAACCTGGGTTTGACGTACTTAGGCTGTCTTAGATTGTGTAAGTTATTTTGACACTGTAAAACATACTCCACAAAAATGAGGGCACCAGAGAACTCAAGTCCAGTTGGGTGAGAGGACCTACTCCAGAGCCTTTCAGAGTGCTACTGTTGGAGAAAACCCAGCTGTTGCAGGAGCTCATACTGCACTGAAGCAGCTGAGCCCACCCTTCCCCAGCCTTCTATCCACTGACCCAAAGAACAGGAATAGCACTACTGGCCAATAAATTAATAACCTGTAGAAACTGTACCAGAGAGTTACAATGAGCAAGGAAAAGGATAATTTTGACAGATTAAGGGTGAAGGAAGAAGGAAATGTTTTATTCAGCTAGTAAAATTAAAATCTGAAATAAGAAGGCATTTTTGCTATAAGCCAATACAAATACCAAAATGTAGGTGGAAATCTGCAGGGTCATCCAATTGAGAACATGGAGATGAATAAACATGAAGAGTGAGGACAGAAACTGTGTACGCTCAAGACATTTCATAATAAATCTGTAACAGATTAAACCTTCTCAAGATCACATTTAAACATATAAAATATCAATGTTTTCATTAACACCAGGGGTTAACAAAATCTTTTTACGCCTCGATTGTAAATAACCATGAATACTAACGCATTACTGTGCTCTAACAAAGTGAAATACAAACTTCTTTCCCATCTCCAGTAGGTTATACAGAAGATAAAGTGCATACTCACCAAGGGCACTTGTTGCATCTTCAAAAAGGTTTGACCGAGAAGAATCTCCTGATGTACTGGAAAAGGTTTTTAGAAAGATCACATTTCAAAAAGCATGTAAAATTCAATCTGTATGTTTAGTAACTATCCAACTCATAAAAAAGATTTTTGACTTTAAATACAAATATTTAAATAGTCACTTTCAGATTATATAACATACACATTGCATTATATGTAACATTTATGGCCTGGAATAAATTTTCAATCTTAATATTCCTTCTGTTCTAAGAATCCATTATTTATATGTCCATAGTTTACTCTATCTAAGAAATATGAAAAAGATAATCCACAATTAAAATAATGGATAAGTCAAGTCACAGAAGAAATGTCAAAATCGGCCTATGATTAAATAGCATACATAGAAGCCAATTTTGGCTAAAAGTCTTTATATAGCCAGGTTTTATAGGTAAGTTTGAACAATGAAATTGAAGAAAGGCACTGAAGTCAAGAAAAATAGCATATACAAAAAAGGCAGATGTGGGAGAACTCCAAGATCTAATCTACATACACATGTAAACCAATTTACAAAGACTAAGTTATTCTTGGGGAATCACAGCTAAGTTTAGAGTAACAAAACAGATAAAATTTTGAGAGAGCTTGAAGAGATGGCTGAAGAGAAATAATCTCAAGTTTACAAAAGTGGCAAAGGTAGGAGTCAGAAGTTTAAATCAGCGTACACACACACATACACAGATACACACACATGCAAAGACCCTACCCCCATTCTCATTTTTTGTTAATGTTTTTTTTAAGACAGAGTCTTGCTATGTAGCACAGGCTGGCCTCAAACTCACAGAGATCTTCCTGTCTCAGCCTCCTGAATGCTGGGATTATAGGCATGGGCCACCACACCTGACTCATTTCAATTCTTAAAACATTAACAAAACAATTAATTATAAGGGGAGCAAGAGTGTTTAAAAGGGTACTGGGGGTGTAAGTATGAACATATGTAAGAAAACCCAGTATTTTATAAAATGAATATGTAATAGTAAAGGGGGGACCCATATTATACGCCAGTTCTGAGAGAGCATTCTATAGAACAGCAAGAGCTAGGGAACACATATTGGAACTCAAACTTTCTAAGCCTCAGTTTCTTCATCAATTCCATGAGGTCAACAACAGTTACACTCCCAAGTATTTTGGGTAGGGTTTATTGCTAGTAAGATGCTCAGGAAAGTACCTGGCATCATGACACCCAAATTATTATTATGGTTAAAATAACCCTTAGGTATATTTTAAGTTTCTACACTAACTAGACAGTAAAAATGTCTCTACTGAATGTGGAGAAAGTAAGTTTCAAAAAGAATACATATATAAAAGCTAAACTGGGCTGGAGATTTTGCTCAGTGGCACTGTACCTGCTTCACAAGTGCAAGGTCTCTAGTACGCGGTGGGGTAGGGTGTTAGCTTTATATATAAGCTAAATAATTTTTCAGCACAGGACCCCTACTCTAAAGACAATCACGAAGTTGCCGGTGTCTATTAAGAATGACTAGTGTCGTGCTTTTGTGTGGTTTTTAAAAACTATTTTTATTAGTACACGTTTCAGTACATAGTGACTACATTCATCAAGGAGAGTTGGTACATACACATAACACCTCTTTCTTTCTTTTCTTTTCCTTCCTCCCCGCCTTTCCTTCTTTTCTTGTTGGGGTACCGGATCAAACTC
>NW_022900948.1:24485371-24503051 GCF_012274545.1 Fukomys damarensis | reverse complement strand
TTCAGTACATAGTGACTACATTCATCAAGGAGAGTTGGTACATACACATAACACCTCTTTCTTTCTTTTCTTTTCCTTCCTCCCCGCCTTTCCTTCTTTTCTTGTTGGGGTACCGGGGATCAAACTCAGGACCTTGCACTTGTGAGGCAGGTGGCGGCACCACTGAGCTAAATCCCAGGCCTACATCTTAATTTTTTGTTTGTTTTTGCTACCAGGGATCAAACTTGGGACCTTGCGCTTGTGAAGGAGGTGGAAGAACTAGCTAGATCCTTGGCCCATATCTTAATTTTTAAAATCAAGGTGCTTAATTTTTAAATCAATGTGTTATTAAGGAATGTGTACTCTCTGATTTCTAACTTTTATTCTTGTTTTTCCCTTTTTCTTCACTAGTCTATAGTTTCATCTTTTACATGAAATATTTATCCATCTAGAAATTATTTTTATACATTTACAATACAAAGGATCTTTCCCCTTTCAGATGGTGAGGTATTTATCCCGAGAACATTTTCTCAATTCTGAAATTACATTTTTACTTAAAAGCTCATTTTTGGTTCTATTTCTAGACTACTGTCTATTCCACTGAGCATTCTTTCTTTTTTTGGGGTACTGGGGACTGAACTTGGGTTCTTGTGCTTGAGAGGCAGGCAGTGGAACCACTGAACTAAATCCCTAGCCCTGAGCAATCTTTCTAATGTGATCTATTTCAAACTGTTTTAATCATTACCATGTACAATATATTTTATTATATGGTACTACCAAGCCTTCAGAATAATTTGCATTATTCTCACACATTGCTTTAAAAATACCCTTTAAAGCATTAAAGGTAGAAGGTACATTTTCACCACCATTTTTCAACCTTCATTCAGCCTCACCACTTCTGCCCTCCACAACCCCAGAAAATATAACCATCAGTTAATGTGCGCCAGACCTCTAACCTTTTTACTACACATTAATGGGAATCCAAGGAAAACATACAATGTTGTCTCAGAACTTTTTTTTGGCCTATATTTTATTGTCTATATTGCTCTGTAACCTGCTTTTTTTTGGTATTGGGGATTGAACTCAAGACCTTGCGAGGTAGGCCTAACCTTTTTACACTACATAAAAAAGCCTTAAAATCCCATTCACTTCATATGTTTATATACTACATATTTGAAATGCTCTGTAGTGCTAGTTATCAAGTTATCAAGTATTAGGTTTATATCTAGATGTCTCACCAAAGCCTCATGTGCTCATAGGTGGAGCTTTGGGGAGGCAAAAGAATCATGCGGCATGATACTCACCAAACATTGAGGAGCTTATAGCTCAATGTGATGTTGGGAGAGGAAGCCTGGTTAGCGGCGGCAGGTCACTGGGGGTGTCTACTCACCCCACCCCCACCTGGCTCTTTGCATACTGCCACTCGGCACGAGCTGTTTGTCCTCTGCTATGCCACCTTCCCTCAGAACCGGCCGAATGTAGACTGAGTCAATAACCTTCTCTCCTTTAAGGTTTGGATGCTGGGTACTGTGTCTCAATGATGAGAAAGTAATTAAGACATAAAAGTTTCTCAAAGTTCAGCAAGCCAAAGCTTGTTAAAATATAGCTATTTGTGATTTACCCCAGATAATTTTGATTTAGAGGTCTGGGGTGATGCCTAACAATTCATTTCTAACAAAGTCCTAGAAATGTTACAGCTGCCTATGGACTGCCACACTTTGAGCAGCACTGTTCTCTAGATCTGAATAAACCACAAGTCAAATTATTCTCTTCCTCATGGGTATTTAGGTTGATCTGAATATCCTCAAGTATAAACAATACAGTTCTCTTGCACAAGTATAGAATTTCTAAGGTTGATATCAAGAAATAGAATCTGTACAGTGATAAGTGACTTTTAAAGAGCAAAACTGACTTAAAAATATCCATAATAATAAAATGTTAGGCCAGTGGTGATAGACAAAACTTCTTGAGAGCCTGAAGGAGGTTCTAGCAGTGGAGTGCCAGTACACATATACCCTTGACCAAAGAAATGGTCCTCCTCCATACGGGGTGGTCGTCCTCTGACTGACTGCACAGCTTTGTAAGCAACACATGCAGTGGTGAAGGAGGGAGGGGACACCCACTTAGCCAGCCAAATTGACCCTGCTGATCAATGGGGTGAGAGATGCCACATCCAGATCACCCTCACATCTGACATCTCAGATGTCAGATACTTTATACCAGGGTAACTCATGATAATTATTCACTAAGTTTGTACAGCATACATGAAGGAACTGAGGCACATTTAAACAGTTTTTATTATGAGCTTTTCTCATCCTTCCTTTCCTGTATTATCCTTCCCTAAGATGTATAATTTTGAGAAATAAGAATAAGCAGTTGTTGTACAAAGACCAATTAAGTAGAGGAGTCTAGTGTACACTTCCTAGATCACTGACTAGCAACTTAAGCAACCATCTGCAGATATGAAAAGGAAATCCTGACCCTAGAATAGGTATATTATGCTTGTGGAAATAATAAATTTGAATTGTTATAAGCACACAGGCTGTACTGATCAATTACAAAATTCTTACACTGTGAGTTTTTTAGGGAGATTAAGGCAATTTGGAAAAGACAAACTATACCCTACTAAAGACATTTCGTCAAGTTTACAGTATTTAAAGGAACTAATTTCTTAAATTTGTAAACTTCCTTTCATACAGACTTGATCAACAGCCTTCTGATTAATAGCTTAACCTGACTCTGGATGAACTCCTATTAGATAAGAGAGCTGAATGCATTTCTAGTTGTAATGGAGAGAGGACTCAAGTTAGGCAATGGTATCACAGAATGCCAAAAGCAAAATGTTTTATATGAGCACTGGGAAAATATATTCCCTGAACCTGTCCTGTCTTCTCAGCAATGAACCAGATGACTCCAAACACAGGACACTAGGGCAGCCAAGAAGTCACACTTAGGGGCAAAATAAAGTTTTAAATTATGTATCATTCTGGCAGTGGGGCATTGCAGAGGAGAAATAGACCATGGGAGCTCAGCCAACAGCTTCTTTCTGTCCCTTTATGTAGTCACTGTATTTCATCCAGGACACCTGCTGTTTGGGTGGTGGCACTCTTAATCCCAGCATCACATCTTCAATTGCAGCGTCACACACCCTAATCCAGCCACCTTCAAAAATCCCCACCTAAGACTGAATAAGGCTTTAGAGGGACATCTAGAAACAAGCCATAACAGAAGACCATCAATTCATCAAATGTGTCTGTACTGAAAGCATAATTATTAGTGATCAAGTGTATTGCTAAAGCTAAAAGCCTTTTACTATTCGAAAAGAGCTGATCCTGACTTCTGTAAGGACATTTCTCATCAACTTTTAGGAGAGGTTGCAGTTCAAAAGGTGGCCGTTACCCTCTTTTGGCTAGTTCCGTAACTAGATGAATTGAAAAAATAACAGAAAATATTGTGGCACAACTGTTAGAGAGGATTAATGGGTCACTCCAGACTGATGAGTCTATGTTGGCAAAAAGCAGCAATGCTTGTTTTTGTATACTGTATCTTCCAGGAGAACATTCTTTGGAAATATTTAAAAAAAAAATTATGTGCCATTCTGAGTAGAACAGCAAAATTTTGTGCTAGCCTTGAAATGTCCCACTTGGGATTCAGGACACCTATGCTATTTAAGCCTGTTAAGTCACTTAGTTTCAGATATCAGAGCAACTGTCAAAGTATCATAGGGCTTGTGTTCTAGTAATCTTTTGTTTTATTTAATAGCCCCAAAGTGCAAGAATAGTGATACTGGCAAATTTAATATGCCAAAGGGACACTGTGAGTGCTTCCTTTAATTGATAAGGTGAAAGCTCATTTAACAGTGAAAAAAAAAAAAAAATCAGATGCACAGGATGCCAAAGCCTACAGTACTATCAGACAGTCTGAGACTACATTCACAGGTAAATTTTATTATTTGTCACTAATCTGTTAAGCCTAATTTATAAATTAAACACCATCAGAAGCATGTCTATGAGTAGGAAACGACACAATATGTAGGGTAGGGTTCAGTACTTGGTGTGGTTTCAGGCACCCATTGGACATCTTGCAACATACCCCCCCACCCTAGAATAAAGGTACACAACTATATAGTCTTTCTAATCACTGCTGTGTGTATTATAAACACTTTCCATGTCAGCAAACACTTATAGTCACTCAAGTTTTCCAGTGTCTGGTTGATTCAGACTTTGTTTAATATTGCCACTGAGGTCTTGAGTTGAACTAAATCTCAAAACAAATGGCTGGAGTGCCAGTAAAAGCATATCATAAATGTAATGGTAAAGCAGGGATTCCCAGCCAAGATAACCCCGACTAAAGTACTAGCTATGGTCATTTATTACTTAAGGGCTGGACACACACACACACACACACACACACACACACACACACTCATCATTGCCATAAATTGCTCAGTAATCTGTGAACTTTCTTCAAGAAATTATTTCTTGCTTTAAATATCTCTGCATTTTCTTTTTTTACAGAACTCTACAGACAAAAGGTTAGCTTCATGTAGGTTAAGAAAAGTAGAAATAAAATAGTAAAAAATTCCAACAACCCAGAGGTTCAACAAAAAGTACTAGGTAAAATATCAACAACTGCTGATTCTTAGCAGCTACTATGCATCATGTGTACCTTATATGCCATGTGACACCTTATTTAACCTTTATAATGACTTTATGAGATAGGTCCTAAGGAAAAAACTGACGAAAAAAATATCCAAAGTGTCATTACTTCTATAAGGTTATAAGGACCAACAAATGTCAGAGCCAAACAATGCTATTCAGCAACTGGAAATATTTACTAATGAGGAAAGATGCTTAACACACACACACAATAACCAGAAATCTAGGCAAATATAAAAAATGATGGAGCAGCAATCACATAATTCTTATTCTTTTTGATCATCTGTATTTTCTAACATTTCTACTCAAAAATAAATGATTCTCCTTTCCTCCATTAAAAAAATTAACAGTGTGAAAATTTGGATTATGGATGGGAATGTGCATATTACCTATAGTAAACTAACAAAATAGACGTAAGAATATGGATAAGTCAAAGTTTAGAAAAACTTTGATGGGAAGTCAGTTTGATCAAAATATTCAAAATAAATACATGCAGTATCTTCTTGAAAGAGTTAAAATTATACCACAACGACACATGCATACCCGTGTTTACAGCAACACAATTTATGGTGGTTAAATCTTGGAAATAGCCCATACGTCCATCAACAGATAAGTGGATAAAGAAAATGTATTTATATACAAAGCCATAAAGCAAGATGAACTTGAGGCAATTTTAGATAAATGGATGCACCTTGAGACTATAATCTTAAGTGAAATAAATTAGAAACACAAGTTTAAATACCACATTATTTCTCTTGTGTGAGAAATCCAAAGTATAAATATGGAGCAAAATGGAAGACATTAGTAAGGGAGAATTTTTCAAATGGAAAAGGGAACAAGAGATTAGTGGGAAGTAAAAATGTATTTAAGGAAAAAAATATAAACCATGGAGATATAGCTATTGCAAATGTGGAGGGAAAAAAGGGTGGAGATGAGGAGAGGAAAGGGATCAAAAGTAAAAAAAAAAAAAAAAAAAAAAAGGAATTCAGATGTGTTAGGTAGCTTTGCAGAGTCCCCATGATGAATGTGTGCAAACACATGCTAATTAAAACACACACACACACACACACACGCACACATTCTTATGCACCTATTCAGAGATGAAGTTTCCTAAAATCCAATTCTTACTTGTCAGTTGGTGCAGGGCTGCTAGTCACTGGTGTCTCTGCGGGCTTCTCTGCAGGCTTCTCCTGCTGAGCTGCACTAGCAGGTGCAGGCTCAGAAGACGCTGTCGTCACTGCTGGAGAGATGGATGCAGGTATGGAAGTGGGAGCCAAAGCAGGGGCAGGGGTTGGTGCCTGAGCCACAGCTGTTGCTGAGGAGGAACTAACAGTGGTGGTGCTGGCAGGACTCGACTGCTGCGTTGTAGCTGGTGCTGGTGTGGTCACTGCTTTGGGCTAAGTACATTAAAAGGCAAAATAATTATAATAAAATACATTTTGTGATCCCCAATTAGACTACCATTACAGTGTTCTACAAGCACAACACTAATACAAACTTGTAACTTGATAAATGACATAATTGACCAATATTAGCAAACTGACTTACTTTAAGTTCTTCTAAGTTCTTAAGAGCATTTCTCTTACCTTTAACTATTGACCACAACTGTCTCTAAGCCAACAATTTCAGCCTACAAAGCAAGTTAATATGAAAAAGAACCCAAAGAGACTATTTTAAAAGCCACATAACTTTCCTGAAAACATTTACGTACCCTGATCATAACTTTATTGCCATTTAAAACCATTACCAAAAGAATTCTCTTGAAATAAAAGTATAATTTTCTAGAAATGAAAGTATGAATATTGATAAAAATGTCAAATACTCTACTGCATTTTAGGAAAAAAAATCTGATACTAACTAGTAAGTGTAACTACAAAAGGTTAATAATATTTTGAGATATGTATGTAAACAGAGAAAAGATTCCCACACACACAAAAAATCATACTATTATAGTTTTGCTCTTCTCTTGAGACCTATTAATATTCACTATCCTTTGGTGGTGCACGTCTGTAACAGACTATATAGTGAGTTCAAGGCTATCTAAACTACATTGGTGATACCCTGTCTCAAAACAACACCACCCCTCACAAGCAAGCAAGAAACACCCCCCCAAATTAGCTATCTGTTTAGTTTATAAATTTCCTATGGAAAAAAGTTAATTCTTTTGATATAATTAAAATACAGCATAATTTGCTACAAGTATAAATCAACCAACTACAAAAGCAACAAGATGTCTTTGTCTTGTTTGATGTAAGTTAACAGTACACTGGAGAAAAAAGTGGCTAGTGCAAGGGTGAAGGAAGAAGCCGGATGTGGTGGCACAGGCCAGATACTCCAGCAATCAGAAGTCTGAGGATTGCTGCATGTTCAAGGTGAGATCCTTGTCACAAACAAACAAACAAACGGAGAAGGAGCCTTTAAAAAATACTTGCAGCATCTAATACCTCCTTTTCTTGTTCTAGGAGTCATGTAATTAGCTCTATAAATTTACCTGCAAATATAATAAAGATTACTACAGTTCTAAAACTTCAGTGAGATGAAATCCTTAGGTAATGAAATTCTGGATTAATTAGAATTTTCCAAAGATGAAGATTTTTATTTTTACATACCAAAATAGTGTAAGAATCAATATGAGTAAAAATAATTAAAAATGTATTGTATCTATTAACATTGTCCTTATTTGTAGTCAACATAACAGATCACACCTTTCAAGGACTCTCTCTAAAAAGACCTATTTGAACCTTATCCTAAATAGAATCAAGCCCCACTGCTTTTTGAAATTTTTCTTCTTGCTTTCAATCTAAAAAACTTTTTCTTTTCTTCTTAATAAGGTCCTCTGATTGCTTCCATAGTACCAAATTATTGGAACATTCTTTCTCTTCTAATACGTGGCCTGTTTTCTTAACTTCACAATAAAACAAGTGTGAATATTATCAGAATTCTATGTAATGTAATAGGCTCTAAGTATTTATTCCTCAAAGAGTTGCACATATTTTGAGATCTTTTCTGCTTAACTCTTACATTCTGAATCATCAAGGTTACTGTGATATGAAGTGATTATATCAACAAAAATTATATACAAATACTTGATTATCACATTTATCCTTAAAACGTATAAAATTAGTTGGAAAAAATATTATTCAGCTTTAAAAAGGAATGGAATTGTGATATATGACAATACAGATGACCCTGAAGACACCATGCTAAACGAAATAAGCCAGGCAAAAAAGGACAATTACTGTCCATATGAGTTCACTTATATGAGGAACCTAGAGTGAAAGAAGATAGAAAGTAGAATGGTAGGTTGCTTAGGGATAAGTGAAGAGGAATGAGGAATCAATGTTTAGTTGAGGAACGTTTCAATTTGGGAAAATACAAGTTGTGGACCTAAAAGATGGTGATACTTCCACAGCCACACACTGTTAGACTGAATACTTGGTGCTTACATTCAATAAAATCTTTTTGATCTTTCTTTGACTTAAAAACATTCATATGCAACACATACAAACTGTGTAAGTTGCTTTTTGTTTCTCAGTTTATGGTAACTAACATTATTTTCAACTAGTACCAATTACTTTGACTTTCAAAATAAAACTCATGTTTATTCCACTTGTGGTCCTGGATAAACTGTTTTTAATTATTGGTCCAAGTAATACTGCTTGCTATGGTTTGTCTTCTCCTCCAACCAACTCATGCAGTTTAATAGTTAAAGTCTTAAATTAATGGCAATAAGAGGGTGGAAACAATCTGACCAGGGAATTTAAAGGTGGGACTTTTGAAAAGTGATCAGACTACATCATTAGGGTAGACTCCCCATGACTGAATTCTGATTATCAAGTGAGGAGACCACACATGGATGAGATACAGAAATACATGTTTTCTCCCTAAAATGGACCATTATCAGAGCCTGAACCATACTGTTTTGGACTTCCAGCTTCTAAAAGTCTGAGCAAATGAAACTCCTTTTTCTTATAAAGTAGGTATCTCAGGTGTTTCATTGTAATGTAAAGCTACTGGTAACACTGTTCCTTCCCTTATGTAACAATTCAATCCTAAATTAAGGTCACTAGGGCCAGAAATTTAGCTCAGTGGTTCTGCCACGTGCCTTGCAAGTGCAAGGGCCAGAGTCTGATCCCCAGTACAAAAAAACAAATACAACAAAATTAACGTCATGAGTAGCACAACTTCTACATTTGTCTTAACTCTCTCCTGCAAGATTACGTAGCCTTAATTTTAAAAAGTACTTAAATAATCAAGTAAATAAGTTAATGGTCTCCATGGTTTCTCTCTTAAAAGTTTCACTTTTAGAAATAATCCCAAATAAATTCAGACCAATAAATCACAAAAAAATTTCTGTTCAAACTTCTTCACAAAAATCATTCCATCATTTCTTTACAAAGACATAAAGGTGTTTATATTTCACACCTTTTCTACCTGGAAGTTTGTCAGGTTTAATATGTATCTTATCCAACCCCTTTAAAGCACCCTTATTAAAAGGTACAGAATAAAAGATGTCTATTCAGTTGCTAAGCACCATTTTTTTTTTGTTTTTTTAAATTCTGGGGCTCAAACCCAGGGCTTCATTCATGCTAGACAAGAACTATACCAGTGGGCTACATCCCTGGTCCTGGTCATCATTTTTTAAAATAATTACACGGTATTTAACTATCCAAGTAAAACCAATTGTAACATATTTTTTTTGTATTTCAACTGTTTTAGTTTAGATAAAACTATAAATGTATAAAATTATGAATTAAATGGTTGACCCAAGGTAAACTCAAAAAGCATCTTTAACAGCAGTTTAACAGTAGTGAGGTACACAATGCTACAGAATACACACACACACACTGTGCCCATTATGTAGAGTTCAGATAAGTATTTTTTAAGACTCACATGCATAAAGATAAGACAGCATGAGGCCAAACTTACTTTTGTCACCATAACCACCACAAAGTTTTTCTCATCAATTTTATATTCTTTGAGAGCAGTGTCATCATTGAGGATTTTACCTAATATAGTCAGAGGAAAAAAAAATGTTATTTAAGGCACCATAATCTTTATCTTACACATAAATGGAATCAAAACTTTATCTTAATTAAGCACCGATATTAACTCTAATTATTTTCCCAAGAAAAACATGAACTAGTGAGCCAAAATAAAGATACACACAAATGGGAACACATTAGTTAAGGCATAAATATTTCACTACAAGATGCCAAATATATCTCCTGTATATAGAATGTCCAGCAATTTTTAAAAATGTATTAATGATATAAAGGAATTGCTGGGCAAGGAAAAATGAAATCGATCCTGAGAAAGTGGAGCTCTTGAAGACAAAGAAAATCCAATATTGGACATCCAGATATCCCTTGGGAAATAACCTACATTCTTTCTTGATAGGAGAAAAGGGATAGCAACAAACTTCCTTTTCCTGAAATACCAGATACTGGACTACTCAGCAATATTCCAATGCTATGAAAGTGAGATACTGCAAAAACATTTCTAAAAATGACATGGTATACAGGAAAAGGGAAGATGGTATAGAACTTAGTAAAGCACAGGCAGGGTACATAAGACTGCATGCAGTCAGCTGAAGGCCAGATACTATAGTAGTCATGACCCCTTGGAGGTTTTCATTTCCTGGAATTCAGTTTTCATTTTTTTTGGAGACACAGTCTCACTGTGTAGTTCAGGCACGTATTTTTATACTGTCTCTTGACTTAAAAAACTTTCTGTGTTCTTTAGTCAATTTTAGTAGTTTATTTAAAAATAGGTGGGGCTGGGGATTTAGCTCAGTGGTTTTGCCACCTGCCTCACAAGCACAAGGACCGGAGTTCAATCCCCAGTATCTAAATAAATGTTTCCAATGCTTTGACCCAAAAGCCCCTCTCCTGACACTTTATTCCAAGACAAGGTATAATAGTTAAAAAAAAAAAAAAAAAAAAAAAAAAAAAAATAATCCCCAGTACCAACCAACCAACCAACCAATAAATAAATAAATAAATAAATAGACAGTGGCACTTGGGAGGGTGAGGTAAGAGGATTGCCACAAGTTCAAGCCTGAACTGTGCATAGTGACACCTTCTCTCCTAAATAATAAACAAACAAACAAACATAAATAAATAAAATGAATTAATTTTGAGTGCATTAATAAAACAAAATCACCATATGGTCCTAATTCATTCAATTAATAGGATCAAGATAGTTTCATTAAAAACACAAAAGCCAATTATAGGATGATTACAAAAGAAAATAAAACCAACAATGTTTGATGGAAAAATATACGGAGCAAATGTGAATAAAGAGAAGATTGAATATAGTATCACTTTCAAATCACCACACTTCCACTGCTTTTACCTATATGCTTCTGACAGAATCAATTCAAACATACTATAATTTGTAACATAACATTCCTAAAACTCAAAATGTCACTTATAAGCAAGACATGGCAAACTGAATTCATACCTGCATAAATTAATTTTTGACCTGCTACTGGGAAGGCATCTTTCCCTTTCTCAGATTCAATCTTCTCTTTCAGTGCTTTCACCTACAGGAAAAATAAAGATTTTTTAAAAAAATAAAAGCCTAAACCAAAACAACAATCCAAATTCTGAATAATGAAGACAAAACTTTAATACAATTATTAATGCTTCCAAAACCCACAGATCATTTATTTCAATATATTCCAAAAAGACTCAATAGAAACCTACAAACTTTAACACCATATCTTAAACCCGAGTCTGAAAACTAAGTTGATTGCGTAAGTTAATTTAAAATAGTTTCAAAATGAAAAGGTCCCATTGCCCATGAAGTTACTTGTATCCCACACAAAAAATAAAGCTTTTCAACCTAAAAGATCTAAGAAATAGTGTGACATACAGCAATAAGAGTATGTTAATGTTAAAGGCCAAACATGAATATTAAAGGCCAAACAATTGATTTTTTTAAAGTGTTGTAATGTTTTATTAAAATCACCTAGGTGGTTTCTGAAAGAGCAAATAAAAACCTTGGGAGAAGGTGAGGGAAATGGGGGCTGGACCATGGTACATTTGAAAATAGCTTTACAGGTATTTCAAAAAGCTTAGCCAAAGCTGAGAACCACTGGACTGACTATATGAGTAATTTTTCATCAGTCTCACCTGAATAGGGGACTTTCAGAACCTCTTCAATTTTTAACATTATACAACAAATAGGCTCATCCCAAGAATTTAGAAAATGAGCCTAGTGAAGTTCTTAAGTTGCTAGAAAAGGTGTCATAGGACTAAAAAAAGGCAAGGAGCCACATGAAATTACACTAATGGAGCTACATTACACCTTAAAGGCACAAGAAGGGAGAAACTGCTTTTCCTTCAATTTTTCAGAATACTGAAAATTGTCTAAATTGCCTGCCCCAAGCTTTATGGGAAAAAAACCACCCAACAGAAAGAGCTTTAAAGACAGTTTCTTTTGTAAAATTAAAAAGTGATGGTGTCTATTTCCAAAATAAAAGAACCTTTATTTAGCATCAAATACATTAATATAAAAAATTCCATACAACCCTAAAAATTCTGGGACCGATGGTAATATCCTCCACTCAAATTTTATAGGACGAGGAAATAAAGAGGACAAATCACCTGCTCAGTGGCAGCTGGAAATTCAAATCATCCCTGACTTCAAATTTCAGAGCATTTTGTAAATGACATAACCTTGCTAACTTCATCTTCCTAAAAAGGTCAGCATCATCACTGCTATTCTGATGCTCCCTGGCATCATAGAACTTTCAACACACTATTTTCCACTGTTTAAAATGAAACCTAACATACATACTTTGTAAAAAATTGCTCAAAAATAATCTCAACTGTTAATTCAGAATATAAACTATTTTTTCCTCCAATATACTACATCATTTTCCTACTAGTAAAACTTTAAGCTGGGTATGGTTCAGAATTAAAAAAACAAAACAAAACAAAACCAAAAAGCCCACAACTTCTTCAACAACTGATTCAGGCTTGACTTCAGACCCTATGAAGTGGAACTGCAAAGTAAACAATCATTATTACAAAAAAAAAAAAAAATCATTACCTTTTCTCTGAGACTTTATGAACAGAATCGAACAATCAGATTTGCAAAAATTTAAAACTATTAATCTTCTCACTGCTTTATTGTTACTTTGGGGAAAAAAATGAGCATTTAAAGGTTTTCTAGGGCCAGATATTTAGCTCAGTGGTGATGCTGCCTGCCTCCCAAGCGCAAGGTCCTGAGTTCGATCCCAGTTACTAAGTGTTCTCAATTTTAATCTTTATATATCAATATAAGCATATGAACAAGTGATTTTAGGGTCCTCTTTTTACGTGTAAAGGAGTCTTGAAGACATGAAGTCTGAGAACTGCTACCCTACATGCTAAATAATTTGCCCACAGTCAACTAAATGGTGGCAGAGCACAGCCAGAAAAAGCAGCAGTGAATGGCAAATTTCCCTTCAATCTTTTGTTATAGAAGCAGAAAAGAGATCCAGCACTTGCAGGTATGATTACTTGGAGAAAACCACAAATAAACTGCAGACCACATCTTACCATGAGTGAACCCAGTTCTCAGAACAGTACAGAGTGCTTACTATATAGTGAGCACTCAATTATGTGCTGAATGAATGAATGAATGAATAGAAAGTAAAAGAATGAAATGGGAGTAATTTTATTCTTGAGAAGTCAGAATGAGATAATTAAGACATTTAATATACAGTCATCTATCTAAGAGAATCTATTTTTTCCAGTAATTAATTCCATTAATTACGTATTATTAATGGATTAATAAATCCAGTAATTTCCAGTAATTAATTCCAGTATTAATTCCATTAATAGAATTATTTTTAAAATTTAGGTAACAAAGAATATCTCATATTTCAGAAAGCCTAAATAACAAGTATTAGCTTGATTAGTAAAGGAAAAAAGAGAGATGAAGAAACAAGAAGAAAATCCCCACAAGTTAAGTAGGACCAAACAAAGCCTTTGTCATCTGGTACTAAATGTTTTCTTCAAAGAAATCAAACCTGGGATTAAAGAATATTAAGAACCCAGTAATGAGAATTCTGTACCTACATGAGTTGGCTAAAGAATTAATCACAGACTAACCCTAAGCATGTTCATTATTTAATGAGTCAAGCTACACTATAAGTAAGAAAAAACAAGATACATAGCAAACATAAAATTCAAATAAATTAAAAAAAGGTGCATAAGAAAATGAACAAAAGACAGGCAGGTAATGCACAATTAGTCAATAAAAAGCAAAGTTCAACCACCTTAATAACCAAAAACAAATTTGATGCCACATATCACTAATCCTATATATAGTTGGAATAAACAATTTTGACAAGTACGTGGATATACACTCTCAGAATGGGAATATCAGATGATTAAAATTTGAGGGTAATATGCCAAAAACGCTTCAGAAATTTTAAGCGGGGGGGAGCATTAAGAATACTACTACTTCTGGTGATTTACTGAAGAAAATAAGTGAACTAGACTTTTAAACAGGCTTAATGACATGTCCAAAATTTTGGCATTTTTCTTTCGCCTTAATATGAAAATGATCTTTATTTCCAACAGGATGAATTTTATCATCCAATAACTGCTCTATTTTTGAAATTATGTGACCAATCAATCTCATACTCCTACCAGCTCTCAACAACTTTTCACTATACTTCATCCTGAACCTCTTGATATTTTGGTTCTGGGTCTCTATTGCACTTCAAATTTTCCTTACTGCTCTACTCATTAACACTGCAGTTCCTTCTATCACCTTCTTGTCTCATCTTACAGATTCCCTTGTGTTTCTGCTGCTCTTGTCAGGCAAAATTCCCTACTCAGACCAACACGACTTAATTTCCATCAGTATTGAACCACTGCAGTGTCATACTTCACTTAGTTAACAAATCTCAATCTTTTACCTAACTGATGATCTATTCAAATTTACATGCAGTCTTCCAAATGCTACTGAAGAAACAAAGATATACTACACTCAATCCTCTATTCCTCTGGTTAGCCCTCTTTTTCAAAACTCATAACCAATACGTTTCCCCATCTCTATAGACGTCCACTTTCTATTTTATATAAAACAAACATTTCATTATCCCTTGTCTCCTCCTAGCTATATTGTCCTCACCTTAGGTTTAAGTATTCTTCAAAAAATTAAATATATACATTGCCTTCACTTTCTTATAACCATACACCTATTATTCAAAAGTGTCCAATAGAGTGCTGATAAACATGGACTTTATTCTCATTTTCCTGCTTATTTTCTTTAGTAGGGCCTACTCTCACAATTCAATTAAGAGTGCTTGCATCAACATCACTGAATTCTGTACTATCTCGATCATCAGACACTTCTTAATCCTTTCCTGTCTTATCCTATCACATCTGACAGAGCTCACTTGTACCTCTTTTTCATACTGCAACCTTCTAGCTTCCATATTATACTTTTCTGGTTTTCTTAACTCTTCAATCCTCCTTTGTGAAATCCTTTTTGGTGGCTATCTCCTTGAGTTTTATGTAGGGTTATGCCCAATACTTTTTTCCTTCTACACAGATTTCTAGGACAGCCTACCATATCTACATTTACTTTTAATAACCATTTCATCTGTATTTGTAGCTCAGGTCTCTGTCTCTCTGACCTTCAGCTATGCATACTCAGTTCTCTACTGGACATCTTCAGTGGCTATCCCATAGGCATTGTAATCATAATGTATTTGCATAATGCAGTTCTAGACTAGTTTGCTTAACTCTTTCTTAACCCAACCTAATTAAATGTACTTTAATTATTGGGGGAGGTACTGGGGATGGAACTCCCCAGTTCTGCACTTGTGAGGTAGGCGGTGGAAGCACTGAGCTAAATCTCTAGCCCTAAGTGTACTTCAAAACAGCTTTTAAAAAAAGGCATTGCTATTTTTGCATGCTTTAAGGAAGAGGCTGCAACTGTGCACATGACTTCTAAAGTTAGGACCCGCAGTGGATACAGCTGTAAATCTTCTAACTATAGGAAGCCCTGTGCCACTGCCATTCATGAGGTAAATTATCTTTACAGGATAAATGTACAACTATAAACTGTGCTTTGACTAAATAACAAGTGTACTTTTTTGGAGGGCATATAAGGTTTCTCATTATGTAGTCCAGGCTGGCCTTGAACTTGCTATGATTCTCAGGCTACACTCAAACTTATGATCCTCCTGCCCCAGCCTGCCAGGTGCTGGGAATATAGGTCTGTGCGACCATGCTCAGCATCAGGGATATTTTACCAAGTGGATACAAAGGAATAGGGAGCGAACTCTTACCTTGTTTATCTCACCGTAAAGACTGTGAGCTTATCAACTCAACTACAAAGCACAGCTAATGCTTGAGAAATCAAACATTTTTCTAATCACATACTTACTTCTCTCTTACGAAGTTACATATTTTAAAACAAAGATAATATTAAACACAGCATGGCTTTTATGACAATATAGTATTTAAAAGTAGCACCACAGAGCTAAACTTATCATGTAATTAATTTCCTAATCTGAATACTATAGTGCATTTCTAAAACACTACTCTAGTTCAGGCCAACAGCAGCCATGCCAGTCACGCCAAGGTTTTGGTCAACAATGGATGACATATATGATGATGGCTGCATAAGATTATAATGAAGCGGAACAATTCCTATCACTTAGTGACAACATAGTCGTCATGTAACACTGTTGTAGTGCAATCCAAGTGTTTGTGGTGAGGAAAGTGTAAAAATCTATGCTATCATATGAAAGTCCACACATTCAATTATGTTTAATAACTATGCTGTTATACTTTTAATCATGATTTTAGATGAATTCTTTCTACTTAATAAGAAAGCAGAGCTTTGGGATTTAGCTCACTGGTTCTGCTGCCTGTCTTGCAAGCTCAAGACCCAAGTTCGATCCCTGGTACCAAAAAAATTAAATTAAAAAACAAAAAACAAGAAAGTAGAAATATATAGTGTGCAAGCAGCAAGTACCAGACTCGAAGCCACACTGATGACTGACCTATACCACCTAGGTTTATATAAGTAAACTGTAGTATGTTTTCCAAGGACAAAGTCTCCTAACAATACATCTGTCATCATTTCTGTTAAACAAACTTAGGTTTTATGTTCAAGATATCAAAATAATATTCTGGGAACATGGTCCTAGTATGTGCTGTCATGTCAGTATTCTTATATAGTACTTTGTATCAAATATCTAGGACTATTGCTTATGCTCCTGCCTAATGTTACAGTGTATCTTTCCTTATTTTGTAACCCTGCTGTCTCACTGCTGTTGTAACTATGTGTCTAGTAAAAAGAAGTTTGAAAGCTTTGCAGCCTTGAAGTACAGAAGTGAATGAACAAGTAACTTGTGCTATGTGCTGGCCAAGGGCCAGCCATATTAAGAGCCTCACAACACAAACAGCTATGTGCATTCCACATTTGAAGATTCAACTGACCATGATCAAATATACTGGAAAAAGAAAAAAATAACGTTTTTCATGTCATTATTCCCTAAACAATGCAGTATAGCCATTATTTACACAGCATTTATATCATTATATCTAATAGGTATTATATCTAAAGATTTAAAGTACATGGGAGGGGGCTGGGGATTTAGCTCAGTGGCACTGTTGCCTGCCTTGCAAGTGCAAGTTCTGGAGTTTGATCCCCGGTACTGCCAAAAAAAAAAAAAAAAGGGAGGATAGGCATAAGTTATAGGTAAATACTATACCACTCTATACAATAGACTTGAGTACCTGGGGATTTTTATTTCAGGGGAATGTTTTGAAAGCAAATGTCTATGCATACTAAGGAATGACTGTGATTAACAAGTTTAATCCACACTACAGCTCCATGGGTCTGTACTAGTCAGCCTCCAAAATGGCTCTCAATGACCAATGGCCCCTGTCTATCCTGAACTATGGTTACATTAAAGAAAAAGGACACAAGTCAGGCGTGGTGGTGCATGCCTATAATCCCAGCACTTGGGGAGGCTGAGGCAGGAGGATCACTGTGAGTTTGAGTCCAGCCTGGGCTAC
>NW_022900948.1:24479382-24484501 GCF_012274545.1 Fukomys damarensis | reverse complement strand
GACAAAAGAACAAGAATTGCCAAAGTGAAAGATTGTGACTTTCTGTTTATCTCTTTTTTTTTTGTTGTAGTGGGGATTGAACTCGGGTCCTTGCACTTGCAAGGCAGGTGGTGGAACCACTGAGCTAAATCCCCAGCCCAAGACTGTGACTTTCAAGGATGACTTAACAAATAAAAAAAGCCTTGTTCTTGTAGATCATTCATTAGAGGAAACCGGGATAAAACAGCTGCCAAGTTAGAAGAGTCAAGCAGCCTGGGAAAGGCCTATGTGGGGAGGAATTGATGTTTCTAGCCAATACCAAGTTGCTACTCATGTAAGGAACTCACTCTTGAGGGGAATCCTACAATCACAGGTGCTGTGAGCTCTTAATGCAACTTTATGAGACACTGAATAAGACCTACCATAAACTACCCCTGAATTCCTGACTCATTCAAACT
Source organism: Fukomys damarensis (assembly GCF_012274545.1). Taxonomy (NCBI): domain Eukaryota; kingdom Metazoa; phylum Chordata; class Mammalia; order Rodentia; family Bathyergidae; genus Fukomys; species Fukomys damarensis. Next base: position 24,484,064 of record NW_022900948.1, on the reverse strand, counting down.
ATGAAGTAAAGTTTATTGTTTTAAACTACTAAGTTTAAAGGTAAATTGTCACAGTAATAGGTAACTAGTACATAAGTAGGTAAAATCCTTAATTTCTGATGGGGATGCTAAGGCACATGAAATGAAAAGTTTAAGTACAGAGGCTATCGAGGCAGAATGAATAGGAATCCTTGCTACTTACTCATACAACTATTAGTATTTGTGGGAAACTAATACTTGTACTAATACTTTGTAGGAATACTGATTGGGCATTTTTAAAGCAATCTGTTTGCCTCAGATCCATAAATTCCATACTTACATAGTATATGCACTATGCCACTGTTCTTAATACTAAAAAATACTGAAACAAAACTTAATACCGAGACAAATCTAAACATCCATCAAAGTGAATTGGTAATTACTGTACAACTATTCATTTGACTACTATACAATATTAATGAATAAAATGAAATATATAAGGGAAGCGGCAGTTACTAATAAAAAAATTAAGTATGTTTGAGTTTATGTATTACATGTAGATATAATTTTTAAAAGGATAAAGTCTACAGTGGTTACTTAACTAGAGGCATGCTTTTCACGTTTTTGCTTTACTATAGCAAACCCAGATTATTTAACTTAAGGGAAAACTAGTGTTTAAATGAAAAAGTTTTACTGCATCAATACTAAGACTATACCAGACTATACTACAATTCTGGGAATAGGCACTGAAAAAAAGGCTGGAGATTTCATCTCATCTTATGAATTAAAATCAATACATGCCGGTTATTTTCATGTCACTGTCTTCAGCCCTGACTTTTCTCTGTAATCTAGAATCATAACATGTATTACTCCCACCTGAATGTTTAATAAGCATCTTTAACTTAAATCTTGAGTTCTCATCTCAACCCCTAACACTGCTCCTTTTCTCAACTTTTTAGATCTCAGGAAAGAACCCAAATATTAGACAAAATTGACATAATCAAAATCCAGGTGTAATCTTTAACTCAATTTCTCTCACATCAATCTATCAAAAAATCCTCAACTCCACATTTCAAAACAAATCCCAATTCCATCTCCACATTCAGCATCCTGGCCCAAGCTGTGACTGCTTAAAACTATGCACAAGCCTCATAATTAATTAACTGCTCTCTTTGCATTCTTTTTTGCCCACCCTACTATCCAATCTCCATACCCACCAAAGAAACCTTTAAAAAAATTCATAAATGAAGTATTTCTCCCTTGCTCACAAAGGCTTCCCATTTTTACCTGGAAAAACACTAGTCTATAACACCCTACATGGTTTGGTCTTCTATTCATCTCAGCAACAGAGGTGCTTTTTGTTTGTTTGTTTGATTCCCAAAACAAACTACTATAAGCCTTTGCCCTACTAGATCCTTACAGAAAACACTCGAGTGCTCATTATTCAGATCTCAGCTTAAATGTCACCTTATTAAAACGGCCTCCTGTGACTAGTCAGTTTAAAAGTAGCAACCCAGTTAAGCACTAACACATCACCTTGTCCTATTCACTTTTCTAGGTACCACATACTATTACCTAGCTATTTAAATTTGATTTTTTAAAAATTATTTCAGCCCACTAAAATGAACAATGACAGTATAATCTGATATCTAATTAACAAATAATTTGTTAATCAACACACAAGCAAACTAGACTGAAGGATGTTCACCATAGAATGTATTCAATGCATTTGAAAGGTCTTTATTAAAAGCCCACTGTGTGCTAGGCATCTAAAGAGCAAAGGTCTAGCATAAGTCAGGCACAGGAGTGCTTGCCTGTAGCCCCAACACTTGGGAGAAGGACCATAAGTTTTGAGCTTCATTTCATCAGTTTAGCAAGACCCTGTCTCAAAACAAAAATAAAAAGGGTTGGAGATATAGCTCAGTGATAGTATACTTCTGGATTCAGTCCCCAGTGCCCTTTCCCCTGCAAACTGCCATAAATGTCTAGCAGAAACTATGGCAGATTTTCCAGTTTCTCCTGTATTTTTTTTATCAATATTCAAAAACCCCTTAACTTCATCTGTTGTATATTTTAATGTATTCACTACTCAATTTCTATTACAAGGGACTATATGCAGCATGACTATATTGAAAATACAATAAACCCCAACAAATCATTTGTAGATGATTTTGCAAATACTGTACAGTGGACTCGATTTATGAATCAATCCGTTCAAGAGAGCTGGTTGTTACTCAAATTGGTCAACTAAAGGCTCAGGCTGCTCTACACGGCCTTCAAAGTCTCTCTCCTGTATACAGGCAGATATCAATGTTCTTAGAGAGACATTGGCCCAGGATTTTTTAAATTAATTGACCCCACAGAGGAAAGGATGTTGTAATGCTCCTTCCAGAACTCTTTAAGAGTTAAATCTATAACTGAGACCATCCGGCTGGTACTTGGGTAATAACTCAAGACTATTCGTAAGTCAAAGCTAAAAAATCTGGTCGTAAGCCACTGTATGTAGTAGTGGTTGTAAGGAGCCACTGTATGTAGAATACTAAAGTAGCAGTCTCTCTAGCATCCTGTTATTTTAGATATATGGCTAATGTCCCCAGTTACATAGTTTCACAACAAATTAGAAACAGCACACTTAAGACTCACGCATTATTAACATTTTCAGTTTCTTTTCTAGTGGAATTCTAAAGCACTGTATAAATATGTATTAATCAAAACTAAAGTAAGGGATGGGGTGTAGCTCAGTGGCAGAGACTAGCCTAGTGCCTGGTCTATAGGAGACCCTGGCTCAATCCTAGACACTGGCTTGAAAAATATTTTTACAGCATTATTTTTTACATTTATGTCAATAACACTGCAACAAATTATATTTATATAAATGGTTAACAAAAAGTTGAAGATACCACTCTGTAATAATGAACTTATTGAAAACATAGTCATGCAATACTTATTACATTTTCCGGAAATAAAGTGGAAAACAGTAAGTGGTTAAGAATTTATACAAATAAAGCATTGGTTGTTAAGATAACGTAAGTGTAAACCGATGGAAGAACTGTACAAATCTTACAGAGCTTAAATATTCCCACTGCACGTGGCGTACGTACACTTAACTTCAAAAAACCCCCACAGATTTACACAGAATATTCTGTAGCTTTCCCTAATTTCGGAATTCTCTATATTATGAACTAATAAAGTTACTGTGGGACCAATACTTATCACCACAAAGAACCAAAGTCAAAGAAGCATTTTATGTCATTTTGTCTAAAATCATTAAACAGACAACTGCATTTCAACTTTTATCCTTCAACTTACAAGAACACATTAAGCAGCAAAAGAATAGTCAAGAATTTGATTCTATTAGTAGTATCAGTTCATAGGACGTTGACAATTACTTCTGAAGACACTGTTGTATCTTCTTTATCTTTAAGAATTTATTACATAAAATGTCTACTACTACTTTAATGTTTTAATATCAAACCACTTTGTGCCACAGTCCCCAGAAGTGGGAATTCTCCATTTTTTAAGCAATTAAAGATGTAGAAAACTTCAGATTAAATCAGATAAAGCATAACACTACATTTTCACTCTAAGTAGCCACTGATTAACTGATCTCACCTACTGATCACCAACCAAGAGTCATTTAATCCTCTTATCTCTACAGGTATTACTACTATTGTAGAAGATACAACCCAGAGTAGTTTGCTCAAGGCTAACTGAGCAAGTTAAGATCCAATGCTACAAGAGGAGTTTAATTAGCACCAAGGCCCTTGATCTGCACCCAAAATCGAAATCAACTATTTAAAAATATACAGACGGGCAGTAAACTATTGTTTCAAACTTAGCATTACATAAATCTTAACCGTACTCAACATCACAATTCCAAAACATAATAAATTGACACTCAAAGGATCTTCTTGATTCTTGTGTTAAGGTCAACTAATTTCTCTTTTTACAGTGAGAAATACAGAAAACGATATTAGAATTTATCAACTGCACCTGGGAAGTGTTTACGACTTTAACTGCAGAAGAAATTTAAAGTTTTTGGGGTTTTTTTCCCTTTTTTTTTTTTAACCTCCTATTGGGGTATCGGAGGTGCACGGTTCCAGGACTTCCAAATCAGAGGCTAAATCTGGGGCTGAATTTGCACCTGGAGTTGAAAGACTCTAATGCAAACTCTTCACCACCAAAGAGGCCTCGGGGTGTAATTTTCATGTGGGTGCGCGTTCGGTGGCTGAGGGCCATCTTAAAGCGATCCGAGGCAAACGCAAAATGAAAAGGCTAACAATTCTAAGAGAAAGGGGGCAAAAAACTCATTTTCCCCACCACTCAACTCTCTCTAGGCTGCAGACCGAACCTGATACTTTTTTTTAAGTCTCATCATCTCGGATTACCGACTCCTAGACCTCAACGCCCAACAACCGAGTCCTTGCAGGGGTAGTGGCGACGCCTACATCTCCCTCCCCCACCTGTGCACCACCCCAGAGAGCCAGGTTCCAAGGCGAGGCTGCCCCGACCTCCCCTCCCCCTCCGGCCCCAACACCACGCGCTCGCGGCCGAGGCCCCAGTGCCTGCGGGCGTGTGCTCCTCCACGCCACCCGGCTCCAGGCCTTCGGGGTCCGGCGACTGCTTACTCATTCTCCAGCCACAAGCCCGTAGTGATTCGAGGGAGGCAGCCCGCCACACACCGCCGGGGCCCAAACGCATCCGGCCTCTCACCCGCGCCCTCC
>NW_022900948.1:24467274-24478969 GCF_012274545.1 Fukomys damarensis | reverse complement strand
CCGGCCGAGAATCCGCTACCTCACCACAGGATGGTGGCCGCCATCATCGTGACTCGCCGAGACGCGCCCCCTCCCCCCATCAGAAAAACCTGGGGGTTGGGGCGGACTGGCGAAATGCGCAAGCGCAGGGTGCGGCGACGCTGTGCGCAAGCGCGGCCGGTAACTCCGTTCCGGAGTTGGGGGCGGGGCGCTTGGAGGCCTAGGAATGTTGGCGGCCAGGATCGGATGAGCGCAGGCGCACACCGGGTGCGTCGGCGGCACTCGTCTACCGCCGGCTTTACTCTCCGCTCGCAGCTGCCCCGCCTACGTCCAGACTCCGGCTAGCTGCGCGTGTTGCGCAATCTATTTTGCGAAGGGTTACGTGGAGACCTGAGTGAGTGGATGCAGAGCCTGGAGCACAGGAGTTGCAGCCGGGTAGACGGGCGTAGTTTGAGGGAAAGGCTCTTGGTAACCACAGTCGTCGGCCGATTCTTTCATCTGGCGCACCGACGACACCGCGGGCCTGCCCAGGTTCAAGTTTTGTGTTCTCTCACTGGCCTTGGGATGTTGGGCCTAAACAGAAGAACAGATTTAAAACGGAGGTCAAGTCACTCCCCTGGGCAGAACTGTCCACTGGTTCCCAATTCACCTAGAGAGGAGAAGTCTTGATTTCTCAGACTGCATCAATCAGCCTGGCGCCTTTCACCGCCTCGCCTTGCCCTCCTCCGGCGTGGAGTTGGCCTACGTGCCCCGCAAGGCCTTTGCTTAACCCTTGTTGTCGCGGCTGTCCTAATTAATCTTTGCTCCAATGTCGCCTTCTCTGTGAAGTCTATCCTGGCTACTCTAAAATCGCAGCATCTCCAGTTTCGTTACCCTGCTGTATTTTTTTCTTTAGCATTTATCATGCGATTACCATATAATGTACATATTTATTATGTTTGTCATCTTTCTTTAATCACAGACTGAAGCTAAACGAAGGCATGAATTTCGTTTTGTTTACCGATACCCTGCACCTGAGAAACATGCTTGTCACATAGTAAATGTTAGTGTATTGCGAGAATGTACTTCCGTTTCCTTAACAGTAAAATTGCTACCGACTGTAGGGCAGCAAACACGGGATTTCACGAGGAGATACAGGTTCTCTGAAAGGTGGGAGCAGGTTCGGCGATGACAGTCAGACAAAAGCAGTCAACACCGAGGTGAAGTTTGCAAATGCTACTGCGATTTTATTTCTAACTCCAGGTGTTTATATACTAGTTTCAAGGGCACACCACACCTCAAGAGTGATTTCAGTCACAGGCAGGCATGAGAAAGATAGACAATAGTACTGTAAAAACTACCAAGGTAAGACCACACCTATATACCATCACAAAAGCTAAGACCATTAAGTCAAGGTAAGACCACACCTATACGCAGTCAGAAGGGGAAGTTTGTAAGACAAAGGACTGGCTTTAGCATGTCACCTTCAGGTTCACCTTCAGGACTTCGGGGCTCAGGGTCAGCACTTCGGCCGCCCGTCCTCTTGTGCCTCAATATCTCCACATCTCTAGGAACATCTAATTGTTCCTAACCTTTCCTGGGCCCAGAATACAATTCTACAGATAATGAACAAATAGTAATAAAGACAAAATAGAACAGAATTACAAATGAACCCAATGTCCCCAAACTGCAGGCAGAGAGGCCAGCTATTCTCTTCACGGCTGACTTCGCATGCGGTGTGTGCCAAGGACTTCCAGGAGGCTTAACCCCGTGGGGACGATACCTCTGGTCTGGTTTCTGCCAGGTGACCGGCATTGTCACGCAGACTCTACTGGAGTGGTCGTGGCATAAAATGGAGGTAATAATGTCACTCAACTCATTGATTATTAGAGAGGGATTTGAATAATGCACATAAAGTCTTAGTAAACAATCCATACCCAGTTAGCTGTTGGTAGCATGCCCATTTAGAGGTGAGTACAGAAATGTTGAGTAATGTGTGTAGAGTCACCCAACTAGTATGTGGCAGAGCCAGAGTTTGAACTCAACCAGAAAGAAACTGGAGCCAGTTTTTCTAGGTATTTGGCTCTGCTGCCTTGTAACACATTTGATTTAAAGTGAAGTGTAAAACCCATGTTACAGTCAGATCATTAGCGGTGTAACCAACTGCAAATCACCTCCCTAGGTCAGCATCCTTCAGGTGTTCCATAGATTCTAGAAGCTTGGAAAGAATTATTTTATGAAACTTTTCCCTGACCAACTTCCCTCTCTGCTCAGCAGGCATTTTCCTTTTCACATCACATATCTCCCCATACCTTGATATCTAACTCTTTACCTTCCTGTATTTCTAGTTTTAATCACTGGTGATCTTATCTTGGCCCTTGTTTGGAAATATCTCCAGCCTGGACCTCTCCCCTTAGATATAAAATCAGATAACTACCTGTTATGGCTTGTATCTAGATTTTCCCCCAAAGCCTCATGTGCTTATAGGTGGAGCTTTCAGAGATGGCTGGATCTAGCAGTGTGTGAAAGTGGATTAAGGGTGTGTGAATATGGATTAAGGGTATATGACTAAATTAGTTACTAATTGGTTTGGCATATATCTGGGTGTGGAAATGGGAAGGCCTACCCTGGGTGTGGGTGGTACTACACAAAAGCCTTATAGTCTGGTGAGTGGGTTAAAATGGAATGAACTGGAGGGCTGATACTGGTTGCTCTTCTGCAGTGGCCTCTGCCATGAAACCCTGCTGTGGAGCCAGTCAACTGGACTGAAACATCTACAAACTATAAACTGAAGTAAACATTTTCTCCCTCCACTTGTGGGTGTTGGATATTTTGTATCATCAATGAGAAAAGTAACTAAGATACTACCTGTCCAATGTTTTCTCTCTCTCTTTTTTTTTTGAGATAGGATCTCTCTTTTGCAGTTCAGGCTGTCCTTGAGTTTACTATGTAGCCCAGGCTGGCCTTGAACTCACAGCAGTCCTCCTGCTTTAGCCTCCTGAGTGCTGGGATTACAGGTGTGCGCCACCACGCCCTGCATCAATGTTTTCACTTAAACATGGCAAGCCTTTGAAAAATAACATGACCAGGTAGAATAGTTGACTTTTCCACAGACCTCCCGTCCCCCTACAAACTGCTTATCTTCCAGTTTCCCCCCATCTTATTTGATGACATCGCCATCTGCTCAGGTACTTAGGCGAAAGCTTTGTCTTCATCCCTAAATCCCCGCCTCCCCCCACTTTCCCCTGCTAAAACACTGCATCCAGTACGTTATCAAGTCCTGTCAGTTTTATTTTCCAATCTATATCCCCAGATCAGCCATTTTTTATGATTTCTACTTCTATGCCCGTAGACTAAGCTGTCATCTTTCACCTGCTTTGCAACTGGTCTTTCTACTTATACACCCCCACCCCAGTGTTCCCAGCCTCCAAAATGGGCTTTATAAATCATAAACCAGTAATGCCACATCTGTGCTTAATACCTGTGTTAGGCTTCTTGTGTCAAAATACCCAAGATACAAGGATTAAAGATTTACTTGGCTCATGGTTACAGATGTTTCAGTTCATGGTTGCTTGTCCCCTTTGCTTTGGGCCTGTGGCAGGGCAGTGTATCATGGGAGGCAGGGGGTAGAGCTATTCCTTCATGGAGAATGGGAAGCAAAGAGATAGGAAGGGGCTGGGATCCCCATATTGTTTTTTTTTTTCAGCTTTAATTGAGTTTATTGGTACATTTTATAGATACAATACAGTTACATTCATTGTTGGGATCTTGTACCTCTACATGACAGGTCTTGGTTCTCATTTTTTCCCCTTGTCCCTGCCCTCCCTTCATCCCCTCCTTCCCTCCCCATCTACAAACACTTTATTTCCAACTTTTCATTATCTCACATTTTTTTCTTTTCCCTTATTACCCTTCTACCCATCCCACCTTCCCTACACCTTTAGTCCCTTTCTTCCCATTTCACAATGTCAGTAATCTTATTAGGATCTTATGTATTATTGCAGTTTATTCACACCAGAGAAACTATTTGGTATTTACACATGTGTGACTTATTTATTTCACTTAGGAGCATATCTGCAATATGTATCCATTTTCCTATGAATGAATCTATTTTCTCATTCTTTATGGCTGAGTAGTATTCCATTTTATAGAAAAACCACATCTTCTTTATCCAGTTTCCAACGGATGGGCAAATGGGCTGTTTCCAAGATTTAGCTATTACAAACTGTGCCGCTATAAACATGGGTGTGCATATATCACTGTGATATGATTCTTTTAGTTCTTTTGGAAAGATACCCAACAGAGGGATGGCTGGGTCAAATGGAACCTCTAGTCCAAGCTCTTTGAGGTATCTCCATATTGATTTCCACAGTGGTTACACCAGTCTGCAATCCCACCAACAATGGAGAAGGGTTCCTTTCTCTCCACAACCCTGCCAACATTTGCTATTGTGTGATTTCTTGATAGCATACATTCTTTGTGGGGTGAGGTGGAATCTCAGTATTGTTTTCATCTGCATCTCTCAAATGACCAGTGATGTGGAGCATTTTTTCATATATTTACTTGCTGCTTTTACTTCTTTGTCTGAGAAATGTCTGTAAGTTAGGCAGAACTCTGGAAGACATTAGCATAGGAAAAGACTATGAACAAATCCTCAGTAACATGGGAACTAGCAGAAAGAATCAACAACTGGGATCTCATCTTATTAAAAAGCTTCTGTACTGCAAAAGAAGCCATCAGCAGAACTAAGAGACAACCTACAATGTGGGAAAAACTTTTTACCAGCTGCTCCTCAGACAAAGGACTATTATCTAGAATATATAAAGAACTCAAAACAATCAGCGCCCCCCCCAAATATAAAGACCCGATTCAAAAATGGGCACCCATATCCTTTTCAAGGGCATACTTTTAAAGATATACAAGAATATAGTCCCCAGATAGTTGTGGCAACAGAGTTAAGTGAACATTAAAACATTCATCCAATAATTCCTGAAGTTCAGTACAATGTTAAGATGAAATTGGTTTGTGTGTTTTGTTTTGTTTTACTTTTTAGAAAATTGACATGCCAGACGCACACTTTTGACTCGAAAGAACAAGTTGGATAAACTATGTAGGTCCCTGTAGTGTGGAGTTGCCTGAGCCAAGAGCCCCACAGTTCATATGCTAGACAGTAAGACTTCACCCCGTACCATAACAGAGGTCACCAATGTGAGGTGTTTGTCCACAATGTTTCTCATCTCCCTTCTGCAGTTATTTGGCAAGACAGAGTGATGGGAGGGAGTCACTGGCTTTAAATGCTTGGTAACAAGCCAAAGAGTTTCGCTTGTATTTCTGGAAATCAGTCAATTCAGAGAAGAGGATGAGTAAGAGGGGCTGGACATGGTGCACGCCTGTAATCCCAGCACTCAGGAGGCTGAGGCAGGAAGATTACTGTGAGTTTGAGGCCAGCCGGGCCACGGTGAGTTCAAGCCCAGCCTGAACTGCATAGTGAGACCCTGTCTCAAAAAAAAGAAAGAAAGAAAAAGGGGAGGTGGGTAAGGCAGCAGCTGCTGGCCCAGAAAATGTTTTAGTTCATTGTGCATTGTGTATTATTATAATGAGGTCCCTGAGGCTGGGTGAGTTTATAAAGAAAATGTGTCTGTTTTGGCTCATGGTTCATGAGGTAAAAGGTTTAGGGGCTTCATCTGGCTTGCCTTTTACTAATAGAGTCTGAAACATCAAAAGGCAGCATGTGGCAAGAGATAGGGAGTTCTCATGTATCTCTCTCATAAAGTCACAAATATTTAGTCATGATCTTATCAAATCCTGATGTCCCAAAAACCCCAACTCTAAATACCATCGATTAAGTTTCCATCCTTTCAATATTACCTCAAAATGACTAAATTTCAACACACGAATCTTTGGAGGCACAAAGTGCATACGAACAGCACCAGGATGAAAATGTCAGACTTCAGCTTGTTTATTCTACCCATAATCGTTGAAGCTGTACCCATAGCCAGAACTGTTCTTGGTGGTAGAGATAGAGAGGGGAACAAAACAAAGTCCTTGTGCTGGGGATTTGGCTTAGTGGTTCTGCTGCCTGACTTGCAAGTGCACGGGCCCAAGTTGGATCCCTGGTACCAAAAAACAAAACAAAACAAACGAAGTCCCTGCCTTCATGGAGTGTGTTCTAGTAGGATAGTAATCAGATGATCAGATGAGAAACTAACAAGGTACGTACAGTACTTCCAATGATGATAAGTACTATTTTCTAAAAAGTTCCTGAAGAGATAGCAGTAGTGCTCAGGAAAAGGGATGTTGCTACAAAAAATGTTCCAGGTATGTTTCGTTCCACCCACACTGCCATTATTTTTCTGCCCCTTTCTTTCCTGTCACACCTGAGAAGACTGACCTGTCAGGACTACCTCCAGTTGACTCCCTTAGGACTCTTAGCAGGTGGAGGGACAGTGAAATTGGGTAATTCATTCCTCTTTGTGGTTGACAGTGCTCTTGGTCCAAGGTCTTTGCCTCTGTGGCTCCTCTCTACATGACTTTCTTCTTCGGATTTCGGCAATGGCCCCTACTTTGCTCCTTCAAGTCTAGAGGGCCTTGTTTCTTACCCCAGGGTTCTGTACCCTCCCTGTACTTTCCCTGTACGCTGTCCCACATCATTGTAAAGAGTCCCTTTCTTGAATATACCTGTACTATTTGTTTCCCAGGGACACTGTAACAAAATACCACAAGCTGGGTGGCTTAAAACATGGGAATTTATTGTCTCACAGTCTGAAAACTAGAAATCCATAACCAGAGTGTTGACAGGGCTGTATGCCCTCTGAATTTGTCAGGTAGAATTCTTTGTGTTTCTTGAGCTTCTTGTGGCTCTATGGCAGTCCTTGGCTTTCCTTAGCTGGCAGCTGCAGCACTGCAGCCTCTGCCTCCGTCATCATATGGCCCTCTCCTCTTTCCGGCATTCCCGTGTCCCGTCTCATAAGGTGTAGGGATCAGGCTGAACCTGACTAGAGCTGACGTGGCCATAATCACCGTTTCCCACCAAGTGATCCTGGCACATATTCCAAACTGCAGGATAAACATAGTCATTAAGGTAGCCAGTTGAGCGTTTTTGTGCCATGGCCCAGACTGGTTCTTAACTGATGTTTGATATTTAATGATTTTTGAGAAATCCCAGGTACATTCCAGTTGGCTGAGACCCACTTTTGTCTAGATTGGCATAGAAACCCCTTCCTCCTGCCTTGGGAGTGCAAGGATCCTCCTGTCCTGCTTCTGCTCCAGGCATGCTTATGTCCATAGTCTCTAATTTCATTTTGTGCAGTACTAGGTTTGTCTGTATCTTTCTTTGATCACTTGGCTCCTACCTTTGGCAGCTGGTTCTCACATACTGAGTTTTTCTGAAGCATAGGACACCAGTCATTTTGCATTAAGTACTCACTTCTAATGACTTTAGTATGACTTCATCTAACTAATTACATCTATAATTACCTCATTTCCAAATAAGGTCATATTCTGAGGTATTGGGATTTGGGTCCTCATTGTGTCATTTTTTGTGTGCATGGGGGAGGACACAATTCAACCCATAAAAATTCCTAATTTAAATGTGACATCTGTTTTTCAGCTTAGATCTAAATTTATGTGCAGGTTAATCAAGAAAACTTGGGCTGGGGATTTAACTCAGTGGTGCTGCTGCCTGCCTGAAAAGTTCAAGGACCCAAGTTCAATCCCTGGTACCAAAAAAAAAAAAAAAAAAAAAAAAGAACCCAACAACCTCCCCACCTAAAAAAACACTTCCCTGGTGCTGTGAAAATAGAAGTAAAGAAGGCAGTCATGTAGTTAGCAAAGAAATTGGAACCAAATAGGGGGAAACAACAATAATAGTCATAAATGCTCATACTCACATGACACCATGTGCACATAGAAGGCCGTAAGGAGCCAGCATCTTTGGTATATTGGAAGAGGAACAAGGGGGTCAGATGAAGGAGACAAGGAATTAAGGAGGAATCAAATGATTACACCGAACATGTAAGGGAGGTAGGGCAGTGGGCAGAAAGCCATGGTAAAGACTTGGGCTTTAATTCTGAGTAACGTGGAAAGTCATTGGTGGATTTAAAGCAGAAAAGTGATACGTTGTGCCTTATATTTTAAAAAGATTTCTGTTTCTGTGTGGGGAACTTCTTAGAGGAGGCATGGATGCAAAGAGGCCACTTAGAAGATTTTTAACAATAATCCAAATGAGACTGGTGACATGTTAAGTTGGAAGCCACACAAATGGTAAGAAGGGTTTGGGTTCTGGATTTACTGAAGAGAGAGCTGACAGGCTTTGCCAGGTTGGTGTGTGGCATGAGAAAGACTCACCAAATTTAAGTTTATATTAGAAAGCTCCTTGGGAATCCTCTTGTCCTTCTTTGAGTTTCTGCTTAGTGATGGTGCCCAGCAGGACACTGGTCTATCCAGCAAATGTTCTCTGAGCTTCCCATGCACGTACCATGCATTGTGTTGGAAATGCAATGATGGACCAATTCTGATTCCGGATTCCATTCAGAAAAACTTCAATGTTTTATTTAAGCCCTTCCACAGGCAAAACATAGGCTGTACTAATTTTGATATAATTGCTGCCTTGCCATCCATTGTTAGGCCCAATGTAAGTCATCTGATACCCAGTTGTACCCCATCGCCTTTGCCCTAGTTAGAATTTCCCCTCCCCACACTGGGTCCTTATCCCAGTGACTCAAAACCCACATCAGTAAAACCTACTAGTAAAAAAAAAAACAAAAGCAAACAAACAAAAAAAACACTAGTGAACACCAGAGTTGATTAAATAAGCAGAGGCCCTTCCTTGGCATTTTTTTTTTTTTTTAACTAGCCAGTCCTCAAACCGCCCTCCCATGGGAAAGCCTAAAGGATAACACATTTGGACCTTAATAAAGGCGTAGCTTCCGTTGTTCTTGCAGTGCCCCTCCCCACATCCTAGTTGAGCTCTTGCTGCCTCTAGACTTTCCATAGGCCTTCTGTTTGCACTCCCAACCTTGGTGGGATCTGTGAGGAATGTATTTCTTCTGTTTCATGCATTGTGGTTTCATCTCCTTATCGTATCTCACCTGACTGACACTTGAATTTCATTCCCCACACACTACCACATCAGGGCTCCTTTACAGAGTGGCTGTCTTGGTTTATGGCCACTCTTGAGAGAGACCTCAACACCAATATAGAAAGAAAACACAATAAAAATCACAACATGCCTAGTCATTAAGCAATGGCTCCTTTAACCATTGTTTTTTGTTTTTTTTTTTTGGACCAGGGATCAAACTTGGGCCCTTGCGTTCACAAGGCAGGCATCAGAACTACTGAGCCAAATTCCTAGCCTTAGCCATTGTTTAAAAGCTGATCAATTTATGATTCAAACTTTATGTTCGTAAAACTGTTCCAATTTCTAGCTATTTGTACAATTGGTAACATTTTCTTAATTACAAAATTACCTCCTCATTGTAATAAAGTTTCAACATATTAAAGGTATTTTAGAAGTATTTAAAAATATTTTAAAAACAATTTCAGCCTATGAAAATTGAGCTTAAATTTTTTTTTTGTCTTGTAGCTTAAACTTCTAATTCCCTCAAACTCTCTCCTTTTCCCCATAGTTTGGGTTTCTTATTCATAAAGATTCTCTTGCTGTGTAGATTCAGGTCCCTGGGAAGCACACACTAGAATAAAGTTTAAAATATGATTTTTTTTTTCTGGTATCAACTGTAAAAAGTAAAGGAGAGGAAGCAGGGTTTGGCAAAGCTTTCAAACCACAATTCTGATGTGGTTCCTATACAAAGAAATAGAGAAAGAAAGAGAATTGAGCAAAAAGATTCAGATTACAGTGCAGCACCCTTAATCCTAACATCATACATGAATTAATCCCAGCATCACATCCTTAATCCTAGCATCACATCCTCTGGATCCAGCCACCTCTGAAAAGCTCCATCTATGGCTCCTTTAGGGGGACATTTAGATGCAAGCCATAATGGAGAGGAGAGAGAGAGAGAGAGAGAGAGAGAGAGAGAGAGAGAGAGACCCTCAAAGGTTTATCCCCAGTGACCTACTTTCTACTACTTCCCCAAGTTTTTACCACTTTCCAGTAGTCCGTTAGGTTATGAATCCACCAATAAGTTAATCCATTAGCAAGATTAGAGCTTTCTTGATCTAATCACTTTTTTTTTTTTTTTGGAGACAGGGTCTCTCTATGTAGTCCAGGCTGGCCTTGAACTCATGGCAGTCCTTCTAACTCAGCCTCCTGAGTGCTGGGATTATAAGTGTGTGCCCAGGTTTAGTCACTTTTCAAAGACCCTGCCCCCACCACCTCTAAACACTGCTGCACTGGTAGACAAGGTTTGAACACATGCGTTTTGGGGGAATGTTTCACATCCAAACCCTAACTTCACATCTCTGGAGTAAAGACTGTCCATTGTAGCAATCACTGTAGAAAATTACCATGTTCTCTGGTCCCAGCATGCTCAGTAGTTTAAGGCTGGCCAGAAAGCCAATTGTGCTTTCCACAGCAGGTTTCACATTCTCACAAGTAAAGCTTTTCTTAAAGGGTAGTTTGAGCAGCACATTTGCCAGTGGGTCATTCAGTTGGATGATATGTTGGGTGAGACATTTCACCTGTGGATCAGGTATATGGGGGAAATGCCTGTATAGTGGTATAGGCTGAAGCTCTGTGGGCAGGAAATGGAAACCTATACCAGAAATAAATATTTACTTTGGTGAGAGCAAATTTTATGAACTTCCAGCCTTCAGAAGGCCCAGTGTAGTTGAGTTGCCAATTGATCGCTCAGAGAAGAGTGCTGTAGTGGGTATTTAGGGCTGGCTTCTGTTTCTGGCAGGTTAGGCATCCAGAGGTGATGGTAGCTCCGTTGGCTTGGTAAGAGTCTGCACCAAAGGACTACTCATAACCTCCATCTCTGCCCCCATGGTTACTCCATCTGTGGGCTGTCATGCTTCTGCTCTTGCCTTCTCTGTTGCATGCTTATTCTAAACAGAATAGCCAGACCAAATTACAACATAGATGGATCAGTTCACTGTTGCTCAAAACCCTACAATGTCTCGTACCTCGCTCAGGAAGACTTTTGAGTCCTTAAAACAATATAGAGGGCCCTACTTGGTGTGTCTTGCTCCCATGCCCCCTTTCCTTTCTAATTCACTAGCTACACATTTCTGCAGGTTCATTCTACTGTAGCCTGTCTGGCTTCCTTGCTGTTTCTTGAACTGGCCAGGCCCACTCCCAGCTAGGGCTTTTGTTCTCCGTTGCTGAGACATTCCTCTGTAGAAATCTTCCCTTTCCTTAACCTCTTCTGATCTTTGCTTAAATCTCACCTTTTTTAAACAACTCTACCCTGACCCCTTGACTGCCCTATTTACTATGACAAAATGCCTAACAATTCCCTGACCATCATTCCGTGATGTCCTGTATCCTACTTTCCTTTCTTCTCCCTTTAAACTTAGTATCTTCTAATGCTATGTAATTTATTTATTATGTTTATCATTTAGTGTCATCTCCACTACTAGAAAACAGGGATTGGTCATTTTTACTCATTCAGCATTTTTCAAGTACCAGGAGGTGTACCTGGAACAGAAAAAGAATTCAATTAATAATGAAAACTTCGGGGCTGGGAATTTAGCTCAGTGGTTTGGTGGCCTGCCTTGCAAGCACAAGGACCCAAGTTCAATCCCTGGTACCAAAAAAAAAAAAAAAAAAAAAAAA
>NW_022900948.1:24462240-24466533 GCF_012274545.1 Fukomys damarensis | reverse complement strand
AAAAAAAAAAAAAAAAAAAGTCTTAATAACTTCCAGTGATATCAAAAGTGTTTAGGAGTGATATTTTAATTGTATGCTGGTAAGTTTACACTTGTAAACTTGTCTACTGTAGCTGAGACCCTAAAGCAACATTTTTTTTTTTTTTGGCCTAGCTACCTATAGTTTGGAAAATTGCTTTCATGATGCACCAGAAATCTAGTAGGGCAAAGGCCTGGCATTCACATTTTTAATGTTTAATCAGTACTGTTTACGCAACTGAACATTCCTTTTTCTTATTTGAACTGATTTTCTCATCAGTTTTGCAAGGGAGAGTAGAAAAATTCTTATCAATAGATTGTGAAATAGATCTTTTGCTAAAGCCCAATATGTTTAAACAATTCTCCCCAACTCAGTATTTTTTTCCTCATTGCAAGTTTTCTCGTTCCCAGTTAAAGTTACTTGTACTACGTGATTTATTTGAAGTATACCTGCCTATCTCTTGAGTTAGAAATCATAGCTGGCCGTTTGTTCAAATCATGTTTATTTGTTAATTTATTATCATTTATCCTTCAGCATTTATTGGGATGTTATTGCATGTCAGGCCCTTTATCAGATGAGTCTCTGAATCTCTGCCCTGAGGAGCTTAGCCAGAGAACCAAACATCTGATAGACAGATCTGTGCTATGTGTTAGGGTTGAGGAAGATGGTGAAGCTTGATCGACTCTGGGAGGGATAGGAAGCAGACAGGGAGAAAGCACGGTCTTTTCAGCTTTCCCTGTATTTGTCGTCACAGCTGGTTAATCTATATATTGATCAAATGTGCTAAAAATTGAATTAGAATTAGAATATTATTTCCTCATAAAATAAATCCTGAGCAGATTATAATTCTGTAGGCTTCTTCAAAGAAACTTTATTTTGAGCATTAAAAATGTTAGGGCTGGGGCCCAGCCGATCTACGGGCCTCCACTGGAGCTGTGCCTTTTCCAGCGGGTGCCACTGATTGGCTCTGACCCAGCACCAGGAGGGTGACTTTTGTGACATTGTCCCAGTTTGGACTCAGAGACCCCTCTACTGTGCAGCCTGGCTGAGCACCGTCACCCCCCAGTCCCCCAGGCTCTTAGATTCCCTGAATGAGCCAGTCCTTGGACGCACTCTGCAGAGGCATGGTGGGCTATAAAGGGTGGTGTTTGATCCTATTGTGTTCCTGATTGTATCGATTGGGATAAAGGCTAGGGATTGATTTGATGAGTTGTTTTCTCAATTATGAAAATGAGAATGTCTATAAGTCATTAGAGAATCAAAGGCTGGGATGCAATGATATCAGGAAGATTTAATGACCCAGAGATTGAATCAAGGGAAACCCAACAGCAAAAATAAAGATGAGAAAACACTTAATCAAGCCACAGAGACAGACTTCCAGCCCACCAATGGCAAATAGTAGGGCAAAGGAGGATGAAAAATCAAATAGTGAACCTTCAGGACACTTGGAACTCACAGCACAGGAAGTAAAAAAACTGATCAATCAAGCTCTAGAAAAATTCAAAACAGAAATTTCCCAGATAACCATAGAGATGGTGAGTAAAATGAAAGACATGATTCAAAACTCCAGAACAGAAACTAACAAAAAAATAGATGAGCTTGGGAACATAATAGAAACCATAAAGGCCCAGAATAAGAAAGAAATGGAATCAATTAAACAGATTCAAACAGATATCCAGGAGATTAAAAATTCTATTGAAAGCATACATAACAGAATAAAAGATTGCAAAGATAGAATCTCAGATATAGAAGCTAGGATAGCAGACAGTGACCATGAAAAGAGAGGTCTCTTAAACACAGTAAGCGAGCCTGAGAAATCGATCCAACAACTCCTAGAAGATTCAAAGAATAACATAAGACTGATAGGAATCCATGAAGTACCAGGAGAAAATGCAAATGACTTAAAAAAGCTGTTCAAGGAATTAATGGCAGAAAACTTCCCAAACAGAGGGGAAGAATTAGACATACAGATAAGCGAGGCATATAGGACACCAACTAGCCATGATAAAAAAAAAATCTACACCTAGACATATAATAATCAAGATCCCAGAAACCCAAAAGTAGAACAAAATACTACAAGCAGTAAGAGAAAAGAAACAAATCACATGCAAAGGAAAGCCCATCAAAATCACAGCAGACTTTTCAACACAAACCCTCAGGTCAAGGAGAGCCTGGAGTGAGGTATTTCAAGTCCTAAAAGAAAACAACCTACAACCAAGACTGATGTATCCTGCAAAACTCTCTTTCAAAATAGATGGAGAAATAAGATACCTCCATGACAAGGAACACTTGAGAAACTTCATGAATACTAAACCAGCACTACAAAGAATTTTAAATAATATCCTAGATAAAGACAATGAAGATCACAACACCAGGAGCCCCAACAAAGCAAATCAAATAGCCAAGGCAAGAAACTAAAAGGAGAGGACAAAAATAAAAAGAGTCAACAAAAGGACAATAACATGACAATGATAAGTCAGTACATATCAGTTATAAATATCAATGTCAATGGCCTCAATTCACCAATCAAGAGAAATAGATTGGCAGAATGGATTAAGAAGCAAAATCCAACAATATGTTGTATACAAGAAACACACCTAGTGCAAAAAGAAGCCCATGGACTGAAAGTGAAAGGATGGAAGGCAATTGTTCATGCAACAGGAGCCCAGAAGAAAGCAGGGGTAGAATCTTATTCGCAGACAAAGCAAATTTCAAACCAAAACTGATTAAGAGAGACAAAGAAGGCCACTACATCCTTGTAAAGGGAACAATTCAAGAGGAAGAAATGACAATCATAAACATATATACACCAAATATAAATGCCCCCAACTATATAAAACAAATATTGAGTAACATGAAAAACCAAATAACCACTAATACAATTGTAGTGGGGGGTCTATCACAAATAGACAGATCAACTAGGCAAAGGATCAACAATGAAATACTAGAACTGAACCAAGCTTTTGAACGCGTGGACTTATTAGACATCTATAGAATGTTCCACTCCACAAAATCAGAATATAAATTCTTTTCAGCTGCACATGGGTCATTCTCCATGATAGATCACATACTAGGTCACAAAACAGGTTTGAATAAATGCAAAAGAATTAAAGTTATTCACTGTATATTATCAGATCACAGTGCAATAAAGTTGGAGATCAATAGCATAAGAAACCGTAGGAACTTCACAAACACATGGAAATTGAACAACACTCTCCTGAACAATCAATGGATCACAGAGGAAATCAAAGAAGAAATCAGACAGTTTTTACAAATAAATGAAAATGCCAATGCAATATACAGGAATCTATGGGACACAATGAAAGCAGTTCTATGTGGAAAGCAGTTCAATGAAAGCAGTTCTGAATGCCCACATTAGGAAAACAGAGCAAGCTCAAATAAACTACCTAACAATGACTCTTAGACTCCTAGAAAAACAAGAAAAACCCAAAGCTCGAACAAGAGAGGAAATTATAAAGATTGGAGCAGAAATCAATGCATTGGAAACTAAGAAAATGATACAAAAAATAAATGAATCAAAGAGTTGGTTTTTTGAAAGATAAATAAAATTGATAAACCTTTATATAAAAAAATGTTTCACATCACTGGTCATTCGAGAGATGCAGATAAAAACAACACTGAGATTCCACCTCACCCCACAAAGAATGGCTGCTATCAAGAAATCACACAATAACAAATGTTGGCACGGCTGTGGGGAGAAAGCAACCCTTCTCCATTGTTGGTGGGAGTGCCGACTGGTGCAACTTAATAAAATGGAAAACACAGAAGAAATGGACAGATTTCTAGATACTTATGAATTACTGAAGTTGACCGAAGATAAAAACATTTTAAACACCCCAATTTAGAGGTTCCATTTGACCCAGCCATCCCTCTGCTGGGTATCTTTCCAAAAGAATTAGAAGAATCACACCACAGTGATACATACACACCCATGTTTATAGCGGCACAGTTTGCAATAGCTAAAAGTTGGAAACAGCCCACTCTTTTCAATGAATTTGAAAGGGAAGCAATACTTCCAAATTCATTCCTGGAAGCAAATATCACTTTGATTCTCAAACCTGGGAAAGATGTAACTAAAAAAGAGAACTAGAGGGCAATCTCCTCCTTAATGAATGTAGATGCAAAAATCCTCAATAAGATGCTAGCAAACAGAATACAGAGGATCATCAAGAAGATCATACATCCTGACCAAGTCGGATTTATTCCAGGGATGCAAGGATGATTCAACATATGTAAATCAATAAATGTAATACA
>NW_022900948.1:24458555-24460468 GCF_012274545.1 Fukomys damarensis | reverse complement strand
GGGTATAAAGAAGATGTGGTTTTTCTATAAAATGGAATACTACTCAGCCATAAAGAATGAGAAAGTAGATTCATTCATAGGTAAATGGGTACATTTGAGGGTATACTCCTAAGTGAATAAATAAGTCACACATATGCAAATACACAATAGTTTCTCTGGTTGAAAAACTAAAATAGTACTCAAGATCCTAATGGGACATTAGCAACGTAAAATAGGAAGAAAAGGACCAAAGGTGTAGGGACAGTGAGAAGGATAGGGAAAGGGGAAGGAGGGAAAAGGAAAAAATATGAGAAAATGTAAAAATGGAATTAAAGTGTTTGAAGGTGGGGAGGGGAGGAGGGGTTGAAGGGAAGGTGGAGACAAGGGGAAAAAATGAGAACCAAGATCTGGCATGTAAAGGTACAAGATCCCAGTAATGAATGTAGCTGTACTGTCTAACTAGAATGTACCAATAAATTCAATTTAAATAAAAAAAAAATAAAATAAAAAATGTTAGGGCTGGGGATTTAGCTCAGTGGTTCCACCACCTGCCTCACAAGCAGGTGATCGATCCCCAGTGCCAACAAAAACAGCAACAACGCCAGGGATTTGGCTCAGTGGTTCTGCCACCTGCCTTGTATGCTCAAGAGCATGAGTTCAATCCCTGGTACCAACAACAAAACAAAACAAAACAAAAAAACCCCAAAAAACCCAAAAAACAAAAAACAGCTCAACAACATAATGTTTAGAAATTTAAATAGAAAGTATATATTTCTTTTTTATGGACCCATATTTATTATTTGCATTTTTGCAATACAAGGCTGCCTATATTTCACAGTTGTTTTATATTAATTAATAGGAGCTCCTTTGCTTCTTGGCCTTTTGGCTAAGATCAAGTGTAAGAGGAGCTCCAGGGCTAAAAGTATTGATGTTCAAATGACAATTGTTCCAATGATAAATATATCTACTCTTGAATAGTCATTGTTAAGTGTTTTATAGTTTCCGATTTTCATTTTATTCTGAATCTGTCTCCTTCTTTCTTTGGTTTCTCACTGGAGTTTTAAATTACTGTAAAGAAGGTATAAAATCACATTGTGGTTTGCTCAAAGACAATCAAGAAAACACAGGGAGTATGTAAATGTTATGCACCCTTAAATGAAGTGAAAATTGTACCATGTTCTCTTCTATGTAGCTTTCAAGTGAAAATCAATGGCTGTGAGAAAGTCAGAAATGTAGAATATTCTTCTGGTTAAAAAACTCCACCAAAAGACTTCTCGACTTAATAGACACTTTTAGCAGAGTAGCTGGATACACGGTCAACACCCAAAACTCAATACCATTCTTGTACACAAATAACAGACTCACTGAATGAGAAATTAGGGAAACAATTTCTTTCCCAATAGCACCCCAAAAAAATGAAGTATCTGGGAATCAATCTACCAAAAGAAGCAAAAGACCTCTACACTGAAAACTATAGCACTCTGAAAAAAGAGATCGAGGAAGGTATAAGAAAATGGAAAGATGTCCCCTGCTCCTGAGTAGGAAGAATCAACATAGTGAAAATGGCCATACTACCAAAACTGCCATACAGATTCAATGAAGTACCAATTGAAATCCCAACACTATACTTCACAGAACTAGAAAGAAAAATCAAAAAATTCATTTGGAACCATAAGAGACCTAGAATAGCAAAAGCCATCCTAGGCAACAGACACATGGCAGCAGGTATAGTAATTCCCAATTTGAAACTATACTACAAAGCCACTGTAATAAAAACAGCATGGTACTGTCAAAGAAACAGACCTGAGAATCAGTGCAACAGACTGGAAGACACAAAAACAACTCCAGATACACTCAGCTACCTCATCTTTGACAAAGGAGCTGCCAGTCCCCACTGGAGGAAAGATAGCCTCTTTATTAAATGGTTTTGGAAA
>NW_022900948.1:24443324-24457672 GCF_012274545.1 Fukomys damarensis | reverse complement strand
TAAAGAATGAGAAAGTAGATTCATTCATAGGTAAATGGGTACATTTGAGGGTATACTCCTAAGTGAATAAATAAGTCACACATATGCAAATACACAATAGTTTCTCTGGTTGAAAAACTAAAATAGTACTCAAGATCCTAATGGGACATTAGCAACGTAAAATAGGAAGAAAAGGACCAAAGGTGTAGGGACAGTGAGAAGGATAGGGAAAGGGGAAGGAGGGAAAAGGAAAAAATATGAGAAAATGTAAAAATGGAATTAAAGTGTTTGAAGGTGGGGAGGGGAGGAGGGGTTGAAGGGAAGGTGGAGACAAGGGGAAAAAATGAGAACCAAGATCTGGCATGTAAAGGTACAAGATCCCAGTAATGAATGTAGCTGTACTGTCTAACTAGAATGTACCAATAAATTCAATTTAAATAAAAAAAAAATAAAATAAAAAATGTTAGGGCTGGGGATTTAGCTCAGTGGTTCCACCACCTGCCTCACAAGCAGGTGATCGATCCCCAGTGCCAACAAAAACAGCAACAACGCCAGGGATTTGGCTCAGTGGTTCTGCCACCTGCCTTGTATGCTCAAGAGCATGAGTTCAATCCCTGGTACCAACAACAAAACAAAACAAAACAAAAAAACCCCAAAAAACCCAAAAAACAAAAAACAGCTCAACAACATAATGTTTAGAAATTTAAATAGAAAGTATATATTTCTTTTTTATGGACCCATATTTATTATTTGCATTTTTGCAATACAAGGCTGCCTATATTTCACAGTTGTTTTATATTAATTAATAGGAGCTCCTTTGCTTCTTGGCCTTTTGGCTAAGATCAAGTGTAAGAGGAGCTCCAGGGCTAAAAGTATTGATGTTCAAATGACAATTGTTCCAATGATAAATATATCTACTCTTGAATAGTCATTGTTAAGTGTTTTATAGTTTCCGATTTTCATTTTATTCTGAATCTGTCTCCTTCTTTCTTTGGTTTCTCACTGGAGTTTTAAATTACTGTAATGAGAAATTAGGGAAACAATTTCTTTCCCAATAGCACCCCAAAAAAATGAAGTATCTGGGAACCAATCTACCAAAAGAAGCAAAAGACCTCTACACTGAAAACTATAGCACTCTGAAAAAGGAGATCGAGGAAGGTATAAGAAAATGGAAAGATGTCCCCTGCTCCTGAGTAGGAAGAATCAACATAGTGAAAATGGCCATACTACCAAAACTGCCATACAGATTCAATGAAGTACCAATTGAAATCCCAACACTATACTTCACAGAACTAGAAAGAAAAATCAAAAAATTCATTTGGAACCATAAGAGACCTAGAATAGCAAAAGCCATCCTAGGCAACAGACACATGGCAGCAGGTATAGTAATTCCCAATTTGAAACTATACTACAAAGCCACTGTAATAAAAACAGCATGGTACTGTCAAAGAAACAGACCTGAGAATCAGTGCTAAATTTCTGTTGTTTCAGTCCATCAGCTGAAGGCCGTTTGTTATAGCACATGTAGAAAACTAATACAAAAATATAGCTTGACATAAATTCTAAACATACTAGTAAATGCAAAAAGTCAGACTACAAAAATAGAAGTAAGAAAAAAATACGGATTAAGTTTCTGATTGGCAACAAATAAATGTTAAAAGTGTCCACAATGGAGCTGCCCACATAAACATTTTATTGTCTCATTATCAAATAAATAGGAAAATAAGAAACAAACTGAAAAATACTTCCAGCATATGACAAGTACAGTATATCTTTAGTACATATTACTCATACAGATTGAAAACAAAGGCGTACACCTGTAATCCCAGCACTCAGGAGGTTGAGGTAGGAGGATCACCATGAGTTTGAGGCCAGTGTAGGATACATAGTGAGTTCAAGGCCAGCCTGGACTGCATAGTGAGACCCTAAAAAAAAAAAAAAAAAAAAAAAAAAAAAAGAAAGAAAAAAGATGTTAAGAGCTTTTTGGGCAAAGCACAAAACCTTTATACAGAAACTTCAAAGAAAAGAGAGCTTGCATTCTAAATAAGAAAGTAGGTAATAAAAACAAAGTTAAATTTATGGCCTGTTAGATAGTGAGAAAACGTAAGAAATAAAGCAAATGTGGGAAATAAGAAATGCCAGGGTGGGAATAAGACTGAAATTTTACAGTGTTAAAAATCATAGGGAAAAGATTATTTGTGCCTCTCTTATAGCAGTTATCACTTCCTATTCTACGTGTTCACTTTTTAAGTTTTATTTTTATTATGATAAAATATAAGTAACTTCAAATATACCATTTTAATAATTTAAAATTGTAGATCAGTGACATTAATTACATTCACACCGTTGTGAAATCATCACCATGTGAATTTCCAGAACTTTTTCATCATTCCAAACTGAAACTTCATAGTCACAAAATAGTAACTCTTCCTTTTCCCTTCTCCTCAGCCCTGGTAAACAATGTTCTACTTTCTGTCTCTGTGAATTTAACTCGTACCTCAAATAAATAAAGTATTTAGCCTTTTGTACCTAATTTATTTCATTCGTCATGGCTTCAAGATTCATCTTACGCTGCAGCATGTGCTAGAATTTCATTTCTTTTTAAGGTCGAATAACATTCTACTGTACGTATACGTATCATTTTGTTTATCTGTTGATGGGTATTCAGGTTGTTTTTATTTTGGGGGACATTAATGCTGCTGTGACTATAGGTATACAGATATCTGTTCACATCTCTTTTTAGTACACTCAGAAGTGAAATTTCTGAATCAAATAGTAAACCTATGTTTAATTTTGTAAGCAATTACCATACTGTTTTCCATAGGAGCTACATAATGTACATGTCCAAATGTTCCAATTTTTCTACACCTTCAATAACATTTCTCTTTTTCTGTTTTTTTTGGTACTGGGAATTGAACTTGGGACCTTATACTTTCGAAGCAGGCGGAACCACTGGGCTAAATCCCCGGACCTTGTTTTCTGTTTTTTATTTTATTTTATTTTTCAAATAATAGCCATCCTAAAGCGTATTAGGTAGTATCTCATTGTAGTTTTTGGACTTTTTTTTTTAATGGTGTTGCTGGGAATTGAACCCAGGGTTTTGTGCATGCAAGGCAAGAGCTCTACCATTGAGCCACATCCCCAGCCTCTTTAGTTTGATTTGTATTTCCCTATTGAGCAACTTTCTATGTGCTTACTGGTCATTTGCATATGTTCTTTGAAAAAAATGTCTATTCAAGTGCTTTTCCTATTTTTAATTTGGTTGTTTTTTGCTGTTGAGTTTTATAATTTCTCTATATTCTGAAATGGTTCCCTTATCAAATATGTGATTGGCAAATATTTTCTGTCATTCTTAGAGTTGCCTTTTTGCCTGAATACAGTGTCCTTTGATGCATACATTTAAAAAATTCTGATGAAGCACACATTAGTTTTTCTTTTATTGCCTATATGTTAATTCACATCCAAGAAATCATTATGAAATCCCAAAGCATAGTTTTAGTTTTAGAATTTTTTCCCATTAAGTGTATTGGTACAATTTAGGTATATAATACAGTTACATTCATCATTGGGATTGTGTTTTAAAATTTTATGCCTTTGGCCATTATGAGTTAATTTTTGTGTATATTTTTCCGTAAAAGTCCAGCTTCATTTTGTTTATGTTGCTAGATAAAGATCCAACTTTGTTTTATTGCTTGTGGATAATATGTGTTCATTATTATTGTATTTGTTTATTTCCCATATTGCAAGGTCCCTTGAGAATAGCACTGTGTTTTACAATCTTTCTTATTTATTTATTTGTTTGTTTGTTTTTTGAAACAGTCCCACTGTCTGAGATACTCTCATCTTCCTGCCTCATCCTCCTGAGTGCTGGGATTACAGGAGTGTACCACCACTTTTATAGACCTTATAGTTCCATGCGTTTAATAAAAGGATGGTGCACTTTTATTTTTTTATTTTTATTTTTAATTTTTGGAACTGGGGATCAAACTCTAGACCTGACGCTTATAAGGCAGGTGACAGAACCACTGGCCCCTTGCACTTTTAATTTTATGAAATGAGGGCTGGGGATTTAGCTCAGTGGTTCTGCCGCCTGCCTCGCAAGCACAAGGACCCAAGTTTGATCCCTGGTACCAAAAAAAAAAAGAAATGAATGCTTTGTGGCTACTGATCTTTGAATTGAATTAAAAATATTGAAAAAATAGACTGCACCTTAATTATAGGGTTCAGCACATAACAGATATACTTAAATGTTTATCGAATTAAGAAATTAAATTTTTTTATTCTGAGGGATTTCATTTTCAGTGAAAAAAGTTATTCAATCAAATGAAGGTGACAGGATTGAAGAGTAAGGAAATCCTGCAACGTATTATACATATTGTATTATGCAATTCACATGTGTAAAATGAGAATGACAAAATACCAAAAATAATTTATATGACCATTGTCAAAAAATACCTGACTTCACCATTAAGATGATGAATTGTAAGTGAAAATTTGCCATGTTTGTTTTTTTCCTCTCTTCGCAGTCTTTTTGAGTTAATTAATTAACGATGACAACAACCAAAAAATACAACAACAGTTCTGGAAAACAACGCAAAGTGGTGTGATAGTTACCCAGAATTGGTCCCACTGAATCATGCTGATTGGAACCGATAGATCTCTGTGTAGTCCTCTCCCATATCGAAGTTGGGCCTTAATCAGTAGAATGTGGGAAGAGTGATGCTGTACCAAAGAGTGATGCACTTTTTCTCTCCTGAAAGCAGGTCGCCACGTAGGAGGCACAGTTACCACACCATAGAGAAGGGCCATGCACAGAGCCTTGGGTTGACAAGATGTCTCTATTGGGGGTGAGGTTGTATGAAAAAGCCTTGGAGACATGTGCAAGAAGTCATCTTGGATGTCTTCAGGCAGTGAAGTAACTGGAATACTGTAGCCCTGCTGCCTTCAGACTGTAACTATGTGAGAGATCCACAATTGGTCAGAACTGTTCAGCTAAACTCAATCAACATATAGGATGGTAAAATAATAATAAATTGTTGTTACAAGCCACTAAGGTTTAGGAAGGATTATTGTATAGCTATAGTTCTGAGAACTATAAAGCATTTAGAAGTGGACTAATAAAACAAAACAAAACCAAAGCTGATTGTCTTATATAAGTTCAAGGAAGAAATTCCGTGCTCAGAGCACTGCTGTCAGGAGGGAGCCCTGATATAATCTGTAGATGGCTGTATGGATTGGGAGGGACTGAAAGACATTAGGAAGCATCTTCACTTTGTTAGATGTACTTGGTAAGTCAGGTGTCTGAACAGCCAGCTCCTAAATTGAGTGGTAAGGAGTTTGCAGCACTTTGCCCTGAAAGTTCCCATGATAGCATGTCACCTCCTACAGCATCCGTATTACCCCCAGGAATAAGGCCAGAATGTTTGACTGTATTAAAAAGTGAGAGTAGGGGGACACCTATTGAAGCAAACAATTTGGAAAATCCCAGTTATCTTATTTAAGGGAATTTCAACCTGCCTTTTGGCAAGTGAGTAGTTGGAGATATTAAAAAGAGCAGAGGTTGAGTCTTATTGAGCTTGTTGTTTTCACCAAATAAAGCACAAAGTGAAAACAAACAAGCAAAAACCATAGGAGAGAGATCTTCCAGCCAGTACAATAATAACAGCTGTCACTTATATGCCATTTACCACGTGCTAAAGCCCACTGTTCCAATTCTTCTACAACCTTATAGAAAACTACTGCAGAGTTTAGTGGAAGATGAGTGACTGTAATCTGACCTCAGAGTTTTCAGTTAACCACACTATACCATATAAACAGAATGTGATAAATGTGACATTTCAAATTAATGAGAAAAGAATGAATGCTTCAGTAATAGTAAGCTTTGAGTGCAGAAATTTGGCTAGTTGTAGAGAGGGCTAATGTTCCAGCTAACTTCATTCACAAAAAAAAAAATAAACAAAATGAAGACTAAAGCAAACCCTGCATTATATTTATGTCTCTAATAGAGGATACATATAAATAAAGCAGAAAAAATGGAATGTTTTAATGTTTTAATATAAATTATATGGACAGGTACAGACAAATGAAAACTATAAGTGCTCAGTATTAAAACATTAAAAGGCAATTCTACTTCTCCAGTGTCCTAACTTGGTGTGAATGAAAACAACATGCAATAAAAGATCACTCAATTAAATTATATTGAGACCATTAATTAACTAAAAAGAAAACATAAAGTTAGACTTACATTTCATAGTACATGCTAAAGTATATTCCAAGTAGATGAAGGGATTATATGTAAGAAATTAAAGCTTTAAACAATCAGCAAGAAGATGAAGTAAATATGTATCATCTCGAACAGCTTTCTGAGAACAAAAGCAATGGAGTAAATTAGGATAAAAGATTAATAACAGAAACATCTATAATGTATTCATTTAAAAGTGACATAAATAAATCAAATAATAAAATGGGAACTTTGACATGGCATTTTCATAGAAATATAATATTCTTTATTATCATACTAATCAGCTCAAGTATAAAAGGAAAACAGTTTGTGACTTAAGTGTCCATATTTCCTTTTTAAAATGACAAATAGGTAATGCGAAATAGGAAGAAAAGTGGCAAAGGAGAAGGGGAAAGGGGAGGAGTAGGGGAAAGGAAAGAAGGGAATGGAATTAATATGAGAAAATGAAAAGATGGAAACAAGGTCTTTGTAAAGAGGGAGGAATGGAGGGGTTGAAGGGAGGGCAGGGGAATGGGGGGAAATTAAGAACCAAGATGGATTCTGTAAAAGTGCAAATTTCCAATGATGAATGTCATTATGTTGTATACCTAAAATGTATCAATAAAATTAATTAAATAAAAATGACAATACTCAATGTCAGCAAAGGTGTAAAGAAATGGAGATCTATACACTGCTTACAGACAAATTGGTGATATTCTTGAAAGTTACTTAGCAATATGTGAAAAGCTCCTTAAGTTTTAAAATACTTTTTGACATAGTAACTCTACTTCTAGGAATTAATCCTAAGGAAATATTAAAAAATATGAACTCCTTTATATAGACAAGATTTATTCATCATGATAGTAAAAATCAGGTGGAAATAGCTCAACTGTTGAACATTAAAAGAATTATTCAGCAAACTGTTATATTCATTTGATAGAGTTGTTTAATCAGGTTATATCATGATTTTTAAAACAAATGTACTGATATGATTCAATCCCATTTACTTATTTGTTCATTCAGCAAATCTATGTTGATGACGAATGTATCCCAGGCACTGCTGTAGGAGGTGGTTTTCATAGTAAAAACCTTGTTTTTCTGGAGCACACATTTGAGAGAGGATAGAAAATAAATAAAAACACTATGTCAGGTGGTGATCAGTGCTAAGGAAAATAAAATCAAAGAGCTAATACTGTTAATATAGTATATAATATCACTTTAGGAATGCTTATATAGCATGATCCCAGTTTTATAAAAAAAACATCACCATCACAATAAATACATATACATACAACACATAGAGAAATGACTTCAAGAAAAAAATCAGAATATGTTTCATGGTTATCTAATAATAATGGGATAACTGGTGTTATAACTATTATGTTTGGTTTAGGATTTCTTTAAAGAAGTGATATTTTGGAAGTATTTGTTATCTTATGAATTTAGTATAAATCATACTTCTGTCCCTCACAAGTCCAGAAACATGATTTTTCTGTATCACACTCTAAGCACCTCCAGTGTTGAGCAAGCTTATCAGACACATAGCCTATCACTATGTATTATTTAGAACGAGAAAGTGCTATCACATGGACTGGAAGACATGGTGATATGAGCAACATATTTTCTTTGTGAAGTCATAAAAAAAGCTTTAATATCAGAAAATTGGCTTGAGGGACTGAAATTGGAGCAAGTGGAGGTGGTTTTATGATTGACTGTCTGCTGAGGTATTTCTCCAACTATAGATTCATGGACTACCTACCTCAATCCCACAGGGGATAGCCACTGAAATGCGAAGTCCAGAACATAAAAATCCAGATCTTCTCTATCAGATTCTCCAGGTCTAAACTCTGGACCTGCATTTTTAACAAGTACCCAAGATGATATTTGTGTGTATGGAGGTTGGAAAACTGTAGGCACCTGGTTCCAGTGTAATCAGGATGGAAATGGTAAGGTACCCTCTCTGCAGTGTGGAAGACTTTGCCCATAGAAAGGAAGGAAACTGCAGGTGTTGGTAAGACTTGCATTTCCCAAACCTACCTGAAGAGCCCTGCTAATTTCAAACTCTGAGATTATAATTTTACCTGATTCCTTGACTATATACATTAACTTCATTTATTTACTGTTAAGTTATGAGAGAACAGGCAGTCTTTTTAAAATAATCTCCAGGTTTATATGTTTGTTATGTATTTTTACAGAGATGTAATTACATACAGTGACAGTTTGATGAGTTTTGACAAATGTATATACCCATGTAACCAATAGCCCAGTTGAAAAATAGAGTATGTCATCACCCTAGGAAGTTCACTGGTGTCCCTTTCCGTTCTATCACTGCTCCTAACTATCCTGGCAAGTACAACCTTCTGAAGGGATTAAACTTCATAAAATGGTTTATTCATTATTATGAACTCCTTAATTCTGTAATACTTTCGCTGGTCCTTTTCATTTTTGCATGCTTTGATTCTTGAGAATTTTAACATCCTTGCAGTTCTTGGTGGTGCTGCTACTCTTAGAGTTATCATTTGCTTTCCATGCTTTTGAATGTCCATTCTGTATCCTAGTTTAAAGGGCGCTGTACTATTACTCTAGTTTCTTTTTTGTTTAAAGTAATAGCTTTATATCATACAAATACATTTCAAATATAAAAGTGCATTATTACAGTAATAACTTTGAAAGTTCAAAATTCTTAGTTTATAATTAAACTGGAAAGTTAAAAAAAAAAAAAAGGGAAACCATCAGTGCCATCTATTGCAGAAGTTCATTTTCTTAAAATGTTACTTGGGCCGGGGATTTAGCTCAGTGACACTGCTTCTGCCTATCAAGCGCAAGATCCTGAGTTCAATCCCTAATACACACACACACACACACAAAATTGCTTAACATGTTGCAAAGAAATATGTCTGGAAGCAACACGTAACTGAAAGGAAACTACTTGTGTTTTTACCACGTTACATTATTATCATCTTTAGTATTTTCTTTCAAATAAAAATTGATACCCCCTATAATGTTACTCGTGAGTCAGCCATTCTGTGCAGTTGCCACTTGCCTGTTTCCAAAATCATCCTCTTCATGTGCCTGTGGTGGTACAGAATGAACAAATAAAGACCTTTTTTTTTTTTTTTTAATCTTTTCTTTTTGGTACTGTGAATTGAACTCAGGATCTTGTGCTTGCCAGGCAGATGTGTTGCCATTGAGCTACATCCCTGGCCCTGACAAGGACCTTTCTATTTGGAGTGGTGACATCATCTGTATTGCTATTGAAGTTGAGCATTAAGTCCAGCATTAAGATTAATACAAAAACCTCCTTTCTTGCACATACGCAAATGCATCTCTGTACTTCATCCCACAGGTTTCCATAATGTATGCAGTAACAAAGGCAGCACTTTTGGCGATCACTGCGTTTCCCTGATAAGAACTTTTCCTACAGGTTGTACGCTCCCATCAATAAATTCCTTAGTCATAAAGAAAAAAATGTATTATATTTTCCAGTGGATTATCTGTAATATCCAAGACTAAATATCTAAACAGTTGTATAAAATTTGGTTAAATAAAGTTTGCTTCAGTATTTTGCTGTATGCAAATTATGTGAGGCATTCCATGTTTCTGTGGTATAAGTAGCTAGCTTGCTTTTCACAGCAGAAGAATATGGGCCTAAGAACAATTCAGGTAGAATTTCTGCGTCTTTTGTCTCATGGGGTAGGTCAAGTTTCCTTAAAAACTTTCCTCACCCCTTTCTTCCTCATTGGAATTGCCCAGAGTCATTCTTCTGACCACGGTCTGGTACCATCTTCATTTTTTTGGAAGTCTGTGGAACTATGCTATATATCCTTAAAATATTTTGAAGTCAAGCTTCCTAAAATCCTATATATACTTTTGCTGCAGCGCACCCTTGCCTTTCTTTGACAGTGAAAGGCATGGTCTCCAGCAAGTTCTCTTCCCTTCCAAGTGGCTTCTTCACATTGACCAAAATCAATAGGTGTACAGTTATTTTATTCCTTCCTCTATCGTCTAGGACAAAGAGTTATTGGGAAGGCAAGTGAAAAACTGCTTTTATCGGAATGAAGCAGCTGGAATGTTATCCTCACTAATCACATGGGCTGTGCCAGCTCTGTGGCTTTCTGCCATGTGGGCCATCTCTGCTTCCACAAAATCATCACTTCCATCCTCTCTCTTTTCATCTTCATGCAAGTGTTCTGGGATTCCTCTGAATCTGCTGTTATTCCAGCCTGTGGTGCTGCCCTGAAGGGCTGCTCCCAGTAGGTCTTTTGTGCATAGCTTGCCCTTCTGTTGCTGTGCTCCCAAGGATCCATTCCATCCTGACAACTCTTAGTGGCATCTGTGAGGTCTTGTTCGTCACCAGTACTGTAATCTCAAGATAACTATGTTGCTTATGTTCTGAGCATGCTATCTGGATATCTGCTGCCTAGGTTTTGTTTCTGATGTCCTTCCTGATTGTTTTCTCATTGAATCACTCAGAACTTCCCTCACTGTGGAAATTCTTCCCAGGCTGTCCTTAAAGTTAGGCGTGGACCCCCATCTCAGTTTTATCTAGGTGTTTTTTCTCCTCTCCCATCTGTTTTCCATTTATAGACCTTTTGGCTCGATGAGTTGATCTCTGACTAGACACATTCTTTTCAATCTTTATCAGCACTCCCCATCTTTAGTCAAATGTCCTTCATTCTCAAATTTGAAGCTATGGCTCTGAAATAAAAATCAGCACCCAGCACATACACAGTCATTCATTTTCTATGTCATATTTTTACTCTCAACATTTGTGCCCCTAAGTCTTTTATTTTATGCCTCAAATTTTCCAGCATCTCAAGATGCTTTCATACTCTATTTGATGGCTTTCCATTTCCTTGCAACTTAATCAGATGTCTTGAGCAGCTTCAGGTAGGTTTTGCCATACACTAAGTTCACACCCCAGGAAGATGACACCCCTTCTTACATGGCTAAGTTCTGTCCATTCACAGCCACTATTATATTCCTCACAAAGGAGTCCCCACTCCCAGCATGCAATTTTTCTTCCATAGGTTCAACATTACTGGTGTTTTCTTCTCCTGAGGGAGAGGAATATTCGAGAGATTCAGTATAGTAGAAAGGAGGCTTGCTCTGATTCTTATCGCTAGTAGCAAATCAGGACAAATAACTAGGGCTTATCTTCTCTATCCTTTGAGTGGGGATGTGGTATTGACCTTGCAGGATCATGATGTTTCATAAGATACATGCAAAACCACTTTGTACACAAAGAGTAATGCAAACATAGAGTTTAAGAATAATTACTGTAGATTTAGTGTTCCTTAAACCTACAGAGCACACGCAGCATGAATGAGAAGTTGCTCGGCATTTTCTCAAACCCTATATTAAC
The DNA here is from genome assembly GCF_012274545.1 of Fukomys damarensis. NCBI lineage: Eukaryota > Metazoa > Chordata > Mammalia > Rodentia > Bathyergidae > Fukomys > Fukomys damarensis. The sequence goes on along the minus strand of NW_022900948.1, from coordinate 24,446,108 downwards.
ACATGCATTAGACAAGGCCATGTGCAGAGCGTCAGAGTGGGCATTGTGACAGTCTGCATACTGCCTTGTTCGTTGGATTTTAACACTATTATTCCTCCGCATTTCCTGATTTCCCAAATGTCATCTCAGCCATGTGCGAGAATCTGCTTACTTTTTTAGAACCCCGGGCAGTTCACAGTTCAGACACGTAGCTCAGGCGGGACTCACCATAAGCTAACTTCTTGGCTCCAACCTTGATGGGGTGATATGATTTCTATAATTAGGTTGCAGGATGATGCTAACAACCAACCATGACGTTAGCAACTATAATTCTCAGGTATCAAGTACTGGTTATGTGTGGCATACTCTGCTAGATATATATCTATATCTATATATATCTATGTCTATATCTATATCTGTATCTATATCTATATCTATCTATATCTATATGTTTTTGGTATCAGGGATCAAACTTGGGACCTTGTGCTTGCAAGGCAGGCAGCAGAACCACTGAGCTAAATCTCCGGCCCACTCTGCTAGACTCTTTACAGACATCAGTTTTCAACTATTTAAGAAAAATTATTCCCCTTCTAACAGGCTTATTTTTAGACAATTTTTTCTGAATTTTCCTTTTCTTTTTTTTTACTGGGGATTGAATTTTGCGCTTGCAGTGACACCACTGAGCTAAGTCCCTGGACCACGTAGACACATTTTCTTAATCTACCCTGCCAGGAGATTTAAATACCATATATATATATGAGCTTTACATGATCCTGAGTTCAATTCACAGTACCAAAAAGAAAAGATTTAAAAAAAAAAAAAAAGGTCTTTATCTGTTCATTCTGTACCACCACAGGCACATGAGCTTTACATACAGAAAATGATGATTTCAAAAGGTTGAATATTGAACCCAGGGCATCCCTCATGCTAAGTATGTGTTCTGCTACTGAATTGCATGATGCCCCCACAAACAATCAATTTTTACCTCTTTGGAGACAATATTATCATATCTATCTATATCTATCCCTATCTATCTATCTATCTGTCTATCCATCATCTATGTATCTATCTATCTATATGTAGATATAGAGATATATATATATCTTCTTTCCTCCTGCAGAGCTATTGACCCCAGGAAAAGGAAGCTCAGCTCAGAGGCAAGGACACACACTCCATTGGAGGAAAGGATGCCTTTTCCATACACAGCCCAGTTCCTACCTCAAGCCTGGACAGACCCAGCTTGACGAAGTGCTGTGGCCTCTCCGTGAGCACACTGGTGCCTTTGTGGCTTCCTCCCCCAGGCCTTTGACTAAGATGCTGGACATTCCTTGTGAGAAACCTGAGGAGGATACTAAAAAGACAGCCACAGTTTTCCTATTGCCTGCTGCCAGGTTTCTTGGGGGGCCAGCTGTTGGGGTATAATTTTATAGACTATTTTTTGACACACTGAAATCTTTGAGGTTTCAAATGATTCCTCGGTTTAGGGTAGTGACAATGAAGAAAGGTAGGTGGAGGGGTGGGTGAAAGAGAGGGAGAGAGGAAGGAAGGCTGAAGGGATGGAGGTGGGAGAAGACAGGAAGGAAAGGGAGGGGAGAAGGTAGTGGAAAGAGCAGCAAGCCTTGGAATCTCACAACTGCCTTGGACACTTGGTGACCTTGGGCGTCACTTAAATATTCTAGATCATAACTCTTATCTAAGAAAAGGAAGTAAGTAAAGGAGGATAACACTTATTTTTCAGAGTCTATGTGAGATTCGTAGGTTATAATGTCTGACATATAAAAGGTGCTAATTATGGAAGTATTATGATTATCATATACACAGAGTAGAGATAAAGGATATTTGGATAAAGTAAATTTGGCAGCCAGGGTTTTATAACTTTGGTAGGGCTTTGCAGTGTGTACCAATGCATATGGACAGAGCCAGTGGGGATTCTGGGGCTTCAGGCACAAAGGCTGAGAGGAGAGGGCCCTATGGAGTTTTTGAAGGGCCCAACAGAGAAAATCTTTCCCCATTCAATTTCTGAATCCATTGAGAAGTGAGACAAAGAGTTGCAGAGGAGGCCAATGTACGGCACTCATCACTGGTCTCCATTACTTTGGAGAGCATAGCTTCCCTCTCTGAGCAAATCCTCCACTCCAGAACTTGAGCACTTACTCATGGGCTTTGGGCAATATCACAACCAAACAGGGGTCTCCTCTGGAGGAAGATGCTCCTCCTGTGGATAGCTCCAAAGAAAAAGAAAATAATGAGGGTATGTATGCCACAATTTTCCTTCCACATCTGCAAACGAGGTGAGTCAGTTCACCTCCCTGGGGGAAGAATGAGGGAGAGAGCAGCATAAGCCACGTGTGTAGGCTACCGATGCCCCTCTAGTGAACAAGAGCAATCAAGAGTGGGTTGAGGGCCCACCCTCCAACAGGCTGTAATATGAAGGCAGTGCTGCAGCAGTGAGACTGCAGAACTGGTCCTGGAATGGGATGAAGAGACATGGTGGTGTGAGGGGGAATCTTTAATAAACAGTTCTCCGGGGAAAAAGTCACTTTCTACACCTTATTGCTGCAAAGGATGTGTAGCACAATTTGTAAATAATGATAAAATATATACAATTAAATTCAGATGGCCAATTGATTCTCACAGAATGCTCTAATTTTTGCTGAATCCTTTTCTCCATACAACCAATTCAACCATAGTATAATTTTGTTCAGATGACTGCAGAACCTGGAAAAGCTGTTGCTGCTATCAATGGATAACATACTGCTATTATTATCTTTTTATATAAATATAAATATATATATACATATATAT
>NW_022900948.1:24438573-24442751 GCF_012274545.1 Fukomys damarensis | reverse complement strand
AGTTTCTCTGGTGTGAAAAACTATAATAGTACACAGGATCCTAATGAGATAATTAATAATGTGAAATAGGAAGTAAAGGGCTAAAGGTGTAGGGAAAGTGGGAAGGGTGGGGGAAAGGTAATAAGGGAGAGGAAAAAAATATGAGAAACTGAAAAAATGGAAATAAAGTGTTTGTAAATGGGGAGGGGAGGAGGGGGTGAAGGGAGGGCAGGGACAAGGGGAAAAATGAGAATCAAGACCTATTATGTAAAGGTACAGAATCCCAATGATGAATGTAATTGTACTGTATACCTAGATTGTACCAATAAACTCAATAAAAAGAAAAAAAATGGAGTAATTTTCAGCACAAAGATACCAATAGGTGTAGATGTCCCAAGAACACCGATAATAGTGGAACGTAGCAAGTTAAATTAAGTTTTGAGTGTTTATGACCTTTGTTTTTAATTTAAATTAACGGTACTTTTCATATTACTTAAAATTTACTAAGGGGCGTGTTTAACAAACTTGAAAAAATTCCTGAAATTTTGTTAGTTGGCTCTTGTTCCAGCCCATCACCTGGGTACTGCCCTCTATCCATGCTCCCGCGGGGCGTCCAAGGGGGAGGAAATTCACAGCAAGAGGATCAACATCCAGCAGGGGGCAGTGTGATTCTAAGGGGTCTCTTGTTCAGGGAGCTGACCCTCTCAGCCTGTAGCTTTTAGAACAAGGAAAGCAGCCATCTCTGAAGACGGAAGGCCAAGAGTCAGGGCTCCTCCCTGGATGTGAACCAGGGGAAAAATCAGGAAAACAAAACGGAAGTCCTGAGGTGCTATTGGATAGGGGGCCAGTGGAGACGCCTCCTGCTCCTTGCACCCATCTGGCTACAGGAAATGCCAGTAAGGTCCACTCAACCCCTTCTCGGGTGGGACAGACTCATTCAGGGAAGGTGCTGAACTTGGGCTCAGAAGCTGTGTGAGACAGAGATTAATTACTTGATAGGATGCACATAGCCTGTAACTTGAGAGGCCCCGGAGAGAGGAACCAACACTAACAGTGAAGCAGAAATTTCAAGTCAACTAAGCAATTCAGAGCCCTGTAGGGCACAAGCAGAATCACAATCAACCAATCTCTACACTACTCTTTCCTGAACACAAGGTAAAGTGTTTTAAATAGGAGCAAGTATGTGGCGCTGTAGACCCTTAAGAGAGGCCATCGTGATAAGTGTTTTATATCCATTTTGTATGCTGACAGTCACTTTTAGGAAGGGCCACTTGAGGCTTAAATGACTCCTTTAGGTATTTACAAACATTGTGTCTTGATGACTTATTTTTCCCTCTGTAAGGAACTGTGGTGAATCTAGTTACCTCAATGGAGCAAAATTGGTACCCAGGACAATCACATTTTCTTACTAATTTAGGCAAAATGGTCCTTAATTTTTTTCTAAATTATCCAAATCATTTATATGAAACACATTTTTTCTTTCAACTCATCTGTTGAGATTCACATTTCTTTCTTGTGTATATTTGTATTAAAACATAAAATCTCACAATATCCAATAGATTGTGCTTTCTTGCCATCTTCATGTGTGAATTAGCAGGTGCCCTTGTTATGGGGTAAAAGTTGCTTCATAACCAATGTATAGAGCTTAGGTTAATAAAAGATCAACTTTAATTTGACACAACTGATAACTCAATATTGTATTGTCATTTTTAACAGTGTTAAACTTAGTGGTGTGTTAGAAATAATGGGAAAACAGCAAGTTTTGAAAGATTAATGTCAAGCATCATTTAGTTCAAGTTGCTAAATTATTCATCTCTGAAGGTATGTTGTATCTAATTAAATAATAAGCTATGTTTCAGGTAGAATAAGAAAAGAGATATCTACAATAAATTCATAAATGGGATCACAGTATATATGCTATTTTATAACTTTAAAAAGGTTTTTGTAAAGGATAATTTTCAACATGTATATAAGTAGTCAGTAGCATATAATGAACCCTCAAACTTGTCAGTCTTGCTTTATATCTAGCCTTAGCTTAGCTGGAAGTGGTAGTGCATGCCTCTCAACTCAGCTACTTGGAAGACTAAGGCAAAATGATTGATTGTCAGTTGCAGGCTAGCCTGAGTGGTGCAGCAAGACCTTGTCTCAAAACAAAAGCAAACAAGCAAAAAGAATGTGTATAGCTTTACATCTATTATCAGAAAGCCTCTCATCTCTAAATATAGAACATTAAAAATAACATCATATTTTAAAATAATAATTAAAATTTCGCAGTATCATTTTTGTTAACTGGTCAGTGTTCAGATATCCTTATTATTCTCATGTGTGTGTATAATTAGATTTATAAGGGCAATGCAATATATTGCAATTGGTTAACATTTCTCTTAAATCTCTTTGAGTCTATAGATTTTTTTGTCATTTCTTTTTTCACTCTTCATTGTTAAAGATGAAGTTTTTAAATGTAAGGTATCACACACATATCCCCATTAGTATTCAAGGCTTCATAAAAATCCAATTATATGGATATTTTACATTTAGTTCCACAATCTAATAATCTAATTAATTGTTCCCAGTATTTTCCTAGTATTCAGTCTGCTGTGATAAACACCCTATTTCATATATTTTTGGAACTTGCTTCTTTCATTAAGAAAAGTGAATAGATTCAGAATTGCTGGTTGAACTTTTTCCCCCTAGTAGCTTCCTTTTATTCTAAGGGAGGTATGGATTTACTTTTAAATTTGATTTAGATATACCCCAAGTTGAGGATATCTATGGTAAACATTGGAACCATGTCTTACTCTACAGAATTCGGTAAACCGTGTCACATAACAGAAAGGTCAAAGAGAGATTTATGGCCAGAGAACTATTGCAGGTGTTCACAGCTGTAAAACAGGTTAAACTGGAAAGTGTCCTCATGTTTCATCCCTCTGGCTTGATGAGTCACCTTAGTTTGAGCACAAGATGAAACCTCTTTTACATGTCAATGGAAATCCTAAACACATAAATGGAATGCCTTGGAAAATGTATTCATCCCTTCTTTGATGGCTGTGCTCAAACTGTAAAGCTCCCAAAATTCTACATCTCTGGGAGGGTTGGAGAGGGATTGTTATTGACATAGAAGATTCCATGAGTTCCTTTGAAAGCCTCAATGGAAACTAAAATGGGGCTGAGTGAATGGAAAGGTCCTGGGGGTAGATATAAAATAAGATTGGCCATGAAATGATAGATATGAAAATGAGGTGTTGGATACATTGTGGCCCATTTCCCTGTTCTTTCTAATTTTGAATGTGTTTGAAAATTCATGTCCATAATAAAAATTGGAAAGTCCCTCAGAGCAATATGACCAACCTATAGCCACATGCCCCTGGGTAGCTCTTTGGGGCTCCAAGGCCAGCTCTTGGAGCAAACAGAGATGAATGAGATATCACAATAAATTAATTTATTAATTTATGCTATGGGGGTATGTAAAAAGCAATGAGAAGTCCTTGGAGAGATTTCAAATGAGATTTCATGGGATCTTTGCCACTACTCACTTTCATTTAATACAATAAATGAATCATATAGGAGTATTTTAGAAGGGAAATTATTGCAGCCCTTTGCCATGATGCTGGTGGATTCTTCCTCATAACCTTTGTCAAGGGGACCACTCCTGTCTTGAAGGCTTAAACAAACAAACAAAATAATCACTAATAAAACTTTGCAATTAGGAAATTCTACCTTCTCTTTAACCTGATATATAAAAGTATTAAAAATACCTACAGCATAACAAACTGGGATTTAGGCGATAACTTTGACACTGTCTTTTTCTTTTTACATTTCTTTAGCATGTCAGGGTTCCCTGAGGACTTCACAGAAGTTATATATAGTAAGTCATCCCCCAGGTTGTCTTCATAAAATCAAGCATCTAAAATTTTAATTGTAGAATGAATCCGGCTCCCTGGTGGGATGTATTTTTGATATTAAAAAGTGCTTACAGTTGTTATGCAGATATTTGATTTCTTAGATACCTCCTCATGGTAGACTCTGGGCTAGTTATTGACAATGCAAAGCCAAGTCACCTAATGAGGCTCAGTGTCGGTTACATACAGAGAAAGGGGAACATGACACTTCACGTCAGGAACCACCATCAAGCAGGTAGTTCACTTTCTTGTATCCTGACACCCTTGACAATAAAACTAGAAAACTAAAAAAAAAAAAAA
>NW_022900948.1:24433336-24438524 GCF_012274545.1 Fukomys damarensis | reverse complement strand
ACAACCCTTAAAAAAAAAACAAAAAAAATAAAAAAAAAAAAAAAAGGTATAAATCAGATCTTGATTATAAAAGGCCTCATTTCATAAAATAATAAAGATGTTGTCCCTTCAAGGCAGTCATCACTGCACATATAAGGAAACAAATGAAGAATGAAGCTTATAACTCACGGTTACATTGAAATCATAGCTTTTGATCACAGTGGTAAAAGTTAAAATTCAACCCCATGACTATCCTTATAAAATAAGAGAACATTTTATATTTTCTATGATAAATGTATTATATTCTGTCTGCCATCCACAGCTGTCTGTTTCTTACTAATACCCATGTGTGCAATATCCTTTAATCTAGAATTTATCTAGAATTCAGTCCTAATAGGATTGGAAAATCAAGGCCAACTTGTTCAGCTCATGAGAGCCAATCCCTACATCTCTTCCCAACCCCAAGTCCTGTGACACCTCGTAGGCTCATTGAAATCAAACGTGCAATTTGCTCCACAGATATTGGCAACTACTGCATCAAAACTTAAAAGAAAACAACAATTTCAGCAGCCTGCGTGCCAGTGCAATGCCATTTATACTGTGGATGCTAAATAATTGTGGTTTAATATGTGTACTTTCTACCTATATTTAAGTGACCACAAAGAGTTATTCCATTTTGCTAAACCATTCTCAGTATGCTCTGTGTGAGAGAGTCCTTTCTCATTTCTTGTCTTTCAAAGTGCTAGGGATCCAACCCAAGGCCTTGTGCATGCTAAGCTCATACTCTACCACTGAGCTAAGGGGCCAGCTCCCCTTTTCACTTTTCTTAGTCTTCATTGTGTGCCCTTCTACTTGTTTAAAATCTTCACCCACACGCTCTTTCATTCCTTTGGAAAATCCTTGCTTCTTCCCAGCCCTTCACCCTCTTCAGCTCCTTCTGTGCCCCAATCTTCCTTCTTTAAGTTAACACCTACTTATCCTTTGGTTCATGCTGAATTTCCCTTCCTTCAGGGAAGCAGTTCCTAGTTCTGAGTCCTAGTCAGGTATCAGAGTTAAAAGCTTTCCTGGTACTTTAACTTTTAGCATTTTTTCTTTAAATCATTTATGATTGTATTTCTCATATAAGAGAAACCATGGGCTAATTTAACCTTTTGTGTCTGATTTGTTTCACTTAGCATCATGGTCTAAAGATGCATCAGTTTTTCTACAAATGACTCAAATTTATCCTTTATGGTTGAGTAGTACATATATATACATATAGATATATGTGTGTGTGTGTGTGTGTGTGTGTATGTATATATTTTTTTTCTTTATCCATTCATCTGTTGATGGACGTATAGGCCATTTCCAAAATTTAGCTACTGTGCGTTGTGCTGTTACAAAGATGGGTGTGCATGTGTCGCTGTAATATGATGTCTTTAATTCTTTGGGGAATATACTTATAAAGGGTATAACTTTAAGCCTTGGCTTTGTAAAACTACTCACAGTTTATAACTGTGTACATACTTGTACTTGTGTGATTTAGGGGTCCCTCTTTCATTGGGCAATGATTCCCACAAAGGATGGGGTTGTGCCTGTGCTCCATGCGCTCTCTTTTTTCTTTTCTTTTGTTTTGCAGTGGGTTGAGACAGTGTCTCACCATGTAGTTGAGACTGATCTGGAACTCACTATGTAGCCCAAGCTGGTCTCGAACTCACAGCGATCCTCTTGCCTCAGCCTCCTGAGTGCTGGGATTATAGGCGGGTGCCACTATGCCTGGCTCCATGTATTTTCTTGTCAGTAATAGGCATTGGGCCTTTAAAAATATGCACTATATTTAGAAAATAGTTCAAAGACTCAAAAAAGCATACCAAATGTTATAACAAATCCCTGTGTACTTCCGCTTGTTTTACCAAATCTTAACAATCTGCCAGGATCATTTAAAAAAATCTTCAGAAGAACAGTAGCACTACCTAAAAGTTTTATGAAATCCTCTCAACTGCACTGAAGAAAACAAAAACAAAAACAAAAAACAAAACCCTTCACGCAAGTGTTGTGTATCCCTTTCCTATATGAAAAAGCCATACTTTGCCTGCGTAGATTCCTCTAAATGCATATTCAGAGAAGATATTACTTGGCTGTGGAAACAGAGTACACAAAGTTTGACTAAAACTCATCTATGAGTTGCTAAAACAGAGAACTTTTAAAAATAAAATTGCTAGAAGTGAGCGAGAGATCTATGCTTGTGAGAGTTTATGAAAGGCACCCTCCTTAGGAAAAGAATCAATGCTCTGTTAGCTTCAGAAGTTCCAGTACGTAATGTGAGTCAGTCATTTTATACTCTTTTATAGTTATTATTTTTGTTGAGTTTATTGGTACATTTTAGGTATACATTACAGTTGCATTCATTATTGGGATCTTGTACCTCTACATGACAGGTTTTGGTTCTCATTTTTTCCCCGTGTCCCTGCCCTCCCTTCACCTGCTCCTCCTTCTCCATTTACTAACACTTTATTTCCATCATTTCATTTTCTCCTATTGTTTCTTTCCCCTTATTACCCTTATTACCCTTGCCCTACCCTCCCCACTTTCCCCACACCTTTGGCCCTTTTCTTCCCATGTCACATTGTCAATTATCTCATTAGGATTTTATGTACTATTTTAATATTTCACATCAGAGAATCAATTCAGTATTTACACATGTGTGACTTATTTATTTCACTTAGGAGTATATTCTCAATATGTATCCATTTTCCTATGAATGAATCCAACTTCTCATTTTTATGGCAGAGTAGTTTTCCATTTTATAGAAAAACCACATCTTCTTTATTCAATTTCCAACTAATGGGCAAATGGGCTGTTTCCAAGTTTTAGCTGTTACAAACTGTGCCGCTATAAACATAGGTGTGCATATATCATGATGATATGATTCTTTTAATTCTTTTGGAAAGATACCCAGCAGAGAGATGGCTGGAACCTCTAATGGAACCTCCAGTCCCAGCTCTTTGAGGTATCTCTATATTGATTTCCATAGTGGTTGCACCAGTGTGCACTCCCACCAACAATGGAGAAGAGTTTCTTTCTCCCCACAATCCTGCCAACATTTGTTATTGTGTGATTTCTTGATAGCAGCCATTCTTTGTGGGGTGAGGTGGAATCTCAGTGTTGTTTTTATCTGCATCTCTCGAATTACCAGTGATGTGGAGCATTTTTTCATATAGTTACTTACTGCTTTTACTTCTTTGTCTGAGAAATGTACCCCATCTTTGACAAAGGAGCCGACCATCCTCACTGGAGGCAAGATAGTCTCTTTAATAAATGGTGTTGGAAAAACTGGATTTCAACCTGTTGATGATTAAAACTAGACCCTTATCTTTCACCATGCACTAAACTAAAATTGAAGTGGATTAAAGATCTAAATATTAAAAAAGAAACACTAAACTTGCTGGAAGATAAGTGAGGCAGAACTCTTGAATACTTTGGCATAGGAAAAGACTTTATGAACAAATCCCCAGTAGCATGGGAACTAGCAAAAAGAATCAACACCTGGGATCTCATCTTATTAAAAAGCTTCTGCACTGCAAAACAAACCATCAACAGTACTAAGAGACAACCTACAATGTGGTTACCAGATGCTCCTCAGACAAAGGGCTCTTATCTAGAATATATGAAGAACTCAAAACAATCATCCCCCCCAAATATAAAGACCTGATTCATTTTATGCTCTTAAAGATCTTTCGTAGTTTGTGTAACATGGAATTAGGTTGAATATCGGAGTATCAAGCTCTGTTAATTACATGACAAAGAGGGCATATTGAGTGCTGGTGCAGAGTGGACAGCCAGGTAGAATCTTCATTCACTCTGTGACATAGAGCCCTGTGGTCCTCAGCAGCATAGGCATCTATGGGACCTCTTGAAAAGGACAAGTCCTTGGGCTCCATCAGACACCTACTGCGTCAGAGTCTTGGAGGAAGGGGCTCAGCAATCTATGTTCAGCAGGCTCTGCAGGTGATTTGGGGAAGCATTTGAGAACAACTGCTTCAGGGCAAGTAACCGAAGCTATCGGAGTCTCAATTTAGTTATCTGTAACATAGGAATGATGTAGAGTCTTTCTAGTATCAACTAACTGTTAACATGTAATTCTTACATTGACTGCATTGCAAATAAAAGCAGATCAGAAAATACCTGACTTAGAGCTAACACTCAATAACTTTTAATATTTTATTATTATTACCCCTTTGAGTTGAAACGATTAAATGAGATGTTATATGTTTAGCACTGAACGCCACATCTAACACATAGCCTTACATGGTATTAACTATTTGCATACAAAAGTATTGCCTAGTGAGTAAAAACTATTTACATAAGGCTGTATGCGAAATATGGACTAGACCAAAAAGATAACTGATAGGAAAATTCCCAATGGAAAAACGATTAACTGTAGAGAAAAAAGAATTATGAATCATATTTAAATGTTTCTTTCTCTGATTTGTCATAAGCAAGGAAGCCACGTAATTAACTATGTACTTGGTAATTAAGACAGTAACAGCTGCCCTCTATTGGAGAGATGAAAAAAACAAAAAACTAAAAAAATAAAAAACAGAGAGATCTTGCCTGTGAGACAAACTGCATTCAGTGGAGAGAGCGTGGAAGTTTTTGACCCTATGGAGTAGTTTGGAGAGCGTTAGCTATGTTCAGGAGAAAGACAAGAAAGGTGCAGGTACATGGAAAAGAATGATTTGTCAGAAAAATGCTGACTTATACTGTAGGATTTTTTTTTGTACCAGGGTTTGAACTCAGGGCCTTGTGCTTGTGAGACAGGTGGCAGCACCACTGAGCTAAATCCCCAGCTATAGCATTTTTAATTATTTTAACATCTTGCTCTGAATTGTGCCTCCTAAAATAAAAAGCCACTAGTAACTGCTCTCCAGTTTTATATAAAGAGTTCCTGTTTTTAAAAAAGGATTTTTGTTTGTTTGGTACCAGGAATTGAGCTCAGGACCTTGCTCTTGGGAGGCAGGCAGCAGTACCACTGAGATAAATCCCCAGCCCCCAAACCCAGTTGTAAAAGCCTTCCCTATTCTCACCATATTCCCAAGCTAAACTGACCATTCTTTCTTTGTGTTTCATAGTACCGCTGGTTTTTTCCTTCATGGCACCTGGTATACTTGGAAGGGATTATCATTTTCTTGGTGTAGACTTGGTCTTGGTTGCTTGTTTTTATCATATA
>NW_022900948.1:24421385-24433232 GCF_012274545.1 Fukomys damarensis | reverse complement strand
AGAGAGAGAGAGAGAGAGAGAGAGGGAGACAGACAGAGAGGGTCTTGTTATGTAGTTCAGGCTGGTCTTGACTTATTACATAGCTCGGGCTGGGCTCAAATTTTCAATCCTCTTGCCTCAGCCTCCTGAGTGCTGGGATTATAGGTGTGCGCCACCACACCAGGCTGATCTTTTTCCTGTGATGCCCAATAGAAATACAATGAAAGGCACATTGTGATTTTGTGTTCTAGTATACATCATTAAAAAGTAAAAAAGGACAGGCAAAATTAACTCTAATGATATATTTTATTTAAAACATTATGGCCTAAAGGTGCATCCATTTACCTACAAATGACTCATTTGTCCTTCTTTATGGCAGAGTAGTACTCCACTGTGTGTAAATATTACACTTTCTTTATCTATTCATCTGTTGATGGACATATCAATTGCTTCCAAAGTTTAACTATTATAAATTGTGCTGCTATAAACATGGTTATGCAAGCTGGGTATGGTGGCGCACACCTGTAATCCCAGCACTCGGGAGGCTGAGGCAGGAGGATCACTGTGAGTTCAAGACCAGCCTGGGCTGCATAGTGAGTTCCAGGTGAGTCCCAACTACATAGTGAGACCCTGTCTCAAAACAGACAAACAAACATGGTTATGCATGTAATGCTATAATATGATTCCTTTAACTTTTGGGAAAATACCTGGAAGGGGATATCTGGGTCAAGTAAAATTTCTAGTTTTAGTTTTTTGCAGAATCTCCACACTGATTTCCATAGTGGTTGTATTCGTTCACATTCTCACCAGTGATGTAGAAGGGTTCTGCCCATCCCCTACGCCCCTACAGCCTCACCAACATTTGCTATTATTTGATTTCTTAGTGATAGTCATTCTTCCTGGTGTAAGATGCAATTTCAGTGTTGTTTCAATTTGTATTTTTCTAATGCTCAGCAGTATTGAACATAAAAATAAACGAGATGTGCTGGGGATTTAGCTCAGTGGCACTGTGCCTGCCTCACAAGTGCAAGGTCCTGAGTTTAATCCTCAGTACTGGAAAGAAAAGAAAAGAAAAGAAAAGAAAAAGAAAAAGAAAGCCAGGTGTGGTGGCGCATGCCTGTAATCCCAGCACTCGGGAGGCAGAGGCAAGAGGATCGCTGTGAGTTCGAGACCAGCCTGGGCTACATAGTGAGTTCCAGGTCAGTCTCAACTACATAGTGAGACACTGTCTCAAAAAGAAAAAGAAAAAAAAAAGAAAGAAAAGAAAAAGAGATGAGCTATTTTAGGCCTTTCCTTTTATTTATAAATATTAATTCTTTGGAATCTGCCATGAATTTTACACTTCCATTACATCACAATTTATTTATTTATTTATTTATTTATTTACTTACTTATTTGTTTTTTTTGAGACAGGGTCTCACTATGTAGTTGAGACTGACCTGAAACTCACTATGTATGTAGCTCAGGCTGGTCTCGAACTCCCGAGTGCTGGGATTACAGGCATGTGCCACCACACCTGGGCTTATCACAATTTAGATTAACCAAATTTCTAGGGTTGGAGGGCCATATGTAACTGGTGGCTTCTGTATTTGATCATACTGGAGTAAGATGAATAACTAGTATAGCAAATAAATACCAAAATTAGCAACCACCTTTTCAGCTGATGGCAATTCCTCTAGACTTACACATCCCTAAGAGGAAATAGTAGTTTCTGAATATTTGGCTGGGAATTCAAGTTAGTATCACGATGGCATCATATTTATATAAAATATGCTAGGGCATCAGTAATATGTTGTTTGAGTCATTCTCTCTTTCCTTGTGCCATGTGTATGAGAGAGAAGAGCTGGAAGGGAAGAAAGCAATGACAAAACAATTAGAAATAAGTTTGAGCTACTCATGTAAAGGAGTGACTGCTTATTAAACAGAAGTAAATATTACAAACAAGAATAGTGTTACAGTTTGTATCTTCAATGTCTCCCAAAAGCTACATGCTAGTCTTGATCGCCAGCTATCTATGACAAGCCAACATCCAATATTATATTAAATGGTCAAAACATGAAAGCTTTTATTCTAAGATCAGGAACAAGACAAGGATGCCCATTATCACCACTCCTATTCAGTACAGTGCTGGAAACATTATTCAGAGCAATCAGGCCAGATAAAGAAATAAAATGAATAAGGACAGGAAAGGAAGTTAACTTTCATTATTTGCTGATGACATGACACTTTACATAGAAGACCCCAAAAACTCCACCAAAAGACTCCTAGATTTAATAACCAAATCCAGTAGCATAGCAGGACACAAAGTCAACACTCAAAAATCAATAGCATTCCTAGATATAAAAACAAACTCACTGAGAGAGAAATTAGGGAACAGCAATTTTCATAATAGCATCAAGAAAAATGAAATACTTAGGAGTCAATCTAACAAAGGAAATAAAAAGCATTTTCATTGATAACTACAGTACTCTGAAAAAAGAGATCAAAGAGGATGTAAAAAATGGAACGATATCTCTTGTTCTTGGATAGTCAGAATCAATATAGTGAAAATGGCCATGCTTTCAAAACTGTTATACAGATTTAATACAATTCCAGTCAAAATACCAATAATGTAAAGAGAACAATCCTAAAATTCCTCTGAAATCAGAAGACATCTAGAATAGCAAAATCAATTTTAGGTAACAAAGACAGGAGACGTCATGAAACCCTATATAAAATTATACTGCAAAGCTACTGTAATAAAAATAGCATGGTAATGGCAAACCAAAATAAAGCAAACCAGCCAAACAACCAAAAAACAGACACAAGGGATCAATGGAACAGGAGATGCAGAAATAACTGCAAGGACACTCAACAACTTTATCTTTGATAAAGGGGCCAAATACCTTTACTGGAAGAAAGACAGCCTCTTTAATAATTAGTCTGGGAAAACTGACTTTCTACATGCTGAAGATTAAACTTAGACCCATATTTCTTACCACGCACTAAACTAAAATAGAAATAAAAGATCTAAATATTAAAATAGAAACAATCTGCTAAAAGATAATATAGGTAAAATTGTTAAGGACATAAGTGTAGGCAAAGACTTTATGAACAAAATCATGATTGAGCAGTCGAAATATCACAAAGTATGAGGAACTGATATTTCATCACATTAAAAGCTTTTGCACCACAAAAGAAACCACTAATAGAGAGAAGAGACAAACTCATAGAATGGGAAGATATTTTTACCAGCTATTCCTTATACAAAGGACTAATATCTAGAATATATAAAGATCTCAAAAAAAAAACCAAACCACCGGACCCCCCCAAATTTAAAGCCCCAATCCAAAAAAGTTCACCTGAAATGAATAGACATTTTTCAGATGAAGAAGTGTAAACAGTGAATAAATATACTTTAAAATGTTCAATATCACCGGTCTTTCAAGAGACCCAAATTAAAACAACACTGAGATTCCATCTCACTCCAGACAGAATGGCCGACATCAAGAAATCAACCAATAACAAAAACTAGCAAGGCTGTTGGAAAAAAGGAACCCTTCTTCACTCCTAGTGAGAGTGCAAATTGGTACAACAAATATGGAAATCAGTATGGAATTTCCTAAAAAAACTGAAACTAGAGATTCCATTTGACCCAGCTATTCCCCTTCTTGGTATCTTCCTGAAAGAGTTAAAAACATCATACCAGAGCAATACATGAACATCCATGTTTATAGCAGCATGATTTGTAACAGTTAAATCTTGGAAACAGCCCAGAGGGCCATTGGTAGATGAATGGATAAAGAAAATGTAGTTTTTATACACAACAGAGTACTCTACCATAAAGAAGGATAAACGGGTGGGGAGTAAACTGGAGACATTTTAGGTAAATGGATGACCTTAAGACCATATTTTTAAGAGAAATAAATTAGACACACATGTTTAAATATCACATTGTTTCCCTTGTGTGAGAACTGAAAAGTGCCAATAAGGACCAAAATGGATGATAGATACTGGGAAGTAGAGAGAAAATGTTCAAATGAGAAGGGAAAGGAACAAGGGAGGGGGAGGGAGGAAGAAAGGGCGGAAATAGGGATGAAAATAAAACAGAATAGAAGGAAAACAATAGAAATAAAGTTTTGCAAAGGAAGTGGGGAAGGACTGAAGGGAAGGGAGGGGAATGGGGGAAAGAGGCCGCGTTATGTACATATACAAATTTCACGTTTGTTTTTTACATTTTTTTTGTACTGGGGAGCCAACTCAGGACCTCGCACTTGTGAGGCAGGTGGCTGCACCACGGAGCCTAAGCCCTGCCCCCGAATTCCATATTTTGAATGTGATCATTATGTATATCAAAAGTTTCCCAATAAAATTAATTTTGAAAAAAGTAGGAAGGAAGAGTAGGTATCTTTGGATGACACACTTCAGATGGATTAGCTGGACTGAGACTCAGCTCCTTCTCTTGGAAGACAGAGAGCTCTCTTTCTCTGTCAGTTTCCCTCTATGCTCTTTCCTCTACAGGATGAACTTCCCGGGTGGCCCTCACATCCAGTTGTTCCTTTTAAGAAATCATCGAGCCCTCTGACTCCAAATGATTCCTCAGGATTCATCTTGAATCCTCTTTCTCTGAGCTTCAGACCTCCAATGATGTTTCCACTTAGATTTCTCACTCACCTCTCAAGCTCTGCTCATTCAAAATGAAGTTCACCATTATGCCCTAAAAACAAGATCTCCTCACCAGTACTGTAAATCTGTCAGTGATTTCATAATCACTGGCCAGTCCATAAGGGTCCAGATCCCAAAGACTGTTCAGCCACGTTTTAATCTCCTGTCGCTTTAGCCAATCCATTGCTAAAAGTATCTTTCCAGAATGTTTACTCAACAATCCCCTCTACTTCTCCAACCTCCTGAAGCCATTTAGTCCTTCAATCTCCTTCACTTCCTTCCCCAGCTTTCATTCTACATAGATCAATTCAGTCATTCTCATGAGAGTCCAAAGCCTCTCTCTGCTTCATTTTTCTGTCATTCCTACTTGCCTAACTTGAACCCAACCATCTTTTTTGTCTTGTACTGGGAGGTTGAGCAATACTGGAAAGATTGCTCACAGGGAAGATAAAATAGGACTCTTTGTTCCAGTTAACCAAGGCCTGGAGACCAAGGATTCCAACTACTGTCACATCCCAGGGCAATGTATTAGCCCACCTATCAGTGACATCTGAAGATATGATGAAAATGGTTTTTGTGTTCCTTCACTCACTCTAGCTATGAATTCTTCTGTCAGACTCTCTTAGGGGAGCTTCAAGGAGAGCTTTATGGGTATCTTCTGAAGCTTGGAGGGGCACAGGCAGGCACCTGTCTCATTCCTGGAGGAAAGTCTGAGTGGTTGCTGAAGTAGCCCAAGTCAGCCCAGCAGAAAGCTGAGGTCAGAAGATACCCACACTTGCACTATGCTTGGCCAAAGCTGCACTTTTTCAGAGACCAAATGCAAAACCCACTGGAGCAATGAGTCTGTGCTGTTTTCAAAGGAATCATTACCCAGAAGACTTCCTATACAGAGTGAAGTGTTTACAAAAGGGGTTGGGGGCATCAGTGGAGAAAAAGAGGGGAGCTGGTTGAAGAGAGGCACTGCCAGGAGCAAAGGAATGCCATTTGGAATGGTCCAGCAGTGGAGGGTCTGCGGAAGTCGGAGATGTTGGATGAGAGAATATATCCAGCCTTAACCCTCAGAGGGCAGCTGTACCAGCTTATCCCTGTGTCAGTCAAATAAGACCTTCCCTCCCCTTTCTTTCCTGCAGCTTCTGCTTCCAACCTGGAGGACCAGGGAGGACAGGACAGGAGGTAGGAGTCAGAGTTGGGATCAGGGAAGGGGCACTAATGGGGAGACTGAGGTGAACTTCTCATTCTCCCATGTAGCCCCATCAGCTTAAAGTATACCCATGCTTGCAATGAAGTCTGAAGTTTTAGTATAATAGTTCTGGGCATATTAATTTGTAAAATCTGTATCAGTTAGTGTTTGCTAGAGGAATAGATTTAATATAAAATATATATGTATGATGTATAAAAGATTCACAGTGTAGGCTGACAATGACTGCCTGCAGAGTCAAGCGTGGAAGAAAGCATAAAAGCCATCTCATCTCTGCAGGCTGAAAACTGGAGGATCCAGTCAAAAACCAAATGCCTGGAGAGTACTGCAGAGTCCAGTGTGATCCCTTATCAGAAAGTGAAGACTGGAGATCTTCCGAAGAAGTAGGAACAAGACTTCTCTCTTCCTTCCCTTTTCATTCCATCCAGGCTACAAGTCTACTGGTTGGGGCCACCCACACCTAGGGTAGGTCTTTGCTGTTTAGTAAGTCTATAATCCAGACACACCTGGATCTGTGCTCAATGAGTCAGTAGGCATTTCTTGTTCAAGTTGATACCACAGTTAACTCTCAGGAGGCTGTACTATGGGGTTCAAGTGACAAGAGACATTTTATAGTCTGAGATGATTAGTCAGAAGACCTTTCAAGAATTTGAAGTGGAGGAAGGAGCTAATGTAAAAGAGGATTCAAATGTCAGGTTGAGGGAATGTATCTTAGAGGTACAGTATTTGCTCAGCATACATGAAGTCCTGGCTTTAGTCTCAGCACTGTGGGAAAAAAACCCAAAAAAACAAAACAAAAACTCCAAAAAGCCAGTTGGAAATGAAGAATAAGTTGTTCTCCCTTTGCTCCCTAGGAGTCCAATTCGTTCTGTGGGATCATTTAATTAATATTACTGTCTACATGGATCATCTCAATTCAGGCTGGGTCTCGACCTTGACGTCGTGACAACCACATCTCCTTTTCTTTTGGTGGACACACTTTGCTATTCTCTGAAAAATCTGCTTGATCCTTAAACTTCACTCTGCTACCTGACTCTCAGATCAACTTGCCTCAGTCTTCATAGAGAAAGTCAAATCTGTCAGACATAAAGAAATATTCCATTTCCTCTGTATTGCCAATTGGAGCTTAAAGCTATAGTTAGAGAATTAATTATAAATTAATACATATGTTGCAAGTATATAACAGATGGTCCCACTATTTAAAAATAGTATTTTCGGCTGGGGATTTAGTTCAGTGGTTCTGCCGCCTGCCTCGCAAGTGCAAGGTCCTGAATTTGACCCCTGGTACTGGGGGAAAAATATTTTCTCTTAAGCAGGTGAACTGTTTCCTCTGTAATCTTATTTTCAATATTAGTTTGCTTATCATTTCATTTTCATATAATGTAAAAATACACTTTTGGCTTGATTTGAATTTTAGGAACTTATTCTATTTATATTAAAAAATCTATTAGCAGATCCAATGTAGAATTTTAATTTATATGTATTGCAGTCTATAAAATATGTCTATAAGATTACCATATATCTAGTATTTCACAATATTTGAAATGGGGCATTTCATGTCTGTGCCATTACCCTCAGAGAGACTTTCTAGTCTCAATTCTCTTATTCCATCTAATTACAGCTTCATTTTAAAAGCAGTCGGGAGCATATATACCCTGAGCATTTAAAAATGCTACATTTAATGTATCTAATGAGTTTTAAATTCCAGCATAACTAACAAAAATAATTGGAAAACAGAATTGCTAATGGAAGTATGGTTCTCTATGAAAGCAATTTACATTTCCATAAAAGAACTCTAAGTTCATTACAGAAAATTTGAAAATCACAGGAAAGTATAAAGAATAAAATAAAAATCAGATATAATCACACCACTACTTTTAATACATTCTTGAGATTTTCCAGTCTTTCTATTTTTCACAGTTGGTAAAATAATGTATGTACTTTATAAAACCTTGCTACTTTCCCTGCTGAACACCTAATCTAATTGAAGCCATTTTTTTTTCATTTACCATGTAATAACCTCCAGCAATGGAGTTTGGATGACTGAATTGTATTCTATTATATTATAATGTCTCATAATTCACTATATTATAATGTATATTGTATATAATGCTATGGTGAAATACATAGTCTCATTCTATTACAATTTAGCAATTCTCAGTATGCTTATATTTAGAAATATAAAAATTTGGTATATAATTTCTGCCATGTAATTCAGGTTTGGTATTTTAATCCCCCCATCCTAATTTAGTTTTGCCAAGTTGCACTTACTTCATACTCCATATATAAGTGCAGTCCTATTTTAAATTTGGCAAAAATAAAAAGGCACTACATTCTTTAGGCTTCTGAAGTTGCAGTCTCTTCCCATGGACTTTTGTTTCAGCTTTCATTTACTTTTTTATTCTTTTTTTTAGACAACTACTTATTCCTCTCTCTGGTTTCCTTACATATGAAATTTGTTTTCATTGAATCTCTTCCTTCTAAATGCTCATGACAGAAAAATCAGATAGTACACAGAAGGCTTACATTTGCCTGTGTATTAAGAATGGAACTTTCTATCATCATATTGAAGTGTAAAGTCAGAATGCCAAGTTTTAAATTTATCCAATGAAATTGTCAGGTGGTCTGAAGTTTGCCAAGTCTGTATGACTAACACTTTCTCTTACTGAAGTTAGATCTTCAAGGAAAGGCAAACCATAAGCATAAATTTGGTCGATAAGAATGAAATCAGAGCAAGAGATCTGAGATTAGACCTTTGGAGTACTCAATGGTATGGGCTAAGGCAGCTCAATATGTGCATCATTATAATTAAGGTTTGGGGTGGGGTTAGGGTCAGGCTAAGAAATCCTTCAAGGAAATGAGTGTCATCTTGACACTCCCTTTGTGAGACGGCCAGCTGACCTTGATAAATCTCCATGGTGTGCCTTTCTTTTCAAAAGTTCTGCATTGGCAACTTGATTCTTTGTTTACTCTCCTCCCTGGCTGTCCATGATTTATGCTGTCCTGGTCTTCCTCCAAAGTCTGACTATTCTCGCTTTGTCTTTCTGTTCTGATTCTTAGTTCTTGCATCTCAGAAGCATCAAGTTTATATGGCTTCTTTCTTGGGTCTTGGGGTAGTCACTGATGTAGCTCACTGCTGGCATCCAGATAAGTGGCTGAATGACACTTCCTGCCTCCCTAGTGGTTGGCTGGGGCTATGTCATGGCTTTTGTTCTTTAATTTATGAACAGAAGTAATGTCTACCACTCCTAAGTTAGAACATTTAGTTGCCATTACAAGACTGTCTTTTATTCTGCTATAGAGAGAGCAATGCTCCGTGTGGGTGATTGCTCATGAACCCAGATTGAAGAGTGAGGTGATGAGGAGATAATTCCTGGTCAAATCTTGACATAATGAATTAGAAATCAGTCTTTGATGTATGAAGTCACTGAGATTTGGGGAAATTTTCTTATTACAGAATAGTCTAGTTCTAACCTTATTGAAATCTTTCTTTCTCTCTCTTTCTTTCTTTCTTTCTTGGTACGAGGGATCAGACTTGGATCCTTGTGCTTGTGAGGCAGGTGGTGGCACCACTGAGCTAAAGCCCAGCCCAAGATTTTTATTTTTTAACTCACTTTATCCTTTGATGGATTTGGCTTTATATTTATACTCTAATCAGATGAATTCCAATCTACTAGACTAAATTGGATTGATCTCCTGAGCTCAGTTCTCAGTTTATTAATTACTTTGTCACACCTTCAGTGTTCACGAGAACCTCAGTCTGACTGTTCTACAAGGTATCTCAGGTTGACCACATCCCCCACACTTATTGTTTCTCCATTGATTGCTTCTTCTTTTCTATTGCTATTCAGTTAATAGCACTATTTTCCCAGATTACCTAGCATTTTAACTTTGGAAATGTACAAATGTCCTCCTCATGTGGCCAGTCTTACTGGCCACAAGGTCAGGAAAGTAGAAGTCCCAAGTCCAAACAGAAAGTCCAGGAACCAGAGTCAGGATGGAGTTGTAGCCATTGGAGTCCCTCAGGATCTTCTCTTTTAAATTCCTCTTGACATATAAGAGTAAAGTTCTCAATTTTCCTTTTTAGATCATGGGAATTGACTTTTCTATTCCATTGGTTTGCTGAAAGCAAAACCGATCATCTTCCCCGTTGAGCACTTAAAAAGAATCCACTCCTCATTAAAAGGTCAGCTGTAGCAAAGGATGACAGGCTGTGTCAAGCTCTCAGTCTGCTTTGGCTCCATGAACCCTGGTGGGGCTTTCTGTGCCTCACCTTCTTGTCTCCATTACGTAGTCGTTGAAGAGTTGGCATTCAGCCCCTAAATGAAGCGAAGGAAGAGAAATCAACACTGATGCTGCAATGGTAAGGTAATATCAAATGTATGCTCCCTGAACCCAGTGACTTCACCTCGGTTTCATTATTTGTTTCTGCAGTTTTATGGCAATTGCAGACCTGGAAAGCTTCCACTCCAAATGTCACTAGGCCGCTTATTTAATCATCAAACCAAGTTCATGATCCGATTGCTCCTCCAATCACTAGAATAAAAAGGAGAGAGTGATGAAATCAGTCTTTGGCTCTTGTGCAGGAATCAGGAACATATCTGAGATTGGCTGCTACTGCTGCCATTTCAGTTATAATCAAGAGAAAATAGATAATTGAGAGTAAAGCACTATCTAAAGAACAGAGGGTCTGGGGGCACAGTCCTTGACGACCTTTTTCTTTCATTAAGGCAGTTTCTTAATATTGTTTAAGTCTGAGCACCAGGGCCATTTCTTGGGTCACACAAGGGCTGGATGGGCATGCTATCCTTAAAGAGACAAGCATCAAAGTTACACAAACATATTCAGAACTAAGCATGCTACAAGAGGTGGGATTGAATAAGCCAGGATCAAGCTGCAAGTGTTCATATTGAGAAGTGGGTATCATTCTTATTCCCAATTCTTTGTGACTAGTTTTCTTTCTCCTGTCTGCCATTTTAAGCAGGAATGGAAATATTTCTGAGAGTTGGCATGAAGAGTTGGGTTTATCACGTGATTTTTCATTTATGTCTCCTGGTTTAAATGTGGTGCCTTGCTCAATCCTCAGCTGTGTCAAGCCCAGAATTCCTCTATGTTAACCTCTCCAGGGAAAACCCCTGTGGTGTTCAGCTGGAGTAGGGAGAAGTGGCTGCCTGACCACAAAGGAATGGTGAAGGGACTTAGTTTATTCACTTCTTTTGAAGACTTCAGAACAGTTGTCCAGTTTTTCACTCCAGCCTTCAGAAGCAGTTGACACTCTCAGGTCTTGTGGCTTCTGGGGATTCTGGGTCAAAAATTGATATGCTTCCAGTTGATTTTTTCCCCCTTACATGCCTATCACCAGCATGCTTGGTGTCCATTTCCAAAAGTTTGTGGCTGTCAGTCATATGATATCATTACCTTTCTTCTCTCTGTGTTTATGTTTTATTTTTCAGAAAATTTTACTGTCCTTTTAGAGGGGTTTGGTAAAAAGAAAAAACAAAAAATCTTTTTGGCGGGGTACAGGGGATCAAACGCAGGACCTTGCACTTATGAGGCAGGCTCTCTGCCACAAAGCTAAAGCCCCAGCCCAAGAAAAACAAATTTGTGTGTTTAATCTTTCATGTTTACCAGATGACTCTTCACTTATTTTTTACTGCCAAATTTTGTTATGTCTTTCAGAGCACTTTTGAATGTGTCCTGAAGCTAGTAGGTATTCAATACAAATCAAAGTGATAATAATCATACAGTGGCTTCCCTGACTTACATGGGGATGGGGAGGCAGGCTTTCAAATTATATGCAGGAAGCTGGGATTTAGCTCGGTGGTTCTCCTGCCTGCCTCGCAAGTACAAGGTCCTGAGTTAAAAAACCAAAGCAAAATAAAATAAAAAACCAACAAATTATATGCAAGAAGATGATTTCTAAAAGCAAAAGACTAAGATATATATCTATATATATCTATAGATATATATCTATATCTATATATCTATATAGATATAGATATAGAGATATATCTATATATATATAT
>NW_022900948.1:24293589-24421246 GCF_012274545.1 Fukomys damarensis | reverse complement strand
GAGAGAGAGAGAGAGAGAGAGAGAGAGAGAAAGAGAGAGATACCTTTCTAAAGCTTTTAAAAAATTTTACAGCATTTGTTATCTGTCAAGCACCAATACTCATATTTAGGTACAGGAATGTGGATAAAATGATCAAAAGTTTTAGAGCCATGTTGAGCAAAATAATCCAGACTCAGACAAATGTTACATGTTCTCCCTAATACATGGAATCTAAAAAAGATACGAAAAAAGCAGCAATGTCACTGGGTAGCATGGGTCTTTGCTTTAGTAGAAATGGAAGGTAAAACTAAACTTACAAAACAAATTTCCAGAAAATAAGAGCTTTAATTGGACAGTTGAAGGGAAGAAAGAACTCTTGCTTAGGTAGCTGGGAGCAGCGTAGTCTGATACAGGGGTTAGACTGCTCCACTCACACAGGTGGAAGGTCAGCTTTCAAGGGTTAGATGGTGGGCTAGGGTCTGGCTGACTGCTGTCTCAGTCCAGGTGCACAGTATTCCAGATAGGTAAGTTAATTAGATATCTTGCAGGCAATTAGATAGGGCCAGCCCAGGAGGAGCCACTGTGGAGGAACATGCAGACACATTCACTGAAGGCCATCATTGTAAAAGGAGAGAAACTACCACACCCACTTAGGATGAATAGCAGTGATTCATATTCTAAATAGGTATCACTCACCCGGGTGAGGGACCCAGATCTTCCAAGACAGATCCCTGGCCCACCCCTTACCACCAAAAATCTTTGCTCATTTCTTGTATGCTTGCTTTGTGACTTGTTTCCCCATTGGAACCCCATTTAATCAATATTACCTAAAGGACTGTACTTGTAATCCTACTAGTTGACTATAGTTTTGTCCCACCTTGAACCTGCCTCACTGTGGCGTTGTCCCATAAAACACCTCAAGAAGCAGGGTGAGCGGGCAACCCATTTTCCAGTTCTCCTTCTGTCTTAGGCAGAAGCTTTCTTTCTCTCAATAAATTTTCCTACCCTTGACCTCTGTTGTTCTTAGAATTCATTCTTTGATTTTAGAGAACACCAACTCACATTGTGGATTCTTAGCTGGTTTGGGAGCTGTTATATCACTTCTCCCTATATCAATAGGTCTAGGAGCCTATGGCTGAGGGAAAGTTTCCTTCCCAGGAAATGATTGTTTCTGTGGTGGTCTCAGTCACCTAAACCTTCACTTTCCTGGAATTTAGGTGACTACAGGTTTAAGATAATGGCTGGAGGCTTCTGGGTGTAGCTGAATGTCCCTGTACACCTCTTACCTTGGTGTCCTCATTCTGGAAGGGGGTTGAGATCATGTAAATGCAAGGCTATTCAGCCAAGTCCCACAAGATCCTAGACAGACACCATACCCTTAAGCAGAGCCGAGAAGAGATCTGACTCAAGATTTTCAGGTAACAAAGGGTACAAAATAAAGGTCAGCTTTGTTCTGCCCTTTGTGACTTATTTGGCATTTGTAGGCCCAAGTGAATAGCAAAAATGTCTCAAGTCCCTGACAGTGTTGTGACTGGGTCAGAAGGGAGAATATTATAAGACAGATGAGGGAACAAAAGGATGAGGAGGGGTGTGTGGGTGGGTAATGAGGGGATGGACACGAGAAAAGTGTGTGTTACACACATCATCCCCCTGCCCTGGGTGAAATTGGGGGGTGGGAAGGGCTGAGCAAGGGGATGACAGGGATATAAAAATAGTCACAGTATGCTATGTGCAAATCTGCCATAATGAAGCCCACTAATCTGTATAACTATTAAAAAAGAAAGGAAAAAACATAGGGCCGTTCCTAGTGAATTTCCTTTGTGTTTCTTCATCTGATACATGGTAGTTTTATTAGTAATGTTAAGTTGACCTTTTGCTATAGGCTGGCAGAGAGAAGCAACTGTCTTTTTATAGTGAGAAAACAGCTGTGCCATTTTGCATTTGTCAGGAGAGAGAAGAAAAATTGTCGAGGGTTCCTGTTTGTCAATGGTGTGAACGGTGAGATGTTCGGGTGACACAAATTATTCTGGAGGTGCAGGGCTCTTCCGTCACTTTCTGAGATTTGGCTTGGCTTTATCCACAAAGACTCCAGTGGAGGGACTGAAATTCTACTTGGATCGGTCAAAGCATGGCCTTTTACACAGCACATTTCACGATGCCAACGGACAGTTTCCAGGGAGGAATCGGGAATTAAGTTGAGCTCTGGTTGCAGAAGATTCTTTTTCATGCCTAGCTGCCCAAACAAAGAGAGTGAGCCAGAAGCCAAATCCACAAGTGAACATATACAATGGACTGGATGCATGGGAATGAACAGAGCTCTGCTGGGTTAAGCTGCTGCCGGAGCGCCAGGGGCAGTTCCTCCAAGCCTCCCTGTCTTGTATTTTGGCAGTTCTCTCTTCCCCGCCCCTTCCTCATCCCCTTCTCCACATCCTCAGAAACCCGTGTACTGTTGTTTGGAAGAAGCCCAATTCATACAGATTGGCAGCGATGTAATTACTTACCTCTGCCTCTTTTCTCTCTGTTTAATCATTCTGATAATGACAGCTTATTTTCTTTCCCTTTTCCATCAGAAAACAAAGAGAAACTCTTGAAAGACTTGCAAAGTTCAGTAGAATTTTCTGATGTACTGTTATTGGAAATAAAATTTGTATTTTAAGATATTTTTCCACTTGTGTTTCCCTCCTCCTCCCTCCTCAGCCAAGCAGCCAACACTGAGGGAAACATTAACACTGAGAATTGATTTTCCCCTCTGAAGGTGTTGTGACTACCCAGGCAACATCCTCAAGAGCTGACGTGTCAAAATGTTGATATTCTCATTTAAGACCTTTAAGTCATTGTCATAATTGGTTCCTCAATTTGCAAGACTCTGTTTGTTTATGTGCATTTCATCTCAAGTGATATTTCTTAGACTAATATTCACGAGGGTTTGGGGTTCCTGGAGTGAAAAGTGTTATATAAACTGAAATGATTACCCCCTGGCAAAAGGTAATCTCCATGGCACATGCCACCTGGTTGCACAGCTCACATTTGCGTAGTGCTTTGCAGTTAGGAAAGAGTTTTTCATGGATATTATTTCATGAAATCCTCCTGATAACTCTGCGAGGAACATGTATAGGAAGCTGGTGCTCTAGGAATCATCCCATTACACCCTGCCACCACACATGTGTGTGGCTGTTCAGCTGGGCAGTTGATTTTAACTATGTAACTGTAGAGAAAATATCCCAGGAAAATCAATCTCTGAGAAGACTCAGATATATAGAAGCACAAAGAAGCACAGAATGTTTAGAGGAATTCTATATATATTTTTTTCATGTCTCCTAAGGAGGAAAACCGGGCAGATAATTATAGTATCTCTTTGGTAGACTGGGAGAGAGGAGAGATCAGTGAAGACAATGAATTCATAAAATTGATTTATCAAAACTGTGTGAACATTTTAGATAAGCATATATACAATTAGGTGATGTCCATAGTATGAGTTGAGTATACCGTACAATTTGCCATAGATTAGGATTTGACTTAAGCCAGTAGAAAAAAATAAAAATGGGTGTTTACCGGGACATATACATCCTCTGAATTGAGTTTTTATGGGAAGATTTCAAGGCAATAAACAGCTTTTCTGGAAGAACACGCTTCTGGAAGGGAAGATCAAGCAATACTGTAATAGTTGTGGGTGTGATTTGATTTCTTCAGAGGTCTTGCCTAGATGTCCAGTTCTTGAAAGAACGCCTTATGTGTAAACTGTTAATAAACACAGCTGTAGAGGGTCACGTAACACTGTAGGAAGAAGAGCATGGTTCTGGGAAGAGCGCAGGCACAGACAAAGCAGAACACAGCTGAACTCCTAGATTCTCTGTGTACTAGTTAGGTAATTCTGGGCAAACCCTCATTTCTGTGAGCCTCAGTTTTCCTACATGACTAAGGATTTAAAATGCTCCTTTAAAAACAGTTGTGAAGATTAAACTGGATAAAATGTGCAGTATGTCTGGCATGTAGAAGCAGTCCACACATGGTGGCCATTCTTATTGTGGCTAATGTCACTGCCCACAGAATCTGAACACCTGGGCTCAGAGTTCAGTTCATTTCTTTCTGCTTCTTTTTTTTCTTTCTTCCTTGAAACTCCAAATTCAAAGCCCTCCAAAAAGCTGTAATTTGACTGTAGTCAGTTTTGATTTACCACCGCCTTGTTCCCGACTCACATCCTCATAGATAAATTGGCTCAACTGGATGAGTTTTAAAAAGGCCTTTATACAATTACTCTTTTGGTTGATCACATAGCAGCTAACAACTGGTCCAGAATCTGGTATGAATGACTGTAAGTAGAAATCAACATTTCATTTCTTCTGCAACAAAAGGAAAATGTTTATAGCTTTATCTATTACACATGTAAATCTGTTCTGGAATCCTATTTAAAGGGTTTGGAGTAATGAATACATTTCCTGGAATTGAAAGTGAGGATTATACTAGCTCTGCATTCCCCCTTTCTTGCTGTTACACTTCTCACTACGCTCATCTTGGACTAGTCTCCAGAGATGTTATCTGATCATCCTCCTTTTGCACATAAGTAATCACACACTAACAGAAGCAGGACGAAATAGTCCTGGAAAAATGGGAAATTTATTGACTCATATGATTTGGAAATTTAGTACTATAGTCAGCTTCATGAAGATACCAGGTTATCAACCCCAATGGAAAGAGATATTATTTTCTGATCACTCTGTTGAAAAAGTCCTAGGAAGGATTTTAATGGGTGCTACTTTTATCACGTGTCTGTCTTTGAGCCATTCACCATAACCAGACAGACTTGGCATGTTGATTGATTGGTCAGCTGGGGTCATATGACTATTCTTGAGTTGAGAGGAGGATGACATCATTATTCTCAGTTCCCTCAGGACCACATAAGCAGGGAAACCAAACAACATATATCTATTATTTCTACCCTGCGTTGTATCTTTTCTAGTGAGAAATAGAATTATGACTAAACAGATTCTCCCTGGCTCTAATTCAATCCCTTTCCTCTTGTGCCAGCTGGTCACTATCTTTTCATGATGACATTTTCTTTCTTTCTTTCCCATTTGCAGTTCTGGATTCCAAGAAAGTAAATCTTATTTTTCTACCTTTGTTTTGCCAAAATGATTGGTAAAACAACACAATGGATTATTTTACATGTGCTGCACAGGGATTTGGATATTTATGTTTGTAAATGCAGAAGTTGATCAATTCTCAAACATTGGTTATGCAAGGATAGCAGTCATTTTGGAATCACAGCCAGACATTAGGAGGTAGAGAAAAGAACATTATTGTGCCTTATTGATTTTGAAAAACATATGTTAAAATGAAGTTTTAAAAAAATCTTATGGAATCCTCACTTTAGCTAGTATTATAAGACTGAAAATGACCACAAAAGCAGAAACTGTGAAAAGTGATTTTAATAACCAATGGGAAAAACTATGGTCATTTTGTGACTATTAAAATTTTTTGTTGAAATTTTAAAAACTTTCTTTCCATTAAAAATATGTAGGGCAATACAAATAGTAATATTAATATTTCTTTGGTAGTCTGTGATTTAAAATATTAGAGATGTTGAGAATTGAAGGATTTTATTTCTTAGTAAAATCTTATCAAATATAGATTGAATACTGCTTTCTTCTCATAAAACTTATGCAATGGAGTGAGGATCTTTTTCTGTGCCTTGTTGAACCATCATAGACTAAGCTTGCAAGGCTGCTATATTAGAGAGTATTCCATTACTGTGACAAAAATGCCTGAAACAATCAGCTTATAATGATGAAAGATTTATTTGGGCTCACAGTTTCAGAGATTTCAGGCTATGGTTAGTTGGCTCTGTTGCTTTGGGGACTGTTGTGAGGCAGAACATCATAGCAGGAGTTCATGGCAGAGGAAGCTGATGACTGAGAAGCTAAGGGAAAGGCAGGAAGTGGCAGGGAGCACACATCCCCGTGAAGAGCATACCCCTCCTAATCTAACTTCCTCCTACTAGACTTCGTCTCCTAAGGGTTCCATCACCTCCCAGCACGTTTGGCAGTGCATTCAGCTACATCAAGTGTTGCAGACACTTCACATGTGGGCCTCTGTGCGCTACTGGTAATCATGATCATGATAGCTGCTAACATTTCATTCTTTGTGCTTTTAAGGTCATGAAATATCTCTGAGAGCTCCTTTAATGTGAAGTTTCTGTTGGCTGGTGTCATTTCTTCTACAGCGTCTTCAACCTGTTTGGTACAGTTTAGATCTAGAGTGTCCCCGAGAGCCTCGTGTGTACACAGGTGGGGCTTTTGGAAGGTGACTGTGTCGTGAGGGTGCTATGCTCACCTGCGTGAGCACAGTAGCTGAGTGTGCAGTGAGAAGTAGGATCCCTGGAGAAATGGCCTGGAAGGGCACCTCTTCCTCCTTTTCTCCTCACTTTCCTGTCTGCTTCCTGGCCACCACGACACAATCAGCATTGCCTTTGCTTCGTGCCGTGCTGTTTCTGCCTTGGTGCCAACTGATGATGGACTGAGACTCTGAGGCAGAAACCCGCCTCCTCCTGGAAGCTGTGAGTGTTGATGCTGTCTGTGTCCCAGGGATGGGAACGTGACCGAGACACTGTTCGTCACCATGACCGTCTTCTTAGTGTCAGTGGTCCTCCTTCCTTTATCTGCCTTAAGCTTTCCTAGCTGCGCATGGAGGCAGTGTCCACATTCTTACAGCCAGCTGTTTGTCTTGCCATTCCATTTATATTTGATTCAAATTTTTCTTCCAGAGCTCTGCCTTCTTGTTTATTTTCTGCATTTCATGTAGCCAATTTCCTCTTTTGCTTACCTTTATTTTCTTGTAAAAACTCAGGAAGGAGACAGGGGATAACACAGCCACTTGCTTTGCTGTCAGTGAATGAACTGACTAACAGCTGTGCTGTGAACAGATCTGGATGGGCTGTGAAAGAAGCGACGCGGCTAGTTATTGGTCACGTTATGCATCTGTTATTTACATGGTGCTTTCTGTACTCACAGCAAGCAGCAAAGTTTCGCAGGTAATGCACCATGGTAACTGAAACTAGAACAGTGTCGCTGGAGGACTGATGTTTTTTAAACCATGGCAACCGAAGTTTGTGCATAAAGTAACAGCGCAAAACAAGGTCTGCCTGTATATGGGTTTTCATAGAAAATTTAGAAAAGACAAACTTGCAAATGTAAGGACAGCGTATCAATTTGTCTGAGGACTGAAGATTTTCAAGCCTAAGAAGAGAATGCCTATAGCAACAGGGACCATTTGTTTCAGACAAATTCATAAATATAGTGCTAATTTTCCTGCTCTGCCAAAAGATTCAGGACCAAAGAAGAAATAGCCAATTAAAGGTTTAGAAATCAGAATGGGAGGCTGCAGGTAGGCCCTTCTTTGGTTATAGATGAGGTCAAAACAAAGAAAACCCCTGAGTAAAAAGTTTCATGAACTTTGCGATGAACCCCCTCCAAATATAAGAATTATTATTTTTACCTGACCAATTATTTTTACCCACAGATTTTAAAATCTCCAGTTCCATTTGTTGAGGACAGTGGTACTCTATATAGTATTTCTCAGCCTTGACCTGCCATGATTCCAAAGCTTCCTGTTCAGGGTCTGGCACTACCTACTCCTTTCATGGTCCTTATTTTTGGAATCAAATAGCTACCACCATGGGTTTTATGCTCACCAAATGGCTTATCCTAGGGCCTCAACCTAGTTTCCAGGGGATTTCTCCTTCAGTAAATAGAAAAGGAACAGGGACATTTTTTCATTGCAGATCTCCTTTCAGCTCTTGGAAAACTATATTTTTATCTTTAACATTTTATTGCATTTATAATTTAATTTATCGTGGAGGCTAGCTTCTACACATTTAGGACCCTGCTTCATGTGACCCTTCTTGGGAGAGTTTACAATGGTCTGTGCTTTTTGTGCCTCACATTAAGTGGACCACGTTTCTCTCTCAATTTGATAAACCTACTTAGAATAAATACACCCATTCCAGGAACTCTAATGTTCCATCAGGGAAGTTTCGATCCCTTTCTTTTTTTCTTGGGAAAGTATGTGAGGACTCTAAGGACTATGATAGTTGAAGGAAAGCCTGGCCCTGCATCATGATGTTTTGAAGTTAGGAGTTGGTCAAGCCAATGATTCTAGAGGTAGCAGTTAACCAGTAATGGATTAGGTAGGGCAGAGAAGTAGTAATTAATAGTAGAGATTGATACTATACCACTGTACAGGACACCTTTCATGTCTTATCTCAGTTTCTTGTTCCATCACTCATTCTAGCCACAGCTGTGAAAACTAGCTTTGTGCAGGTGTATTGTCATAGTGCCTCACTTTAGCAATACCATGCTCTTATCTCCGGTATGGTGGGTACTTGGCTGTAATTCAGGATGGGGAAGGGTTTGAGGAAATTAAAGCCCTGGGGCAACCTGATCATCAAGAGGCTGTGAGCTGGTAGATAAGTGCTCTCTTCTTTCCTTCCTTGAATATATAATACCTGGGCCTAGTCCATGTTGCATCAGCATGGAAGAAAGGACCAAGCACAAAAATCTGACAGTGTGGAAACTCACTCGTGCATCACTCTCTGACCAAGACAATAACCAGAATCAGTACATATCCTGGGAGGAATCGCCAGACCTAGTATCATTATTAAAATTTTAAAAGATGCAGGAATGGTTTTCTTCACATTCCCATGTGATTTACTTTTATGATTCTTATAAGCCATGGGATCATGGCAGATGATGGCCCCAATCACAGCTGCTGTGGTGAAGTGCGAAGTTTTTCCTAGAAAAGTCCATATAAACTCTGTACAGTTATGTAGTTATTAATATGGTAAGTGCCTTCTTTCTAAAACCCATTTCTTAGGAGACTCAAAAGTAATTTTACATTTATATGGGAAGCAACAG
Organism: Fukomys damarensis; assembly: GCF_012274545.1. NCBI lineage: Eukaryota > Metazoa > Chordata > Mammalia > Rodentia > Bathyergidae > Fukomys > Fukomys damarensis. The sequence goes on along the minus strand of NW_022900948.1, from coordinate 24,412,358 downwards.
AATACACATTCATTACCATGAACAGAGATATCTTTCTTGTTGCTGCCGTAATATAATCTGTAAGAATTTGATTATCATAACATTTCACAATCATCATGCTGATCTATTACACTGGTGACATCAGACAAATTGGACCTGGTGAGCAGGAAGGAACAAGTAGCCTGAATACTCTAATAAAACACACCTGTATCAGAGAGCAGGGTAAGCCTACATACATTAAGGGGCTTACCATATCAGTAAATTTTTCAGGATGTTTCAATGGTTTCAGGAGTTATCAATGGTTTGGGACTTACCAGGATGTCCCCACTAAGAGTGAATCTACTTGTACCACTAAGAAAAAATCACAGTGCTTGGTAAGCCATTTGGATTTGGAGGGTAGCACTTGGGAACATTGCTACTTATGAGTGGAAACCACAGTGCAAGAGAGCTTTGTAGCCTGCCTAGACTAGATAGAAACCAACAGGTCTGATGAAGTTAGAAGAATTTTTAGTGGATAAAGATAGCATGTAGATTTTCTGGCAAACTAATAGGACAGTCATAGTACACATCAGTAGGGTTCTGGGGCAAGGATATGACTTCTCTAGGAGAGAAATACTCTACATATAAGAGCACTTCCTGGCACACTCTGGGTCCCCAAAATGAATGAGTATCTGACCACAAGACATCAAAGAATTATGTAACACATACTGGTTGCCGTGGCCTTTTAAGTATCAGATCCTCAAAACCACATTATCAGGAAGAAAATAGCACTTAGGCATGGCCCGATAGGACAGTGGCCCTAAAGGATAGGGGGCAATGGGAAAGTGGACAAAGCTGTGAACAGTGCAGCTGGTAACTACTTTATGTAGAGGGAGACATGGCCCGAAGTGGAAATATATATAGAAGATCATTTTTCCTATGAATGGCAATCACCCTTTGTCCTAGGCCATTTCAGTGTTTGTGCAACTAACTCATGGTGGTCATGTTACAAGGTCATGGCACACTGGTGCAGTGGCATATGTTCTCTTTCATTACAGCCAAGGGAACCCAATCTGCCAACAACAGAGACTGATTGTAACCCTTTATGCGGCATCAGCACTTGAGGAGAACAATCAGACATCTGTTGGAAGTTGTAGCAATAGGAACTATAATTTTTCCCATGAAGCTTTCTGTATTAAGTCCTTGGTAGAGACAGTGTGGTCAGCTTCCCACCACATAGAAGGCTTTCTAATAAATAGGGCCTAACTGGGCATGAGTGGACCTGAGCTGTGTGTAGATGCTCTGTGTCAGCTGCCTTGTGTGCACTGCTGCACAGCCTCACATCTTCCCACTCCACATTTTACTTCAGCCACCATGGTGGCAATGAGCTTTGCACAAATTTTTCTGACAGTGCTGCACTTCACATCATGTTTTTCTGCCCTGGGACTGCTCTAATGCTACACCAGGAGGTAGCTCTGGAAATCCACTCATGCATGTGCAATCTGGAAGGCCAGGGGAGTAAAAATTCAATAAAACATTCCCTTCCTAATGGGGAATGAGAGCTGGTGGACAGATGAGGCATATTCTATACAGCTCCTCAGAAGGCTGCAGTGGAATCAAGCTCTTGTCACATAGCAGCGACCAACTTGATAATATACTTTTTTTTTGATACAAAGTCTTGTTATGTAGTCCAAGCTGGTCTTGAACTCACTGCATAGACCAAAATGGCCTCTAACTCATGGTGATCTTCCTACCTCAGCCTCCCAACTACTGGATTACAGGCATGTGCGATCGTGCCTGGCTGATAATATACTCATACTGCTGTTTCCATCTGCTCTCCTTTCCTAGGTGTCTTGTTTACTTTTTTCTCATTCCTGAGACAAAATACCCGACACCTAAAGTTAAAGAGGAAAAAGTTTATCTGGCTTACAGTTCATAGAGGTTTCAGTCCATAATCAGCTGGCTCCAAGGTAGGGTGGCATGGCAGACAGGCCTTCCAGAGGAGAAACAGGTTTTGGTGGCCAGAAGGTGGTAAAAAGAACAGCAGAGTTTAACAGTGTCTTCCGGCCCCTTTTATCTTACTCAGACTACTTAGGATGAGTAGCACTCACACCCTTAATCCTAGTGCTCTTGGGCCTAGCGTTACATCATGAATCAATCACACACTCTAGATTTAGCCGCCTGCCAAGTAGCCCCACCTCATTCTCACGAGTCTTTGGGGGGACATCTAACCACAAGCCGTAACATTGGGTCATTTTCCAAATAAACTACTTGCATGCAAGCCTGTGTCTTAGGCTCCTCGCACTTTCATTTCTCTCAGACTCTCCCTTCGGAGTAGTCCTGTAACGCAGATAACCCTTCCTAAGTGGTCATTTCATTACAGCCTGTCCTTTTGTTTGACCCATTAGAAAGGTCTGAAACTCAGCAGTGTGTATATTTTAGACTCAAATGGATTCCTCCCATCTTTTCTTGCACAATATTACCCTGGGAATGTTTACTGAATACCTATTTTTGAGAGATAATCCAGAATCACCTCAATTCCAATGAGATTTCCCCAATTTAATCCAAGTTTTCTGAAGTTTTACTTGCACAAAGGGACAGTGAGGGTAATGACCAAAAACTTTTTGGCTGTTGACCTAAACTGCATGGTTTCACAAACACTGACCTCACATTCCCTTTGGTTCTCACAGTTGATGTCTACCACCTGCAAAGGCTCTTGGTAGTCATCGCTGAGAGCAGTCACTGATGCCAGGGCTTTAGATGACATTGCTGGTGTCTGTGCCAAGTATGCACTTTCTAGGTGGTGCCCAAGAAGCAGACCCTACTCTCCTCTCAAGTGACTCTGCACACCCTTTAATTTTCTCTGCGTTGGATCTGTTCAGCAGCGAAGAGAAGATTCCTTTCCTGTTTGGGTTACACTTAATCCCTCAGGTCCAGTGCACTGTGAACAACAGCCTAATATATCTCCTTTTCATTCTGCCTGCAGCCCAGAGTGATCAGACCCAGTTCCTGGAGACAGGCCAGGGAACAATAGACAAGGTCAATCCTCCCATCTTCATCTCCCTCACATTCTCCTGCTCCGCTAACTTTCTCTCAAATAGCTCTCTAGTGCAGATAGCCCTTCCTCCGTGGTTATTCTAGTGGGGCCTATCCCTTTGTCTGACCCAGAGGAAGGTCTGAAACTCAGCACTGGGTATATTTTAGGCTGAAACGGGTTCCTTCCAAAATATCATCCTGACAATGTTTATCTCATACCTAAAACACCAAATTTTAAATAGATTGGAATGTCAATAAAATCCTCCTTGTTATATAATGTGGTTTTAAATGTGACCTATGGATTTCCAGGCATCACTGGTGTCTGACTACCAAATAAGGTTGCATTTTCTTTTATGATCTAAAGGAAAGTAACCCTGAGACTGAATGCCTTCTTCGCTGCTTTTTCTCGACCAAATGAATACTGGGAGTTGAGGGACCACTCACATGTTTCATATAGCTGTTCTGTTCATCATGATTATGAGACATTCACTCCCCAAGTGATCAGCTTTTCTGGCACTCTTTGCTCTCCCCACAGATCTGCAAGCAGAGAAGAGGCTGTGAACTGATCTTGATCCATTTCGTGATCATGGTGCCTAGATTTTTTTTTCTTAAGATAACACTTAGCCTCCCCAAAGAGTTTGAGGTGGGTGACAGTCTGCTACCCCTGCATGACCTTGCTACCAGTTATAATGAAAGCAAATCTCAAGCCAAATTCAGCCACACACGCAGGCATCTGCTAACACACAATCACTAGCAAGCAAGTACAAAACAGCTCACACTTGTCTGTTCCTGAAGCTTGTTGAAGTCACAGCCCCTGTCTGGCCTTTTGGATCCTCCACTAAGCATCTCTCATGAACTTCCGCTCACTGGGGACAAAAGCCAAGATGGCAGGGATAAGAACCTGTCACTCTTGCAGTTGACATTAGGCAGGAGGGATATTCCATATCCGTGGTTGCACACGGATGGCTGCTTGTAGAGCCATTTTGCAATCAAGTCATCCAGCATCGTAGGCAACCAAGTTCTTTGGATTCTGGTACTCTGGTGGTGTGAGAAAGGAGGTATTTTAACAGGTCTACATATCAAGAATACTTTTTTTTTGGTGATGGTGGTGGTGGGGATCGAACCCAGGGCTTTGCCTATGCAGGGCAAGCACTGTACCACTGAACTTATACCCCAGCCCAAGAAGACTTTTACTTTCACCAATAAAAAACATTTCTAATAGCTGTTATGTGGACCAATGCATCACTTTTCAAAGCTAGAAATCTATTTTTGATATTTAGTGTGCAAATTGTAAATGCTTCGACTATTACTTGAGAGACCGATGTCAGAAGGGCTGGTGGAAGAACCGGGGATGAGAGTGCCAGCCGACTACCTTGGGTGAAACTGGAGTTAAAGCTGAAACTTAACCGCAACTCATCATTGCATACACAGTACCTCACTGTCTACATTGAAGTGTCTTATGGTACTGCAGCACCTCGTATGTCCTCAAGCCTCAACTCACAAGGCCCTGAATCTCCTGAACTCTAAAGATGGGAGCAGGTTCTCCTGCTCACTTGAAGGCTTGTTCATTTCCCACCATTCCCCTCATAAGATGTGGTTGTCCACCTGACCCAGATAAAGCAATCACAGTAATTCAGTGTTTTTCAAAGTGCAGACTGCGGCTGGGGATTTAGCTCAGCGGTTTGGTGGCCCGCCTTGCAAGCACAAGGACCCAAGTTCTAATCCCCGGTACCAAAAACAAAACAAAACAAAAAACAAAGTGCAGACTGTGATCGGCTAACAGATCATAATATCAATTTAATGGAACATGGCCAACATTAAAAACAGTAAAATAGAAGGTATAGACATATCATAGAGCATTGCATGCAATAAAAATAATGATAAACATTCCTTCATTAAAGTTGTTTATGTTTTATATTTGCGGCATGTGTTTACTGGAATAATATGTGAAATATAAAATATCTTTTAAACTGTCCTTTCAAAAATTTACAGGGCTGGAGATTTAGCTCAGTGGCACCATATCTGCCTTGCAAGCACAAGGACCTGAGCTAGATTCCCGGTACTGAAAAAAAAAAAATCTACAGCCATTTTAGACAGACACCGTAGTGAATGCCTGTAATCCTAGCACTCTGGGAGGCTGAGGCAAGAAGATTGCAAATTTGAGTTCAGTCTGGTCAGTTTAGTGACCCTGTCTCAAAATAAAAAATGGAAAGGGCTGGGGATGTATCTCAGTGAAGGTTCAGGATTTGATTCCTAGTACCACAAAACTAAATCTAAAAATACAAAATGTAATTGACACCTAGTAACTACATAAATGATAATTTAATGTGCTAATTCAACATGTATACATATGTACAGGGTTATTAGCATTTTCATCTTCTTAAACATTTATATTTCTTTGTGTTTGGACTCTTTGAGCTCCTTTCCTCTAGCTCTTACACAATTGTAAACTATAGACACCCTAGTGTATTGTTGTGCATGAGAAATTATTCCTCTCACCTAACTTTAGTTTGGTCCTCTTTATCCAATTTCCTTTTATTGGACCGGGGATTTATCTCAGTGGTGCTGCCACCTGCCTCGAAAATGCAAGGTCCTGAGTTTGATCCCTGGTACCAAAAAACAAAAAAAACAACAATCCCCCCAAATAAATAAACAAACAGTTCCCCTTTATCCCCTCTCCTCCCTACACTACTAGCCTATCATATCACTAATTTACTTTCTTCTATGGGATTAACTTTTCAGCTTCCATCCATGAGCAATAATGTGCAGTATTTATCTGTGTATGCTTGGCTTATTTAGATTACATGATGCCCTCTAGTTATGGCCGTCTTGCCACAGATGGCAGAGTGTGATACTTTGTAAAGTCTGCATACTATCCCAGAGTATGTATGTACCACATTTTCTTTACCAGTTCATCCATTACTAGACATCATGGCTGGCTCTGTATCCTGGCTATCATCACTAGTGCTGCAAAAAATGTGAGAGGGCAGCTATCTCTTTGATATGCTATATAGCCAGCAGGGGGATAGCTGGACCATATGGTAGCTCTTTTAGTTTTTTGAGGAAACTCTATGCTATTTTCTATAATGTTTGTACACATGTACATTCCCACTGTTATTTTTGCAACTATTGACTATTTTTTAATAATAACTATTGTAATTGGGATGAAGTGATATCTTATTAATGTTTAGATTTGCATTTCCTTGATGATTAGTGATGATAAACATTTTTCTCATGCACCACTGGACATTTGTGTATCTTCTTTTGAGAAATGTCTATTTAGAGGACTTGTTTTAAATTGTCTTTTTATAACTGCATATCAAAAAATTTGAAAACAGGCTGGGGATTTAGCTCAGTGGTTCCACTGCCTGCTTCACAAGCACAAGGTCCCGAGTTCGATCCCTGGTACCAAAAAAAAGAAAAGTTGAAAACACTCAAATGGTTAAGGTACTCTTCCCAGTGTTGGTGTTACTTAATCTTTAAACACCAGTGAAATACCAGTGGTCCTACTATAGGTTCACATGTAGGAAATACGTTTAATTCCATCTTCAAGGACATGGTTCTGGCTAAAGATACCCAGTTACATCACTGGGCAGAATTCTTGGCATCTTAAGCTGCAAGATCAGCATTCAGATTTATGGAACCTTTACCGCTTTGCCAAGGACAATGGGTGGATACTTGATTTATATTTATGTAACTGCAGGACCAATCCTGGTAATTTTCCAAAAACAAAAGGAATCATTCCAAAGATTCTGTGAGCCCCCCCAAACTAAAAACTGCCAGAAAGTTCCCAATGGCAATCCAGCAAAGAAAAAAGAAACCTGTTTTGCCCAGGGCCCGGCATCATTCCTGAAAAACAGTCTGTATTCTGAACACATACCTTAAACCAGATGTTTTATTTTGTATTAAATAAATTAGAGAGCATGGTTGAAGCTGTTCTGATGATTTCATCATTTTCTTCTTTGCTTACAAATGGTGCCTTTTGTAAAGGGGACAATCTGTAATATGTAATTGAGTTTTGTCAAGTGTTTTTAAGGACTCTCCTATTGAAAGATAGCACTACCCCAGGAGCAGTTAAAACTCTAACAGTATTTTTATTAGTTGAGTCATCAGTGTTCCAAGATCCAGAATAAGAATTGATACTGGAGTGTGCAGGAATGAATATATGTATATAACTTGAACTAAAACTCAAATCCAGTTTTTACTTAGTAATATGAATAATAATTTGTGGTATTGATTGTTAATACTCATTAAATACATTAAATTAAAAATATATGGGCTGGGGATTTAGCTCAGTGGTTCTGGAGCCTGCCTTGCAGATACAAGGACCCAGGATCAATCCCCGGTACCAAAAAATAAAAATTAAAAATCAAATATCTATGTAAATATATACTGGGTGATATTAACTGATAATACTAAACATATAAAAATATATGTATATACAATATATAGTGGCTACCTAAATTTATATATACATATAAATATATGCATCTAAGAAAACAGTTGATGAATATCATGTGTTAAGACTGATGAATGAGGGCCAGGGATTTGGCTCAGTGGTTCTACCTCCTGCTTCACAAGTGCAAGGGCTGGATTTCGATGCCCCGTACAAAAAACAAAAACAAGAAAGAACTGTAAAGCTTTTAAAGCCGGGTGTGGTGGCATACGCACGCCTGTAATCCCAGCACTCGGGAGGCTGAGGCAGGAGGATCACTGTGAGTTCAAAACCAGACTGGACTACATAGTGATTTCCAGGTCAGTCTCAACTACATAGTGAGACCCTGTCTCAGAATAAAAGGGTGATGAAAGAAGAGTCAGAAAGAGCCCTCGGGGACATTCCAATGGAAAGACATGTGACTGATTTATCTGGGAGGAAAATCTCCTTAACTATGAATGGAAACTGTTGAAAAGAAGGAGTGCCCCAAGGATGACTTGTAGTGGGGTCATCCTCAGAAACCAGAGGGAAAGGCTTTGTAATGCCTGGGGTAGAAGTCTAGGAGGAAAGTGCTCCGGAGGCCTGGGATTGGGGTTACCCAAATACCCCAGGAGGGAGCCTGTGAACACATTGCAAGTGACTCAAAGCGTCATGGCGATGAGTCATGTGCAGTTGTGGTCCCAGGACCCGGGAAAGGCTCCAACATGCTAATGCAACACTCAGTGCTTGGGACCACCAGCAGATAGTGGGAGCTCTTATTTCATGTGGCAGGAAAGCGTGAAAACGATCTATTGCAAAAACCTGGTTATCTGTTCCAGCAGGCATAACAGACCAAATCTTTCAAAAGACCTCACAATTGATACAAGTGCAGTGCATTTTTTGTCGGGTGTCCTTATAAAAATAAAGGAAGCAATGTTCTGAAGTAAAGCACGTTGTGGTTTTGTCATCACATAGTGTGTGGATTGTGATGCAGCATAGAACAAGCCTGGCAAGTCTGTCCTCAGATACAAGTGGTGCCCTTGTTCAGCTGGGTGTTGACAGTGGGTGAAGAGGGCAGAGGGCACAGGAAGCAGCATCGGCACACCTCCCCATACAAGGAAGATGTTCTAGTGAACTTTCTGTTGCAGGGATAGAATACCTGACATACACAACTTGAAGGAGAAAAGGCTTAGCTTGGCTCACAGTTTCCGAGGAGCCAGTTTGAGGTTAGCTGGCTCCAACACAAAAACATTACAGTGGAAGAGCATGGGAGAGCCAAGCTGTCCACCTCATGGCAGACAGGAAGCAGAGAGAGAAGCAAAGATGCCAAGAAAAGGTACATCCTTCCAAGCCATGCCCCCAGTCACCTACCTCCTCCAAATAGGCCTCAATTCCTAGTAGCCCACTCAGCTATGAACCGATCCATGGACTAATCTATAAACGAGGTTAGTACTCTCACAATCCAGTCATATTCTCTAGGTGTTTCTAATGCCAATCAAACTGACAGTCAAAATTAATGGGCACAGACAGTGACCACACAGAAGCTGAGGGCAGCCTTAAGCATTGACAAGCTGGCTTCTACATTTTCTACCTGGGCCTTATTTTCATTTGCTGGAAATCTAGGGCAGGAATGCTTGGAAGATAATTATTTAAATTGGTTGGATTTTACTGCTCCCAAATCTTTGTACAAATCCTCAGATTTTTGCCACATCTTTGGAAGATTCATGAAGATAAAGATACCTGCTTTGGGTGTAGATTGCAATCCTGGCTCTACTACTTCTAAGGAATGAGACTTTAAAGCAGTTAAGCAACCACTAGATGCCTCAGTTTCCTCAATTGTGAAATGAGGATAATAAAAGCACCTCTCTCATTAGTTTTTTGTATTAAATTACTCATGAGGGGCCAGGGATTTAGCTCAGTGATACCAATGCCTGCCTTGCAAATGCAAGGTCCTGATTTTGATCTCTGATACCCCCCCAAAAGAACCTAAATTATTCATGAGGACATACTAATTCCTTATTACTTATTATTATACCGAAGAGAGGCAGCATAGTATAGTGGTTCAAACAAATATTTGGAGCCAGACCAAGCCTGAATAATGACTGTGGAATCTTAGGCAAATTCCTTCCATTTCTTTTTGTCTCATTTTCCTCATACATAACACAGGGATAACAAGAGCCTTACCTTCATAGGACTTAAACATAGTGAAACAAGTTAATATCTTTAAAATTCTTTGAGTAGTGCCTGGCATATAATATGTTATTATTATGCTTTGAAGGTTTAAATTATTATTATTACTGTTATAATAAGCATTATTATATTATTATTATTTTGGTACCAGGGATTGGACTCAGGACCTTGTGCTTGTGAGGCAGTTGTGGTGCCACTGAGCTAAATCCCTGGCCCTTGAAGGTTTAAATTCTAAAAAAATATTTGTCACCGTGCCTGGCCCAGACTAGGTACTCATTAAGAGGATATTGAATACATGAGTGGATGACCGAATGTGGTTTAATTCAAGGGACAGACATATATATTGTATTGGCTGTATATTACATTTCATATTTGCCAAATATACTTGGACTTCTCTGCATCTAATATGGCTTTAGATGAAGCATAGAGGTAAGGATACTGGCCCCAGCTCCTTCTGTTCTGGTCTATGGTGCTGACTGTTAGTGAGAGAGTCTAAGGGACAGACGGCCAATGTGGCCTCTGGAAATATCTCTTTATTTCTTCACTATGACACTAAGGAGTCAGGATGAATTCCAAAAGTTTGGAAGGAAACAGAAGTTATAGTCACTAGTCTCAATTACTCTCCATCCCTTTCTATGTGAATACTTCTAGTGGCGAGAAACAACACTGTCATTTGAGTGCTTGGTCAGGGCTGCTGGGGAAGCGAGTGGAACCCAAGACCAGGAAAGCTCCCCATACAGCCCAGAGATGGAGTGCTCTGCTGCCTGGGTGGTAGTGGCTGTCCCGCCCCTTCATAAACATCAAGGAACAAAATAATGGAATGTTTAGTCTGACTGATACATTAAGGAAATCAATTAGGCCCACATGCAACTTTCTAAGATTTTAATTACAGTACTTAGGGTACCACACTAGAGCAGTTTGTCAGGAACATAATTTGTTAATGAATAACAACCAACACAGTGAATTAGCTGGGATTGTAATTAGCTCTTGCTAGCCATCCATTGGAACCTTGATCAAAAGCCAGTCAGAGAAAGAGGGGGAAATCAGCTGTAAATGATAACCTTGACAGCTCCACTGGGGCCACCTCCTGGATGCCAGTGTGCTCCAGGGGCCTGGTAAGGACCATATGCACGTGCTGAGTCAAGCGTGGTCTGCAGAGGAGCAACATCGGCCTCACCTAGAAGTGTATTTGAAATGTGAAATCTCTGGCTCCACCCCAGACCTTGCTAAATCAGAATCTGCATTTTAAGACACTCCTGCGATTCAAAAGCACATTAAAGTTTGAGAAACTGGTAGTGGCTCAAAATCAAATAGATCTTATTGTAACTCATAATCACACTTACTCATAAGAGGTGTCTTTGGGTGATTGCTAAGTTGCCTTGAGCTTCAGGGTCCTCTGAGAATTGGACCTATCGATACCCGATTGATACCGGGGTCATTATCATGATGAGCAGTAGCACATGCTTGTGCCTCCACAGAATAAGAAAACCATGTGTGATGGCATACAGGGAACTCAGCAAACCTCTCAAGAACCAGTCTTACTGATCAGTAAGTACTGTTGCAGGCACCGCTCTGACCTGGCTCACTTACATGATGCCTTTTCTGAAGCTATCCAAACACCTTTGCCCCTTCAGTCTTGCTTTTCTGCACTGAGGTAGGACTTGGAGAAAATGATGCAATACAAATAAGTTAGAAGATTGAATAGAGAATAATTTTTTACAGATGAAATAATTAAAATAGTGAAATAGCCAAGTATATACTAAAATGAAATTGTCTTTGTTTTAAAATGGCTAAGTTACTGAAAAAAAATTGAGAACAAACACATGGGAAAGCACAAGGTGTAGGTAGTTCTACCTACTACCATGGGATGATAGATCCTGAAGATAGCTGTAAGCTCTTTTTCCAAGACAGATTCATAACAAATCTTGACAGAGATCTACTGCTGAAGATCAAATTTTTGTGGAACAATCCTTGGCAACTATATACAATGGATGTATTCTTAGTAAAGTATGAAAATACAAAAATATGTATGTTGAAGCAAATTTATCATAAAAAACTTTCCCTCTAAGCTTTCTCATTAACTCAGAGCATTGAATGGATCCTTACTATCTTAGTTACTGTTCTTGTTGTTGAGACAAAATACACGACACCCAAAGTTAGAGGAGGAAAGATTTATTATAGTTCACATTTTGTAGAGTTTTCAGTTCCTAGTTGGCTGGCTCCAAGGCCTATTGGCATGTCAGAGGGGCATCATAGAGGAGAAACAGTTCATGTCAGGCAGAGGGCATCAAAGCAGCAAGCAGTGAAGTATCAATACTGCAAATGAAGGCAGTGACAACAGCAGCCCTCTTTCTGTCCCTTATATTCTATTTAGTTACTTGCCCTTAGGGCAGGTAGTACTCATACCCATAGTGGTTCAACCTTAATCCTATCATTGCACCATGAATCCATCCCAGCATCACATCCTTAATCCTACCTAGCATCACACATTCCAAAACCAGCTATTTTCAAAAAGCTCCACTTATGATCCCATGAGGCTTTGCAGGAACATCTGAACACAAGTTATAACACTTGTCTAAGTCATTTATCAGTCTACATGATTGAAACATGGGGATTACTGCTGTGTCATGTTTCTTACAGAAGATGGCAATATTTTATAGCACACTGTGGATAAACTTAATTGGTCCTGGGGGTCATCTGTGTGGGAAAAGATGAAAAAAATGAGTCCTTTTTTATGCCATGTAGTTGTAAGGAAAATAAAAAGTATATAAAGCATGTGAATAAGTGGTGTCAATTTTTTAGTGTCTATTTTTTAAAATGAGAAAGCAGTTTGCTTTTGGAAATATAATGTTTTTATACCAAATTTGATGCTTGAATTTGCTACATCAATTTCCAATCAGAAGTTTTTAATAATGCTCTTTTAAAATTTTGTCTGTCCACCACTGGTGAGAAACTTTGGATGAGAAACTATAAAATTGTTTAAACCATTGTTTGCAAATTCTTCCAAAATTCAGAATATTTGAAACTATATTTAGATCCATAAATTATGTCACAGGTATAAAGTATAATTACAAATTATATTTAGGATAGCAATCCTTTTATTGACAAGTTTATTCTTGACATAATGTAAATATTTTTCAAATCTAATTAATATGTTTAATTTTATATTTCAAAATAATAATGTGACTCAATTTGCAGAATTCTCATTTATCATGGAGCAGTTGCTCTGCAGATAGATTAGATGCCACTGAAAGGATGCATCAATTAAAAATGGAAAGAAATTTCAAATATATGGGCAGACCGCCACCAGACTCTAGACTTCCTATAGTACTTTCTTCTCTCAACGATAGGTGGCGCTGTGAACTATGTGCACTGTGGTCCTTGGGGACTCTTGAAGTTCCACGGGCCACCTGTCCATGATGAGTGATTCAGGTGTCATGTTTACCTGTTTGAGGCAAAGGACTTCTTGGCTCTGCTTAGCAGGATGAGGCTCAGCCATCAGACGCAGTGGTATTTCCTAGGCTCTGCCTGCAGGCACTTTGAGATATATAGATTGATTCCTCTCATCTTGAGCCTCGTTCCGAAAAGCCACAAACAAGGCTGCTCATAACCAGAGATGACAAATCAGGGCCTCCAATAGCCTCAGAAGTTTAGGGGTTAAGGTCTGGTGGCACATCTGTACCTTATTCATGTCAGATACCTTGGATAGTAGAGAAGCTTTGGATTACTTAGTGGCAGGAAGCAAGCCATCATCTTTTTCTTGTACTTCTTGAATCAATGCAAGGTGGGCTTGCCAGGCCCTACCTCTTTTATTTCTTGTTCCAATGACTGATTAAATATGGGGGCCCTTCTTGACTGTGATGAAGACTCCAGCTGTCTTTCAAATGACAACTTGATTTTGCCCATTGCTCTCTTCCTATACTAAGGTGTCTAAATTACTCAGTACTTGATCTAGGGTTGAATATGATCATTTTAATCACATACTCTACTTCCTCTGGTATTTGTTGGGTTGTCTTCAGACTGGTTTTTCCTTGCTCTGCAATGATAGCATCTCACCCTTGACTTTGGGGGAGAGAAGAATAGATTCAATGAATAGGAAAAAGGATTTTACCTCTACTTTTATTCCATTAGAAAGGCTTTGCATTGGGCCACCAAGCGCTTAATGAACTATTAATAAATCCCGAAGCTTATTTTCCATTTGGCCACTGCAAATTAAACAGGATGTTATACCGGAGATTTCATTTGATGCAACAATAGACATTCTAAAGGATATTCTAGGTCATCCAAAGAAATTACAACACAGTTATGTTGAAAACTTCAGCTTGTCAAACCCGTAGTTATATCAAGAATACAGTAAGGTTAAGAGAGTGATATTTAGATGAAACCTATAGGGATTTCTTTGGAGAGAGTTGTAGCTGTGCTGTGAATTCTTTCCCCACCCAAGGATGAAGACTGAGAGGTGAGCTTCTCTTTCCCCTTGTCAATGAGATCATGTGGAGAGCAGTTAGGGAGACACACAAGCCTCTTGTCTGAGCCCACAGTCTTACCCTACTCACCTTCATAACAGAAGATGAGAATTACTTCTGCTTGGGCACTGGCCTTCAGTCTTAGATTTTGTATGGACAGATAGAATAGTTTATCTGCCAACAGTAGGTAAGTCATCTTGTATCTTATCTGTCTTAGTCAATTTCCCCATTCCTGAGACACAGTATTTAACACATAAATTACAGGAGAAGAGATTTGTTTTGGCTCAGATTTTAGAGGATTCAACCCATAGTCATCTGGCCCTGAGGCAGGAAGGGCACGGTGGAAGGGTCTGGGGCCTGGTGAAGAAGAGCTGCTCATGTCAGGGAGTGAGGAAGCAGAGAGAAGGGAGGAGGGGTGGGGGGAGATCTAACTTTCCAGTTATGCCCCCAGGGACTCTCCTCCCTAAAAGCAAGTCAGCCAGAGCACTTCCATGATCCAGTCACCCCCAAGAACACATCAGGCTTCTGGGGAGCATTCTAGATCTAATCCATAACACTATCCAATAGAGTTATTAGGAGGGGAGAAGAAGCCTCAATAGATGAGAAGCCAAACTTACACTTCTGGATTCCAAGCTCAAAGGAAAAATAATGCTAGACCAGTGGGCTTTGGGAACTGGTCCAGAAAGCAACTTGAACATCTTTCTATGCCTTAGGCCCAGCTCGCTAATCATGGACCCAGTCAGGTAAGACATTTTCCATTACTCTTCTTTCTTCCTTATTGACCATATTTGCCTGTCCCTACCTTATCCCAACCATGATGGGATCAGTTGACCAATGGTGGCATAGGTAGGTAGTGGCAGTACCGCACTTCTTCCTTCCTTCCTCCAGCCTCCAGTGAGTCCCTTGCTGGGAAGGAGGGCAAAAATCTTCATTTTGAATGACTTTGCATTTTCAAATATTATTTCACAAAACAGGGCTTCCCAATCACTGAATTTGTACTGTGTTTGTACCTTTAAGTGGTTACCAGATTTTTTTTTTTTTTTTTGTACTGGGGATTGAACTCAGGACCTTGCTCTTATGAGGCAGGTGTCAGCACCACTGAGTTAAATCCCTGGTGGTCATCAGATTTTTTTTACAAAAAAAGCGATCATGGGATTTCCTGAGTTTTCATCATGGAAACACTTTGAAGTTTTCTTTTAAAACTGGTTGCTAAAGGAATTTTTCTATAGGTCTGTGCATGTCCTAAGAGCAAGGACTGTCTTGTTTGCTGTTAAATCCACAACATCTGACTCTGTATGGAGAAGTAACAGGTACCAATAAATCAGTTTCCTACCCTTCCGCTGCATAATCTGCAATCTTCCTTGGGCCTGATTCCAGCTGTTTCTCTTCAGCCTTATCAGGAGAACTCTTGAGCAGATCAATTATCTCTTTTTTTTTTGGTTTTGTTTTTGTTTTGCTGCAAGTCTCATTCCTAAGTTTGTCTGTTCTGTTCTCACAACACTTTGACTTTTAAAAATTGTGCTGAAAAGGGAAGAAAATGACTTTCCAAGGTCAGATGGGTCAACTGGGAAAGAAATAGATGACTTCCAATACATCATATGAAAGTTTGTCAGTGAAAAACCATCCTATTTCTGATATTTCCAACTCATTCAATGACACTGTTTTCCTTGGAAGAATAGAATGTTTGTTATTCAGGCTCTGGGTAGAAGAGCAAAATGGCCTAGATCTAGGGATGAGGAGCAATTTACTACTGGCCAGCTGCTGCCCTTGTGATCTAACAAATATAGGTTGAAATGAAAACATCAGAGCCCTATGGTCACCTCTGTTCAAAACAGAACTATTTATTTTGAACTGTAGATTTTCTTTAATGCCTTTTTAAAAAAATCATTGTCTGTTTTTTGTCTCACAGTGTGCTTTCCCCCTTCCTCTACTTCAGCAGAGAACATTCTCCTACCTCTTTCCTTTGATCCTGGGTTCTCCCTCCAACTGTCCCAGTCCATCCTCCTACTAATGTTCTTGGAATCCATGAAAAGAGCCCCCGTGGCTTACTAAACAAGGGCCAAATAGGTGAACATGGCCTCGGGGGTCTCTACTTCTGTTCTTCCCTATTGTACCACTCTGCTCCAGCCAATTTTACCAACAGCTGGTTTGCAACACAACCAACCCTAACGTTATCTAGAACATTCCATTTCTCCCCTCGGAATGCATCTTCCTCCCAGTTCTGCAGGTTTTCATCTCTTCATCCTTCAAAGCCCAGAATGAGCATCATGGCTTCTTTGAAGATTTCCTCTAGACTCTGAAGCTGAAAGTGGGGTGTCACCCCTCACAGGGTCGTTCAAAGCACTGCAGAAGATTCAGCATGGAAGCAGAGGGTGGAATGGTGGGTTCTGGGTTTGGCGGGAAGGGGAAGTGGGAGCAGCTCTTCATAATAGGTATAAACTCAGTAATGCTCAATGAATACAATCTACAGATGTGCTGTACAACATTGTACTTACAGTTAACAATACTGTATGTGCATTTAAAATTTGTGAAGGGTGTAGATCTTCTATTAAGTGTTCTTACTGTAGTAAAACAAACGACAAAAAATTAAAAGATTATGTATATAAATGTGCCAGGTGAAATACCTAGCACATGCTAGACACATAATAGTTCTTTTGTTTTTACACTATGTTTTTACATTTTTGAACCCTAGGAGAATTCACCCATTCTTTTCTAGAGCAGGCAAATTATTCCCACTTCCCTTGTATCATGGTTATTTGTGTGCATATTTATAGCACAATGAGAAAGGTTTCAATGTCTGACATCTATTTTTGAGACCTGTTCCCAACATTCAATATCTATGTGATATCTTAAGTAGAATCCTCAACTTTTCTTCATTTTCTTAAAAAAAAAAACCCAATATTTTTAAAGAGCTGATTTATGTTCACATTAGTATTGAGAGGAAATATAGAAATTTCCTGTATACCTTGTGCCCCTACTGTTAGGGAACTGATCCTGTTAAAGTATGCTGGGACGCCTCCTCACAGGCTGCATTCTCCTGGTACATCTTGGACCCTAAAATGACCTCTTACCTTATCTCTGGTTTCCCTCCCCCAAGGCCACAGTGGTCCGGAGAAGTTGAAACCTGTGTCTGTAGGGCTGGGCCCATAAAAGCAACCTGGCCTGTGATAGGTTAAAAGTAGCTCACTCTTCATAAATAAGCAATAGCCCACCCCAAAACTGATAAAAGGACCTTCCTTTCTTTGTTCTTCTCTCCTTCTGCTTCTTCTTCTTCCTTCTCTCTCTCTGCTCTCTCTCTCTCTCCTCTCTCTCTCTCTCTCTCTCTCTCTCCTCCCACCCTTTGAATAAAATCTCCAGTGGAACCTCTCAGTGTGTGTGTGTGTGTGGCCTAGTTGTTGAGTGTCACTATTCCCTTTCACCTACATAGGTATAGCCTCTCCCTTATCAATATATTCTACCACAGTGGGACATTTATTATAATCGATCACCTTACTGTGACACATCCTTACCACCCAGAGTCTAGAATTTACACTATGGTTCACTCCTGGTGTTATTCATTTTACCAGTTTAAACAAATGTATAATGACTTATAACTATCTCGGGGGGGATAGTATAAAAGTTCAATCCTCGGTACCAAACAAAAAATTCTGTAGCAGACACAAGCTGGGTGTGCTCTAATTTGACCCAGCTTTAGCATTATCTATCTTGAGACATTGTGGGATTCTACAGACGGAGGGCTCAGTCTCCTGGGCTGTCCCTTTAATGCTTCAGATGCCAGTTGCAAGTCCCAGGACTTTTCACCTGTGCTTCTCACCCATCAGCTATGAATTGGGGTTCCTATAACCCTTTCCTCAGGTTTGATTGATTTACCCAAGCAGCTGACAGAACTCAGGGAAACATGGTTACTGCTACATTACAAAGGATTCAGATGAATGGATGAGGATGGGGTGTGGAAAAAGAGGTGGAGCTTCCATGGTATCTCCAGCGTACCACCTTCTAGGAACCACACATGTTCAGCTCTCTGGAATCTCTCTGAACCCTTTCCTGTAGGGTTTTTATTTTGGAGGCTTCACTTTGTAGACCTGATTGATCTTCCATGATCTACTTAACCTTCAGCCCCTCAGCCCTCCATGAAGGTTAAGGGTGAGGATGAAACTTCTAACCCTCTAATGTTGTCTTGGTGTTTCTGGTGACCAGCCTCTGTCCTGAATCTACCTCGGGGCTGTCAGCCAGGAATGCATTCATTAGCATACCAAACGATATCATTTTGAAGATTCCAAAGATTTTAGGAGTTGTTAAGAAACAAAGACCAAGTGTCTATTTCACAAGGTCACACTGACCCAACGGGATTCTTGCTGAAGGTAGGCCAAAAATGTATGCATCAAAGGCTGGGGATGAAGGACACGCTGAGATAGCAAGAGTGATCAGAAGGCAAGGCTAGGCGATTCTTATGAAGGCAGCACAGCAGGATTCTTCCTGGAACCGGGCTAAACAGCCCAGAGATAGGAGGAAGGCCATGGTCGAGGCCTACTGAGAAGAGTGCTTAGCAGAGCCTAACTAAAGTTTTGCCAGGGATAACCTTTGTCCCCTTCTCTTATCTCACAGGAAATAAAACCTCTGAAGAAGGTGCTGAGGGGGACAGTTTGGCATAATCCAACTAGGAAATGTCCATGGCTAGGCTGATTTGATAGCACAATGTCATAAAGATCCTTGTCTCTTGGCCCCCATTTGTTAGGGGGATAGAACACCAGCTTCCTCCCAGTTTTCTTCAGGGGTATATTATTTTCCTGTGGCTGCTGTAAGAAATTTGGTGGCTTAAAATGATAAATGTATTCTGTCACAGTCATGTGGGCCAGAAGTCTGCAATATATATTACTGGTTGAAATTTAGGCATCAGCAGGGCCACACTCCTTCTGGAGGCTCTTGGGGAGAAGCTATTTCTTGCTTCTTCCAGCTTCTGGCTTTGTGGCCACTTTGATGTCTGCTCCCTCTGCTCTGTCTCTAATCTTCCTCTGCCTCCCTCTTTTAAGAATACACATGATTGTATTCAGGATTCACCTAGATAATTCATTATAATCTGCCCTTCTAAGATTTTGAACTTAATCACATTTGCAGAGATCCTTTCTCCAAGTAAAATAATATTTTCAGGTTCTAAAATTAGGACCTCTTATCTTTGGGTACCTATTTTTCAGCCTGCAACAATCAGCCAAATGGAGTGCCAGAGACTGCATTTAGAAGGGGCCTGGAAGTACTTCAAGGTCTTCATTTAATTCAAAGGTATTATAGTTTTTTTTTTTGCCATAAAATGATCCTTGTGGTTATTTCAAAATTTGATTATTCTAAAATTTTGTTGATTGAAGATTGCTGGTGTGTATAATGATTGAGGCCTTCATGAGGCCTGTTAGGTCTTTTCACTAGGATGTCTAAAAATATCAAATTTAACAGAATTATTGTTTTCTTCTCCTATTGTTCTGCACATCAGTAAATAGCAATACCATCTATCTAACAGTTCATGCCAAAAGCCTGGAGCACCCTATTTCTCTCTTACCCTCTGAATCCAGCTGTGATAATATAACCACCAGAACCATACAGTTTATCTTCCTCTTATACTTTCCTACGCAGCAGTCAAGAATTTGAAATTACATATTTGTTTTTGGATTATATATTGCGTGTTATTATGTGTTCTTGCTAAATTAAAAGTTCCTTGCCGGGCCGGGGATTTGGTTCTCTGCCTCCTGCCTTCTAAGCACAAGGGCCGGGAGTTTGATTCCCCGTACCCTCCCCTGCCAAAAAAAAGTTCCATGAAAGAGAAAGTTTCTGTGGTCCGTTACCTTATCTCCATAGTGAACACTTAGCATATAGTTGGTGCTGAAGATATATCAATGAATGAATGGATGACCCTAATAATATGAATAGAATTGTAAAAAGCAACTCAAGGATTCCTATTAAGATAATTGACATTATAAGGACACCTCCCTCAGGACAAATCAACCTGCTATATAGTTCACAGAGACATTTCAGCTGGGTATTAATTCCAGGTCCCCAACCATTCTGTTACTTTCTTCCAAAACAATAATTTAAATTAGACTCCTAGGGCAGAAGGTACTCAAAATTACAGATAATGGAAATACTTTTTATTTGCTCACTTCACAAATATTCTTTTCTATTTATAGAAGAAAAGTAAGTGCTAGTCATTTCTATCTTCAACAGAATATATTAAACTTTATTGAATATGTTCAAGAATATTCTTTTTTTTTTTTTTTTTTTTTTAAACTGGGGCTCAAACTCGGGACCATTGCACCTGCAAGGCAGGCAGCAGAAACACTGAGCTAAATCCCCTGCCCAAGAATATTCTTTAATATAATTTTTTGAGAGTTCACACTGGGGATTGAGCTTTGCATGTTCTAAGCACACACCCTACCACTGAGCTACACTCCCAGCAGTTCTTTAAGAGAAATTTTAAGCAAACAGGTAAAGTTGTTATAAATTGGGAATAAGCTATTAACAAGTAATTTAAATGTAGTAGATTAATGAGCAAATAGCTTACATTAGGTAATTGGCTTAAAAAAAAAAACAAAACTCCTTTAGGTTTTGAAGTGCACCTGCCTCTTGGTGGCCAAGGTTGTTGAATGTTTTTGCTTCTGAGGAGCGGTCCCAGATGGCTCCGATGGGTCTTAAGCAACTCACTCTGATGGTTTCTCATCTCAGGGTTGAGAACTGACTCGATGTAGTTTGATTATACACCAGTCTTAGGCTCTTTTGTTAGAAATGATAGCTGTTGGTGTTTTGAACAAAGGAATAGTCGAACAAAGTTATGTTTATGGTGAAGTAGGCAGCGGGGCTTAAGATTCCTGCCCCCACCCCCATGGATGAGTTTGGTATAATCACCTCTCCTTGGGTAAATTGAATCTGGGGGATCTGTGAATAGGTTGGAATATCACTTTCATGATTAGGTTCTGAATCAATCAAAGGCAGATCGTTTTGTGTAGCTTGATTTAATCAGGTGAGCGCTTAAAAGAAAGTGAAACGACAGAGATTATCCTGCCTGGTGAAGAATAAAGCAAACAAGTTGTCAATTGCCTTCACGGAGGACCCACATGACAAGACTGGAGGGCAGCCTCTAGGAGCAGAAAGCAATCCCTGGCCGGCAGCCTGTAAGAAAATAGGATCACCATGCTTCAGGCCCAAGGAACCGAGTCCTGTCAATTACCCGAATGAGACAGGATTGGACCCAAAGCTCAGATGAGACCATAGCCTCAGTTGGCGCCCTGATTTCAACCTTATGAAATCTTGCGAAGAGGGTCCAGCTAGCTGTGCCCTGAGTCCTGACCCATGGAAAATGTGAAGTAATAAATCTGTATTTTTAAGTATCTAAATTTGTGGCAATTTATGTAGTAACAAACACGGTAATAGAAAACAAATCAATTGGTTCATTGCAATGAGAGAGACAAAAATGAAGAAACTTGAGTTTCGGTAAGGAGCTTATTATAGAGTTTGAGTTGTATTAGGTGATTCTAGGGAGAGTTCAAGGGAACATGGTTCTACTTTGGCATGGGTGCTGTTTGAAAACAGGGATCACTCTGTGACTGAATAGATCTCATTTACGTTTTATCTAGGAACAGTTGGTGCTCAAGCTAGAATGGATGTTAGCTAGTAGGGGGAACATTTGGCAGTTTTAATGGCTTGGATAGTGCTACTGTCTTTGTGCTGAGACATGATTCCAGAGTGGTCTCATCTTTGCCTTATTCCATAACAGTTCTTGTATATGTATGTTCAGGTATATGTATGTCAGCCTCATGCTCACAGCCACCAGGGCTGCTCTGGTGTAGGGTTAGCAACAGTGAAATACTGCAACACCCTCCCTACTAGGTTTCTAAGTAAGTCTAAGAAAAAATTGTGCAACCTGTATATTTACTAACTAAATGCTCATTAGCAAGTCATGACAGAAACAATCCGGTGTGTAAGCTGGAGGAAGTCTGACCTGAGGTGCTCAATTTAGTGTTTAAGTCTGAGGATTATTTGGCAGCAAAGGCTTAGGCTCCTGTCACTCATAGCTCCGGTATTGTAACCATTGCTGTTGAGAACTTGTGGTTGAACATGAAACCACTTAGACACTTTGCTTTGAGCAATGTATCCTTAATGAAATAGCTGGTGTAGTATTCCTAATACAATATTCTTCATATTGTGCTATGCAAAGGTAGGAAGTGTTTCTAAAATGTTGTTAGCCTATCTTTCTCTGTCTCTCTCTCTATATATTATTTAACCATAATTTCATTGTGAAGAGCCTATTCAATAAAAAGCCATTTATTTTATGTCCAGTAAGATCATTTGCAAAGCATTTTTGTTTTTTGGTTTTTTTTTTAATTGAGATGGGATAACAAGATGGTATAGTAGCTCTCTCCTGAAGAATGAGTGTCTAGTTTAGAATGTCATCAGACCAGCTCTGATCTTTATGTACTTAAATATACTAGGTCACACTTGGATCTCTCTCCTCTTGCCTACTAGAGCTACCTGGAGGAATTTTTAACACCAATGTTGTTGTTATGCCTTCAGGCCAAACAGATCAGAATCTCTGAAAGTGGGATCCAGGCCTCAGCACACTTTTAAGGCTCCATAGGTGAATTCAGTATATAACCTATGTCAAGAATCACTAGCTTAATCCAAAGATGTATTAGCACTACATAGTTTGTGCTGAGGCATTTTAAAGTAAATTCTAAATGTCTTAGCACTTGGCTCTCCTTTAGAATTACCTGGGAAGCAATTTTTTAAAATGCTTAGATCTAGGGCCGGGGATTTAGCTCAGTGGTTCTAGTACCTGCCTTGCAGTTACATCCCCAGTACAAAAAAAAAAAAAAAAAAAAAAAAAAAGCTTAGATCGCGCCCAGAGTAAATCAGAATCAGTGCCTGAGCAGTGGGATCTTAAATATTTCTAGGTGATTCTAGTATGCAGCCAGAGTGAAGGGCCATTGATAGATGATAGTGCTACACGCAGTTGAGATGTAGAAGCCTAGATTCTAGAAGGAGAATAGTCTCATGGCTCTGTCACTTCATGATGTGAGCGGCTTCTCCCCCTGCAGTGAGTGACAGGCTGGTCCACTCTCCAGAGGTTCTTAGAACCTGGCCACCCGGGTTATGTGACCCCGTCCTGATGCCAACTCCTCCTCTCTCCGCAGACCTCCCAAGCCCAGTTCTTATTTTTTCACCCTAAACTTCCTTTAAAGTCCTGAGCCTACATCTGCTCCTTCTCCCTCCCACCTCACCCTGCATACTCCTTGTAGGAGGGTAGGATGGTTTATTTCATGTGTCACCTTCACGGGGCAGATGGATGGCTAGATAGCTAGTAAAAGGTTGTTTCTGGATGTACCTGTGAGGATACTTCCAGGAGAGATTAGTATTTGATTCTAATTCTAGACTGAATGCAGATCACCCTCACCACTGTGGGTAGATATCATCCAATTCGCTGAGAGGTCAAAGAGAAGAAAAAGGCAGAGACAGCTTGATTTCTCACACTCTTCTTGATGTGAGATATCTGTTTTCTGTCTATGGACCCTGGCATCCCAGTTCTCAGGCTTTTGAACTTCAAGCCTTATGTAATAAAAAAAATAACAAATAAGAGGCCCTAGGTTTTGGCGTCAAAGATTTTCCAAAAACAATCTGTTATTACAAGACAGGATATTTTTTGAATGGTTTGCATTTCACCAAAAAACCCTTATTTCTAATATCCCTTATGCTAATGAACTAGCTCAATCTGCAGCTTTGGATGGTGGTATTTAAAGCAAGCACTTGTCCTGGTGCTTGTAGCAAGCTCTGGAGTTGGAGTACAGGCTCCTGATTAGCGTGTTTCAAATGCTAACCAGTTACCTCTGGAATGTGGATTCCTAATTAGCATGCTTTGCGCATTAATTTACTCTTTCTAAATTATAGATTACTTTTATTTTACACCTCATATCTCACTGTTCATGTAGACTAAAGATGAAGTAAGTACCATACCCAGGAACGGAAACCTCATATATAGCATATGTGGAAATTAGCACATGTCTGGTGGATGATCCAGAGGGATGTGTAAGGTACTAGAAAGTACTTTGCTTTTGACCTAGAGCAGTGATGGTGAACCTTGTAGAGCCAAGTGTCCAAACTGCAACACGAAACCCATTTATGTATCACAAAGTGCCAGCACTGCAATTAAACCTAAGTACTGAGACTGTAGTTTAGGAAAAAAACCCAATCATACATTAACATCTTTGGTCTTAAGAGAAAAACAACTAATGCATTTTGCCACCACCAACCTAGAGATACATTTACTGTCCCAGTTTGCTAAAACTGAGGAGTTTCTCAAGACGTGAGTTTATGAATGAAACTGCAAATGTGTAAGCATTTTATAGAATTAGCAGCAGGGAGTTTGTTGAATAAACTTTGGTATATCCACCAGTTAGAATATTAGTGTTCTAGGAGTCTCACATTTTCTCTACTAGTCTGCTAGGAGTACCGTAACTACGTACCAAAGACTCAGAGGCACACACAACAGAAATTAGTTTTCTTGTCGTTCTGGAGGCTGGAAGTTGCAGATGAAGGGGTGGCATGGTTGATCGTTGGTGAGGGCTCTCTGTGTTGTAGGTGGCTGACTTCTTGTGTGGCCTCAAATGGAAGAATAAGGAAGGAGCTATAGCCAGTATCTCTCACAGGGACACTAATACTGTGGAGTGAGGGCTTCACCATTCTGACCTTACTTAACTTTAATGTTCCCTTCTTCCCAACGCTATCACATCCGGAGTCAGAACTGCAACACACAAATTTTTGGGAGGAATCATTTTAGATCACAGCTTTCTCCAACAGTACTTAGGGAAAAGTGAAGATGTTCACAGCGTTGTTAATTGAAACCACAAAATGGGGGTATACAGAATGATTCGAATTTTGTTTTAAAATCAAATAAGAAAATATATGGGTTCATAGGAAGATCAGAAGACTGTTGTCTTAATCACACTCTCATCCCTGGGACAAAATACCAAGCACCTACATCTTCAAGGAGGAGAGGTTTAGTTTGGCTGGTAATTTTGGAAGTTTCAGTCTGTGTTGGCTGGCCCCAAGGCAGCCATAGTCTGGTGGATGGGCCCGAGTGCAGGAAAGCTGGTCACATGGTGACCAGGAAGTAGAGAGAGGAGGGAGGGAGACGCACCCTTCTCAGTGACACCCCCAGTGACCCGCCTCTTCTAACCAGCCTTTCAGGAATAAGACAGCTAGGTCTTCCCATAACCCAATCACCTTCTAAAAGCTCTACCTCTCAACACATGAGGCTTTTGGGAGACATCCTAGACATGAACTATACACATTAACTGTAACTATAACAATAACTGTATAGTGTGTTAATTATGGAAATTAGGATGAGTTTCAGTTTCTTTATACTTTGTTGTTTTCTATATTTTTAATTTCAAAATTAAAAAAATATTAACGCAATACTTTCTAAATAAGAACATTGCATTTTAAAAATACAAGATTAGACCAGAGCAGGGTGTGCCAACTACTAGGGAGATAAATGGCGTCTAAATTGTTGGCAAGTAGGAAAGAAGAAACAGGTAATCTACCTTCACATATAGCTGAGTTGAAGATTTCCTTTGTAATGTGGCTGCAGCTTTCTTCTCTATTAGAATGAATAGTGGTTAAGCACTCACTATCTGGTGCTGATGACCATGGTTTGAATCCCACCCCTTCTGCTGCTCTGTCTTGGGCAAGTCTCTCTGCCTCATTTGTCTGTAAGATGAGAATAACAGTTCTATCCAGCCTCTTGCTTCTTGTGAGGCCAGAGTGAGTTACAATAAGAAAGGTATTGACACAGTGCCCAGCACAGTAAAAGGTGCTCCATAAATTAGCTGCTCTTTTTTTTTGTTTTTCTTTTTGGTTTTTTGAGACATAGTCTCACTGTGTAGTTGAGACTGAGCTGGAATTCACTGTAGCCCAGGCTGATCTCGAACTCACAGCAATCCTCCTGCCTCAGCCTCCCAAGTGCTGGGATTACAGGCACGCCTGGCTAGATGCTCTTGTTTTTATCTTTGTTCTGAGAGTGTTTGGCTTTGTGCACCATAGTTTTAGCCAGGATTCCTCTTGTTTCACTGGGCAGGACTTCTGAATTATTGTTAAGGTTGCAAGATTTAGCAAATGAAAATGCAAATCACGCCGGGAATTTAGCTCAGCGGTTCGGTGGCCTGCCTCGCAAGTGCAAGGACCTGAGTTCGATCCCCGGTACAAAAAAAAAAAAAAAAAAAAAATCACCTGGGGAAAATCATAACTCAGATAAACAACAATAAACACTTTTAGTATAAGTATGTACCAACTATTACTAGTGACAGTTGTAAGCTCCAAATACTTTTTTCCCCCTGAAATACAAATTTAACTGAGTGTCCTGTATTTTCTCTGGCAATTCTAATTTGTAGAGATATGAGATGAGTATTTAAAAAAGAACCCAACAGTGAAGCTTTCTTAATCATCTAAGCTGGCTCGCTCATGTTGAATTCCTGGTGCTGGTGTCTGCTTTGCGGTGATGAATGTGTGAAGTGCTGTATATAAATCGTGCCTTGGTGCTGGGCATGTGAAACCTGCAATATTAAGTCAGACCAGAAAGACTGTCCTTTAGTAGCTATGTGACTTTGGGAAAACTATATAATCTCTTGAGGTTTCAATGTTCTTATCTACAAAATGGGGCTAATAATATTTCCTTCATTATGAGAATTAAAAGAGGTAGTACATTTAGTGAGACAGAACGTAAAACATTTGTCTTTTTGATTATGTATACAACAAAGAATTACCTATTCTTATCGCCACTAATTCAAAACCAAACAACAAATGAATAAAATAGATGTTAGAGACTTCACCTCCTCTTTTCCACAGAATGTGTAAGGCACAGAATGAAGAGGCCACAACTTCTGCCCTCTGGAGGTTTGCATAGCACGGTGGGCTACCAGATGTTCTACCAGATTCTCTCCACTGACTCCAGAGAAAGAGAAGGCCTTTAAAGGTTCTGCAAAGTAGATGGAGAGTCCTCAGGCCAAAGCCTCCAACTGAGGAGATGTTTGTATGGTGCTCAGCTGCTGGTGGGGAGCAGCCCGTGGAAAGCGTGGACTCAGCTGAGTGAACACTAAGGTGGTTTCCAAGCCCAGTAGCAGGGCTATGACGGAACCTCAGTCCTCTTGGCAGTGCCGAAGCGGGAGGGATGTTTTCGCAGTGGTCACAGCCTTATATCCCTATGACTTTTCTTGACTGGAGAAGTGGTAAAAACACTTCCTACATTCAGATCTGGCATGATCATATTTAACTGGCAGATCTGAATTTACATGGCAAACCCTAGGTGCGCCTTCTGTTTCCAGCCTCCCACAGAGTGGAATGCACACCGGAAATGGGAGTGGATGCTGAGTACACTGGATGGTTCTCTACCCGACAAAATACCTAGATGAAGGTGATGCAAACACAGCTGTCTGATGAGCTGGGGCCAGCTGTTGATGTGAGAGAACTGATATCACTTCCAGAATCCAGTTACCCAATCCCCCTCGTGT
The DNA here is from genome assembly GCF_012274545.1 of Fukomys damarensis. Lineage (NCBI taxonomy): Eukaryota > Metazoa > Chordata > Mammalia > Rodentia > Bathyergidae > Fukomys > Fukomys damarensis. Next base: position 24,384,753 of record NW_022900948.1, on the reverse strand, counting down.
TGTTAAGGTGCTCTCTGTATTTGAGACTCAGCTCTGGTCTTCTCTTCATCTGGTGTTCACCTCCACCTCTTTAGGGATGAAACTTCATTTCCCATTCCTGCACCTGAAACTTGGCAGTTACTTATCAGATCTCTCGGGGCTGCTTACCTGAAATTCTAAGTACCACTACCGTCGTGTCCCTTGTTTTTGTGCCCAACTGACAAACAACTTTCCTCCGCTCTTTGAGGTCTGTCCTTGCTGAGCAGATTGCACTTCTTATCACCTGCAGCTCACCTGCCCTAGTCACCCCTGCCTCTGACATCCTCTGTGAGTCTGGTTCACCTTGCCTCCTGCACAGTTTTCCCCGCTTACTATCATTAAGGGTTATGAGAGAGAAAATGTCTTCACGGACCAAACTCAGGCAATGGAAATTTAAAACCATGAAGCCTGAGCCCAGTTGCAACTGGCCTGCTCCTGGGTACCACACTGTCAACCAATCACTTTGCATATAAACAGCTACGGAACTCTTAGGAACCAGCAGCCACACCAGTTGTTGTGATCACAAGGCACTTCTTCTGGGCCAAAGACGGAACTATAATTGTACCCCCTCCAAAATAAATGCTTTTCCTGGTTTTGAAAAATTTTAGCAATTAGCCTGTACCATCACCTCTAATCAGCCTCTTGGCATATACAATTAAGATAATAAAACTTCGGAGAGGCAAGCATGAATAAGCACCAGATTCTAAGTCTACTGGGGAAGTGACCCTGATGAATCATTTAATAGTCACCGTAATGTAATTGTGCAGGTTTGTTGTACACACACCACAGAGAACATATTAAGTGGGTCTGAGCATAAGAGAGTCTTAATGATTAATTTGCCATATGCTCCTGGAAAAATCTCATTTTTTTGACAAACAGTACACATCTACTCTTTTTCTTATTAATAAAACCATCAAGAAAATCGACTTTTCTTTCCATCTCACTAATGACTCCCTCTAATCCACGCAGATTTCCTAGGATTGGTCTCTCTCTCTCTCTCTCTCTTTGAAATTATATCTAAATTCCCAAGAAATTTAGAACACAGCTATTTACTCTCCTATTATGTGTTTGTTTTCAATTGTTGGCAATTGCTGTTTTATCATTTTTATTGGCTATTCCACAGTGACATCACTGGGAGGATAATTGTTATTCATGTTTACTTACAGTAAAAACATCACTGTGGGGTTAAGCGGCACACCCGAGACCCTGGTGAAATGAAGCTATGAACCCAGCCTTCCAGTTCCCAGTGTGGCTCATGTGAAGAACTAGGGACTGAAAGCCACCACTGATCTACATGGCCAAACTAACCACAAGTAGGGGTCCCTGCCTCTATGCAAAACCTGCACCTCACTGAAACTCGGTTTCCAGAACTGTAACATGGGCTTGTCACGGGACATTATGAGAACCTGTGAGTTAATACTGATTGTCAGTCGGATTGGGTTAAGAAATGTCCAGAGTGGTGGCGGTGAACCTACAGCTTGGGTGCACAGCGCGTTGTTTGTTATCACTGAAAGCTCTAAAAGGTTCACCGTCACTGGCCAGAGAGAAGCGCAGAAACCATTGATTTGCAAACTCAATCAGTCCTCAAGGGATGATTGTAGCTCATATTGGTTGTAAGTTAATACAGCTGAGATTTGGATGTTTACCTAGGTACACGCTATGGGCAACAAGAGGCAGATGAGTCTTCCATTAACCTAATTAACCCAAGTTGTTTGAATGTCTGGCCTGTCGTAACTTGTTTGGATTGTGAGGGCATTAACCTCATGAATGGGTTAATGCCCTGATGAATTCATTGATGAGTGGGCTGTTTGGAGGTGGGGCCTCATTGGAGGAAACCGATCACTAGGGGCTGCCTTTGAAGTGTGTGTCTTTTCTCTGGTGCCTGCTCTTTCCATTTCTGTGGGGTGAACAGCTTTCCTTGTCCACGCTTTTCAGCCATGATGTTTTTGCCCTGCCACAGGCCTAAAGGCACTGGAGTCAGCTGACCATGGACTGAAACCTTGGAATCCATAAGCCAAAATAAATCTTTCCTTCCTTAAGTTGCTTTTCTCAGGTATTTCATCACAGAGGCAAAGAGCTAACATCCTGATAAAATGGCAGATAAGGGAGGGCTTTTTGGGTTATCCATATGTAAAAGGGAGTTCAGTGCCAGCAGAAGGGGTGGCTCCCCTTGCCTTGTCCCCGCTTTCTACAGGCCAGAGGTCTAGTTGGTTTCTGTGATGGTCCTTTGGCAGATGGGTCTCATTCTCCCCCACGTGGATCATTGCGTGTGGCACCTGCTGCTGGACCCGTAAGTTGGCCATCATGAGGATGTTTCTGTCCTTCTCCAGCTGACTCAGATACCACAGCACTCAGCTTCCTTCAGAGTGAAGGCTTTTTGATTCCTGTGACAGTTCAAGTCTACTGAAGGAGACTTTGGTAACTACTTTGAAATGTTGTAGAAAGTAGGGGCAGGGCTGGTGGGATGGGGGCAGGTATCAGCCTAGCTGCAGTGCATATGAGGCCTCACTGCTTAGGGCCAGCAGGTGGGCACAGCATGTGCTTATAGGAGGTTGTGCAGGCCTGTGGGGCCCACACCCACTCCTTCCTTCCTCCTCCTCTCAGCAGTGCCTCTTACTCACCATCTCTTTATGCCACTGCTTCCTGTAGAAATAAGCAGCCTATCTAGTCTCTCTGAGGGCCGGTGAATTTTGCATGGTCCTGAAAGATCTTGGTGATCAGCTTGGACTATCACCTGTAACAGTTACTGGCAAACTCAGTCCAGGTAATCAATGTCGACGGCTGGGGGCTGTCGTAGCTGAAATACATTTTCATTCAAATCAGAAAATGGAGCAGCACCTTGCTTTGGGAGTGGGAAGAAAAAGGGGCCCGCCCCTTTCTCACAGTGAGTGTGGTGCTAGATTTCAGTATCCTTCCCACGTTGCTTCTTGACCAAGAACTCTTATGTAGTGCACAAACGAGGCAACCACATATGCATTCCTCTTCATGGGTTTCCTGCTCATGTGTATCTGGGGTTAGCATGGCATGGGCTCCTTGGTCAGATTACTGAGATCTCCTTTGTCCTCATAGAGGAAGAAATGGACTGAGTTTATACTAATGGGTATAGTAGATTGAATTATGGCTCCCCCAAATCTGTATCTAGACCTAACCTTCAATATCTGTGAACGTGGGCTTATTGGGACATAGTTGGGGAGTGTGTGTGTGTGTGTGTGTGTGTGTGTGTGTGTGTGTGTGTGTGCGTGTGCTTGCACATGCGTGCAAGTGGTGGGGTGTTGGGGATTGGATCCATGGTTTTGTGCATGCTAGGTGGGAACTCTAGCACTGAGCTCCATCTCCAGCCCTTATGTGGCCTTATTTGGGAAAAAGCTCTTTGAGGATATGACTAGCTGAAGGATATTGACCTGTCATCTTGGATGACCTGGGTGGGCCCGAACTCCAAAGACAGATGTCTTTTCAAGACATAGGCAGAGGGTGATGGGACAGATGAGAAAGTACACAGGAAGAAATATAAGAAGACTATTCGAGGATGTGGCAGAACATGGAGATGTGCAGCTACAAGTCAGGAATTTGAGGAATGCCCATTGAAGCCTAGAACGGCCAGGACAGCAACTCCCTTGGAGCCTCTAGAGGGAGTGCCTCTCTGCTAACAGCCTGACTTTGGACTTCTGCCTTCCAGAACTATGAAAGAACAAAGCCACCTCAATTGTGGTAATTTTTTTTTTCTTGAGAACACTGACCTAGTACATCCCTATCCTTTTAATTTTTAAAATCTGGAGAAAAGGTCTCAATTGCCCAAGTTGCTCTTGAACATGTGGTCCTCCTGCCTCAGCCTCCTGAGCAGGGGAGATTATAGGCATGCACTACCGCCTCTGAACCCATGGTAATTCTTCACACTCTAGGAAATTTACACAGGGTTAAGGATATAGTAAGACTCACGGAAAGACTGGATAAGTGTTTTCTTTTCTGGGTGATGACTGCTTCTCTCCTGCAGTACAGTACCTTAAGTCAAGCACATTTTATCCCACATAGGTGTCTTCCTTTTCTTCTAACCTAGGATCTCCATAGATCTATAAGAGAAATTTCTCCTCTTAACATAACTGTCTTGAAAATTCATGCTACTTTTATTATAAAAACAAAACAGCTGATTAAACATAACTCCCTTCTCTTAATTTGATACAAGGATTTTTCCTATCCACATCCTCTTATGAATACATATCATAGCCTTATTTTGCTGAGACCATCTTTCCAATGCTAGACTAATTTATAGCCAAAACACCATTCTTTATCTTGCCTTTAGCAGAGACAGAGAGTACTCTCAACTTACCATCCCACAGTTTATTTTTCACCATCATCGTTATTATTAACCGTTATTATTATTTTCATTTTGGGAGCTCTGGGAATTGAACCCAAGGCTTCACACATGCCAGGCAAGCACTCTGCCACTGAGCTACACCCTCAGCTCCTGTGTTTCAGGTTTTAAGCCCTTGTGGCCTATTATTTCCCTCACCACAGCCTGTGCCATGTATTCTCAATCTCTGTGTCATCCAGTGTAGCATTTGGCACACAGGAGATGCTCAACGAGTGCTTATTAACCAGGATAGCTGATTGTTCTGGTTTCTGCAGGACAGAAAGGCTTCCTGAGATTTTAAGCTCTCAGGTTTAAACATGGAACAGTTGTGGGCAAATCCAGAGGGTTGCTTACCTTAGATAACCAAACAAATGAAGGAACTGCCTTGCCCCCAGTATTCCTGGGAACACAAAGCTTGGACAAGTTTCCCAATTCTCAGTCACTTTTTTTTTTCTTCCCCCATTTGGCTTCTTTCCTGGGCCTCGATGCCTTTCAGGGTTCCTTCTTCCTGGGGTGCCTCCCCTTGTGCAGTACTTTTATTCAGACGCAAGTTCCCACAGAGCTGTGCCCAGGGGCTTTCTGCTTCATGCTCCTGTGTGGCCTTTCAGTTCTCCTGTCCTTGACTATCTTTTGAGCCTCTGAATTCTCTGCTAGTTGATTTTTCTCCTTCTGCTTTTTAAATAGTGAAGTTCTTCAGGATTCTGCTCTTGATCTGCTTCTAGAAAACTCAGGATGATCTCAAGGAGCCAAATTAACAAATCCCAATTGGGCACCTGGAAGTCATCACTAACTTTTTTTTATAATAACTTTTGATCTGTCTACAAACTCTACTCACTCCTTACCCTGGATAAGTTTTAAATCAATCTCTTGCCCCCCCACTCCCTTGGCCTCTGTCATGTGCTAAAACGTTATCATTCCTAGCCCTTTACTTTGATCTTCCATTACTGTTAACCTTTCCAATTTATCCTTCTCATTGCTTCTGAGTGATTGTTCTAACACGCAAATATGACTGCATTCTTCCTTCGCTTAAAGTGTGCCAGTAGTTCCCTATGGTCTCTAGGCTGGATTCCAACTTTCTTAGTCTGGTGTATGAGACGTTTGCTGACTTGCCCTTGCCTAGTAATTTGGCTTTATATGTCACCACTTTCCCATCCCAGACCCTAGATTCCTGTCTCAAAGAATCCCTCCTGCCTTCTCTCTGAGCTGTCCCTTGGGCCTATGGTTCCTACCTCTGTCCTTGTTGCTTTTCACACCTCCACTTGGCTGCCTCTGCCGGAGTATCCTCCACTGCCCCAGTTAGCTGGAGTGAAGTCCTCTGCTGTCCTGTGCAAGCAGCATGTACGTATGCTCTCAGAGTGCTCACCACCTTGCTGGTCTCTTTGGTGGAGCCCAAATGCAGTGCAGTGTTTGTTCATTTTTATCTGTTCTCTCTAGAGCACTTGGCATGTGTAATGGCCTCTGAGCTGAGTTCAATAGTGTTCCCAAAACTTCATCAAACTCAACCTCAGAGTGTGAATTCATTTGAAAATGGCTTTGCACACATAATTAAATTAAGGTCATAATGGATCAGGATGGAACCTAAATCCAATATAATTTGTATCCTTTTAAGAATAACAGGACACACAGGGAAAAGCTGTGGAATGACAAGGGTAGACGGTGGAACGATGAAGCAATGGGTGAAGGAATGACAAGGATTGCTGGCATCCACCAGAAGTTAGGAGCCAGGCAAGGAAGGATCTTTCCCTAGAGCCATCCTCTGACACCTTGCTTTTAGATTTCTGGCTTCCAGAGTTTTTGTTTGAAGCCGGCCGGTTCGTGATACTTTGTTATGGCAGCCATGGAAAACGGATAGAGGGCCTAACATACTGTGTGAACTCCATGTGTGATCCAACCCCTTCTCTTCCCACAGCCACCGAGGAAGGCTTGCGTTAACTTTGGCTGGAATGTTCCTGAAATCTTCGGATCGGTCTCCCTGTGTTTGTTAAATGGAACAGTGCCATGAGCTTATGACTCCAATGGATCCTGTGTTTGTCTGACTGATCATCAGAGAATTTTTTTCTCATGACCTGTTGAAAAGGTTAGCTGAATCCTAGTGCTAAAAAATGTCACCTTTGCCCTGAGCAAAGCTTTCATGCAAGGCTCTGGTGGGGCACCTAAAAGGACAATGATTTGGGATGTCATTGAGCTCACAGAGCAAGCTGCATGCCTGTTTTTGCACCTGCTTAGCTAATAAATGAGAGTCTGTGTGGCAGAATTCTATCTGACACCTGCTTTCATTATAGCATACAGGGACTTACAGCCTGAAGACCTCGTACGTCTACTTAGTGAATGACAAAATTGACTCAGGTCAGCTCTAACCAAGAAGGTCGTGGAAAGAACTCCAGTTTTGGAACGAGACAAATTTGGGCTAAAATCCCAGCTCTACCACTGACTGCCTGAGTCACCTATGATGTTGCTTCACAGGGTGGTAACAATGATCCATGCCCGCCTCACCAGGCTGTTGCTATAATTAAGGGAGATCAAGCGTGTGAAAGGCTTCGGGTGTTGTAAATGTTCGCTGTTATTCAGTAACTTGCACACGGTGACAACTAAAAGGTGAAGCTCTGTTTGGGGTCTCACCCCTAGGGACAAGACCTTGTCCCCTTAAACAGAGGCAGTGGCCTCTAATGAGGGACTTGAACGTTAATTAGGAGTCCAAGATGTAGGACTTTATGCTCTTTCACATGCATTTTCTACCTCTATCTTCAAGAGAGTCCTTTATTTTAAAAATACTTATCCCCATTAAAAATATGGGTTGGTTTTGGAAATGAGGTTCAAAGACAGGCTACTGTTCCCTATAGACTCGAGAGTGGTGTTCTGGGAGTTTTGAAAAAATCTCTGTTTTGGCATCTCCCGGACCAAGGACACCAGAAGGACTGATGCTGGGACCTAGGCTTCAGATCTTTCAAAAATTCCGTAGGTGGACTCCCTGGTGCAGCTGCACTTGAAAATCTATCTCTTGATTGTGCACATGGCTTTCCCCAAATGAAATAACTTTATTCCTACTCTCTTGTGAGGAGAGCTGAGTCAATTCTATTGTCTCCCTTAAGACGATGGGAAGACCAAGACTCAGAGAAAATCTAGAAAGGACTGGGGCAACAGCTAGGTTTCCTGACTCTGCCCCAGCGTCCTATCCCTGTGGTAGTTTCTCCAGGGACGAGGAAGCCACTGACTGTGAATCTCCCTTTCCACAGCTATCTTTGCCTGAGAGGAGACTGACTCCGGTTCGTGGCATGTTGACAGATAACGAGCCGGGAAAGGGTGCTGATGACCTGGTCCCAGCCACCACTGCCTGGCCTCCGCTGTTCTTTTTCTGCAGTTCCTGGGTTCCCACTTCCCAGAGCAGAGGCCAGGGGTTTTCTACCAGCCCTGTCATATCCATTTCATTCCTGCCTCTGTTTTTCCATCTGCCTAGTCACAGGGCATGTGGTATGGGCTTGTCTCTGCCAAGAGCTTCAAAGGCTCTGAAACGGAGTGAGCAGTGGGATCCCAGAGTGTTTATGCCATGGGAAAGCTCGCCTGTCCACAGATCTTCCTCCTCCCTCACCCAGGTTCTCATGCCCCACAGCACTCCCAGCAGGCCACTCGGCAATTAAGACGCAGTTCTGGAGAGCAGAAGGCTCTGACAGCCCCACAAATCAGCATCCAACTCCCCACCCACAGCAGTCCACCCCTGCCCAGGCCCACCCAGAACAATACCATCAAGTCATTATGAGCAATGGAACCAGAACACCCCAACGTCATGAAAGAACGCAGAAGCTTCTCTTTATGGCTGCTGGTGTGGTTTCAATAGAAAGACTTCTGGAGCAGGAAGAAAAAATTCTTATGCCCTGTCCCTAACAAAACCTGACCTCTCCCTGGGCAGCAGCGTTGCGTAGGCCCAGAATCAAGCTGGGGTTATTTCCCCACCATTGCCATAGTCATAGCAACAGCTTTGATTAATGCAGTGGCCCATTAGAGGGATAATGTCAGCCCTAATCAGAAATGCCTCAAGTATCTCTCTTTGCATTTTGGTAAATGGCGTAATCACATTACAGTTCGATGTGTCTGGGAGCTGATTGCTGTCGCGCAAGTCGGCCTGATTTTCCAGGTTAAGGGGGCCCTAGATACAGCTAATCACTGTGCATTGTTAGGAATGTTTGGAGGCAAAACAGAGGACACAGAGACTGCCAAGGTTGTTCCTCCCCTCCCCTTCCTTCTGGTGGACCAGAGTGCTCTGAGCTAGTGGTGTATTGGCCAGGGATGCTTCCCTAAAGGAGGTGAGAGGCAGAGAGGGGTGGTGGTGCTGTGTGGATAAACACAGGGAAACAGATGCAAGGCTGAGGGCAGGCAGCTGAATGGGGTCTGGGCCTTGGCTGCTCCCGCCCTTGTCCATCAAGCTTGTGATGGACAGTCAGCCTCAGGTCATGCCACTGGGCTGGAAAACTGGCGGGAGATGCCAACTCCTGGCCCGGAGATAGGAAATGGCAGGGGTGACATGCACTGCAAAAGCACCTAATGAGTGTGGACCTGACCTGTCACAACAGCACTTGGCTAATGGAAGGTTCTGCTTTGTTGAAGAATCTGTTGAAGCTTCACACTTGAGGGTAGAGTCTCACTGCACCCTGGGGAGAGGAAGGCTTCCCTCCCTTTCTACTTTTACTAGCACAGGAGCCAAGAGAAGGAGAGGTGACATCTCTCATCCCTGCACACTCATCCTGAATGGATGTGAGGTTCCACTTCCCCAGAGGCCCTTCTCACAAGCTCCCTTTCTCTGCCTTCCAGCCTGGCTGCTTTTGTCTCTGTAAGTCCACAGGTGACAGTAACAATAAATCCTCACCACCCATACTGAAAGATTAAGAAGACCTGAGGAAATATGCATTGAGCCCCCAGAGGCTATTTTTAGATGCTCCTGGGAGGTTTAAAAAAGGACTCACACAGTTAACTATTTATGACTTTTTGAATGCAAGACAGAAATAGAAGAGCAGCACTTAGCTTCTCTTCCAAGGCTGGGGAAGTAAAAATCCTCTCTGAGGCCTGAAACCACTTTGGGACCATTAAATTTACTGTCTCTTGGATGACGTTTAATATCCAGCATAACGCTTTCATTTTTGGACTCGGAAATAGTTTTTCTATTCCATGCTGAAAATTATCTTAAGGGCAGCTGAGGAAATGGAGTCCGTGAGTGAGAACTCACTGTCTCAGGGTCACGCGGGTGGTCTGGGGCCAAGTCCTGAGGGAAGCCAGTCTCTTGCCATATGGGCCAAAGTTCACTTCAGAGGGTTGAGTCTAAGGTCCCAGGGCAGATTGGGGGTGGGTAAAGCTCCCCAGGGAGACCCAGACTAACAAACAGTTAAGACAGCAGGACACGGCAAAGCAACTTAGCTCTACCTTCCTTCTTTCTTTGCTGCAAGCCAGTTTTCCTCCCAGAAAACTCAGTGTTCTTCCCAAGGAGATTTTGGATTAGACACGTTAAAGGACCCGGGCTCACTGTCTTCCCTCAAACCTCACTCACTTGGGTCATATTGAGTAGGACAGAATGACTTCCCCAGGATGAGATGTGGGGAGGATTAGTAGGGTTTTCCCAATTGCTCTCTAAAGCATTATGATACCCTTCCCAGTACACAAGATCTTGGCCACAGCTTCTTATAAACTCATCTGATCAAGGACTTGGAAATTAAAGCAAATCCAGGGTGTGGAGCCTTGGCCTCACACAGCCAATAGCTTTAAGTTAAACAAAGCCACAGGAGACTAACATGTGTCTGAACAGAAAACCACAGAGAAATGAATTAATATTATGGTCAGAGTTTCCATCTGGCCCCTGCTGGCACCGTCAACATAGAATCCGCCTGTGCTGGCTGCCCCTCTCCTGCTGGCTCAGACTAGTGCTGGTCCCTGGGCCAAACCTGACAGAGGCAAGATGAGCATTAATAATCTCCCTCCCATAGCCTTGTCTGTGGAATTTCTCAGGCCTGCGAATCAGCTCAGTCTCTGTAACTGCCTTCTTCTGCTCTCCCCTTTTTGGAGACTCCCCCATACCCAGCTGTTGGCACACTTAGGGTGAGCTCTCCATAACCTAGTAGACACAATGGCCCACGTAGATCTTCTGCTAGATCCGCCTCCTCACACACAGCTATTGGTACTGGGGATTGAACCCAGGACTTTTGGATGAACAACATCCCCAGCAATCTACACTATCTCCATTTTAAAATTATTTTATATTTTGAGTTGAGGTTTTGCTATGTTTCCCAAGCCAGGCTCAAACTTGTGATCCTCCTGTCTCAGCCTCCACCTGACTCTTTAGTCTTAGCAATACTGTCATTTTACACTTCTTTTTTAAATTTATTTTTTATTTTATTTTATGTTTTGGTACCGGGGATCGAACTTGGGAACTTGCACTTGCGAGGCAAGTGGTGGAACCACTGAGCCAAATCCCCAGCCCCATATTTAACACTTCTGGATGAACCACTTTAGCACTGACCACATTTGAAAATTTGGCTCGGTCAGACATTGCTCCCTCCTCGGGACTAATGAGTACAGTTGGTTCTGTTCCTGTTGACCATTCCCTCCTCCAGCCTTAGCTGGCCTCTCTTCCCTGACCACTGGTGTAATGTCCTGGTTACCATCATAAATGGTAGCTGCATGTCAGCCCACCAAACTGTGAGCTCCACGAAAGCAGAAGTCTCATTTGTTTTTCTTCTTATTGCATCCTCAGCACTTAGCACAGCACCCAGCACAACAAATGTTTAATATGTATTTGATGCATGGATGCATAAATGAAATATAATGTCCCATCCCTATAGAGGGAACTTATAGCAATGACTTCTTTGACTTTGCCAGTGTACATCATTGCTATTGAATTAAATTGAAAGAACAGGCTCACCACAGCCAACTCTGGCAGAATTCTATCACTTCTGGAACAATATTCTCTTAACAAAGACTCTTGTACTCATTACAAAAAAGGCATTGTAACAGAAATTGGTTCTTTTGTTTGTTTCACAATTCTATTCTACCAATTCATCAAGGCAACCATTACACAAGGAAGAATTATTGTGATCGATTGGTTGGTTGATTGTGGTACTGGTAGCTGAACCCAGAGCCTTTGCATTGAGTTACATTTCTATTTTTATTTTTTATCCTGAGAAAGAGTCTCTAACTTGCTCAGATAGGACTTGAACTTGCAATCTTCCTGCCTCAGCCTCTCTGAATGTTAAGAAATATTTATATTTTTAGAGGTGAATTGCATAGAAATAATATATGATTTGAGATGCTGAAATAATGACTATGGCCTTTATAAATTATAGATGTGAATGAGTCAAAAAATACCTCTAAGCTTTGGTTTCCTCGTCTGGAAATGAGGTGGTTGAACTCAGTAATCATTGAGTTTTCTCCCAAATGTGTGACTTTATTAACCTATAATTCTGTCTCACTAATGCAAGTTACTCTTCCTGTCTAGTGTTTTGACCAAATCAGAACCTCAGGGTTAAAACCTTTGCATGACATTTTACATGTTGCCACCAGGTGGCAAGAGTGTGCCACTCCTTTGGTCCCAAGCACAAAGAATGTATCAGAGGTTGTTTTAAGGCAGTGGTAGCTTTCTGAGCTAAGAGGCCGGACTCTGAGTTTTTGAGATAGCAAACCCTTCTGTTTAAAGAAACATTTGCCTTTATGCAAAACAATAATTTGAGGATCATCAACTACGACATCTAGAAACGCCCAGGGACCCAGGGAACTGAGTAAATTGAACATGTTTTCCGCCCACAGGGAGCTTCCAATCTGCTGAGGGGGGATAAACAACCAAACATACAAATTGTAAAACAATGGTTATAGCAAGAGCCACGGAATGATAGACATGACCATCAGAATCCCAGAGAAGCAGAGAGAGGCTTGGTTTGCACTGTAGCCATAAGCCACATGCGTTCCTTGAAAGTTAAATTCATTAAAATTAAATACAACTTAAAAGATTCAGCTCTTCAGTCGCACTGGACACATTTCGAGTGCACAATAGCCACATGTGGTTAGCAGCTCCTGTATTGGACAGCGCAGAGCATAGCACATTTGTTCTGTTACTGAAAGTCCTGCCAGGTAGTGGTAATCCAAGCAGGGTGTCTTAACCTCAGCACTGTTGACACACTGGCCGCATGATTCCTTGTTAGCAAGGCCTGAACCATGCAGTGAAGGATGCTTAGCAGCATAATTAGGTGCTAGGAACAGTAGCTGGCCTCATGTAATTGCGACAGCCAAAATGTCTCCAGGTGCTGCAAAATGGCCCTAGGGTAAAGGGGAAGAGGGGAAGAGAAAGGCATAAATGCACACCCATTTGCGAACCACTGAGCTAGAGTACATTTAGATGGGAATACTGGACTTTCAATAACTGGTGGAATAGAGAGTGCAAGTGCTCTGAAGAAGTAAGCTAAGTGATGTCAGAACATGGGTAGCAGTAAGACTGGAGGACCCAGGGGAAGCTTCCCAAGGAGCTGACTCCCAAGCTTCACCTCCACAGTCAACCCCAAGGCAGCAGCAGGACTTGATACCACCCGGCACACGACCGGCCCCACCTTTCTCTGCTTCACCGTCTACTGCTGCCCCAGCTGGTCCCATGCTGAACTCAGAAGCAATTGTGTCATTGTGCATCCTTTCATTCTCCTTGTCCTTTCTAGGTTCCTAATCTTGGGATGTTTAAGGAGCTCCTGTTCCTGGTCATGGCTCTTCTTCTAGCACTAAGAGCTGGCTCAGCAAAGGGGCTATCAATGGTAAAGAGGCCCAGGAAACTTTAAGACAGGAATCCAAGTTCATCCAGGGCCCACAGGGATGTCAGTAGGGACATAGGTGCACAATAAGGCTGGTCTATCTCTGGAACATTTGTGGCTTAAGATATTCTGCAACTGCCCGTACCTGATTTCTAGCCTCACATGGTGCTTCCTGTTTTTCAGTTGCAGATGTTTCATAACGGCCACCTAGGTCCCCCCTGTTATGGGTAATTCTTGATAGTCTTTTTTATTTCATTGCCAGCTGGAACTGGCTTATGTGAATTTTAGGTCAGCATCCAAAAACAAAAAAAGGGGGGAAAGATAATTGGCTTACCTCATCTGTTTTGAGCAAGGCCATATAAGTTGAAAATTCCTATTTTGCAGGACAAGCCCCACTTGGGGCTGGCACTTGCCATGGAGTCTGCCTGTGTCTACTGAGCAGAGAACTTCAGGTAGAGATACAGGAAGATCACGTGCCCCATACACAGCTTCTCTAATTTCTACTATTCTGAGTTCTTCCTTAAATTTTCTTTTTCCCACGTCAGTAGCTCTAAGATTGATACAGAGCCTTCTCTTTTCTTACTTTTAATCCACTCTTTACCTTCTTCCATCACCCAGTAGTCTTCCTCACACATAGGAAATGCTCAATACATATCTCTTGTATCAAAGTTCACTAGTCAAAGACCATCAGGAGCAAATTTACAGTCAAATAGATGTAGGCTTATTGCACTTGATGCAGTAAGGGAGGGTGCATAGTTGTTTGGTAAGAGAGCATTAGAGGGGCTTGGTAAAGATCTTGGGTTTGGTTAGGTGATTCTACAGAAGGACTAAGAGAAATGGAAACCAGTTTTGTATTGGATGCTAATAGGCCACAAGGAAAATTGTGCAACTCGGTATCTCAGGAGTCCTTGCTCAAGAAGTAGGAAGAACAAAATGGGGCTGGATAGTGATTTCATTGGTGACAGAGCAATCTCTTTGAAATAACTTTTAAGTTCTAGTGTCACCTTGTTTCTCTTTGGCTATAAGCATTATTTACCATAGTCTGACTAATGACAGGGTTGATTTTCACTTTTTCAATTAGATGGGGAAAAAAAAGAATGGAGTGAATATTTAACTTTACTCAAATGTAGAAACAATCACAGTAGGCAAGACTGGGGTGACATTTTTAAACTGGTAAAAGGGGCCCTTCATGTTGTTTGTCTTTCAGGTGATTGCTTTTTACTGACTTTGAATAAAATTTGCTGTTAGCATAATGATGTAACATATGTTCATCTGAGATTCCACACACCATTTCAAAGTAAACGGTGACATACATTTTCTGGTTTTGGTATTCCTCCCCACTCTATTTTGATTGCTTATTTAAGGATACTCCATAACTGGCCAATGTTTTGCTTTAAGTATGCTCCTTCACACACACAGGCACACACATACACACACAGGCACAGACACACACAAACACTCACACTAGTTATTGTCCCAGTGGACTAAGAATAATGGGCCAATTACTTCTCGAGTTTGCAACATCAACCTCACATGACCTACCTTCTGTTTTCCAGTTGCACATGAGCTGTTTTTAAGCAAGGCCATCCCAGTTTGGCTTTTGATTTTTGGGATTTATTCAAATTCTATTTGATCTACTGCATCTAAATATTTATTCTGTTCAGAAGGCTCATTAATCCTTACATCTTATGCACCTTTCCGCAGAATTCTAGAAGGTTGGGAAATAAAATCTATCATATTGGTTATTCCTCTGACTTTTTCCCATTTACTTTTTGGTTAATGTCACTGCTCTGTAATACAATCATAACCTTGGCCAAATGCTGAGCAGGACACATGGAAGAATAGAACTCCAGGAAGTCATGATGCAACACTATTTTGTCACAGTGTTGGACTCTTTTCATTGGAATTAATCATCTACACTTCACCCCTGTGTGTGCAAGGGTAGAACGGGAGCTTTTGGCCAGTGCATTTTCAGAAGGTGACTGAAGCTTGAAGTGCAGGGCTAGGAGGAATGAAGTGTTGAATGAGGTAGGAGCAGGAAGACCAGTGAATATTTGTAAAGAACAACCCAAGCACAGGCCATCAGTTCTTAATGTGCCGGGGATAACTTTGAAAATGGGCAAAGGAATGTTGTTAAAAATGTGAAAAGAAAATTCAACAGGTCTCCGTGAACAACTAAGTGAATGTAGGCAGAAATGATGGAGGGAGAGATTTTGAGCCTAGTTAATTTGTATGGTGTTGCTACTGCTGGAAATAAAAAGACCTCTGCGAGAAGATGTTTCAGCAGCAGTTGGATGGTAGAGGCCATTCTTGCTACAGTGTACCAGGTGAAAGTCTGGGCAATTTTTCTGTTCGTTTTTTAAAGGCACTGCTCATTTAATTTTTACAAGAGCTATTGGAAGTAGGTAGGATGAATCCCTTCTGCAAAGGGAAGTTTGAAGCTCAGAGAAGCTAATATTTTTCTCCAAGGGTACATCTGGTAGAAAATGTTCAGACCTGGAGATATAGAGGTAACCAGACATGTTCATCTGTCTTAGTTATTTGCTGGTTGCTGGGAAAAAATACCCAATGCCCACAAGTTAAAGGAGGAAAGGTTTATTTTATCTCACAGTTTGTAGAGGTCTGACTCTAAGGCAGGGTAGGAGGAGAAAGAGCTCACAGCATGGCAGGCAAGAGGCACCAAAGCCTGCCTTCCCTCTTTCCCTTTATAGCCCATCCAGGCTACAAGCCTATTGAATGGTGCCATCCACACCCAGGATGGGCTGTCCCATTGTCCACACCCTATGCTGAACCAATCCAGTTATCACAGCCCTTAATCCATAGTCACACGCCCTAAATCCAACCACCTCTGAACAGCCCCACCTATGAGTGCTTGAGGCCTTGGAGAGATATCTAGATACAAGTCATAACATCATCCTCTCTGAAAATCAAGCCTTTCAGATTGGCAAAGGTGAGTGCTAATCAATTTAAGCTTAGAGAAGATAGAGTGAGTGAGAATGGAAGATCAAGTCAGAGATAAAGCTACCATTCTAGGCTGGGAGAATAACATGCAGCTATGGAATACTAAGTAAACAGGGAAGGGATTTATTCCTGTTGGAGAGAGGGTGATGTGAACATCAGTGAGAGAGGGACTGGAGGGGTAGCCAGGGCTCAGATCATGGAAATCCTTTCTGCCAGGATGCAGTTT
Source organism: Fukomys damarensis (assembly GCF_012274545.1). NCBI lineage: Eukaryota > Metazoa > Chordata > Mammalia > Rodentia > Bathyergidae > Fukomys > Fukomys damarensis. The sequence goes on along the minus strand of NW_022900948.1, from coordinate 24,368,432 downwards.
GGATTTGGTGGTGTAAACAGTGAGGGACCAGTGAAGGTTTTTATACTGGAGGATTAATCGAACAGGATTAGATTTGTATAGTAGGAAGATAATTTTGGTAGTAGATAAAGCCTTGCTTAGAGGGGAAAGGAGAGAAGCCTCGGAGAGATCCACTAACAGTAGTAGCTTGATCCAGGCAGAGTTAAGAGTGGTGGGGCAGAAAAATGGATTCAAGATAAGAGAGGAAAATGACATGGGGAGGGCTGAGATATGGAGATTAGGGAGAAGAGACAGCAGGATGGTGTCTTCACTAGCAGAGTCAGGGAAACCAGGAAGGTCAACAGGGTAGGTGACAAGGGAATAGGATAAAGATGAGTCCAGTTTTGGATATGCTAATGAATAAGTATTTCTCTGTTCATTGAAGAGAACTGTCCAGTAGACAAGTGAGTATTCGGACTTACAGGAGGTGAGAGGTTTAGGTGGAAGATCAAATGCCCTTAGGAGCACTGTAGGTTGGATAGTGTAATTGATCCTCTTTTTTCTGGTGGTTATATTCTACAAAGCTACCGAAACACAGCATTTGAAAATACTGAGCCATTGCTTTGAGCAGAAATAGTGTTAGTGCACAAATGAAGAGCACGAAGAGGGCAAGGGGGAGGGAGGAGCCGTGTTTTACTTGTCTTTGTACTCTTATGCAGAGAATAGGCATTAGGTGTTGAATGCAGTTCTACTCCCGGGTAAATGCCGAAGAGAAATGGAAAGAAATGTAAAAAACAAACAAACAAAAACTAGTACAAAGATTATCATAACAGCATTATTCAAGTAGACAAAAATTGGCACAACTCAGGTGTCCACAAACCAATAAATGGATAAACAATAAACAAAAAAAGTGATATATTGATAACATGGAATATAACATGGTCATAACAAAGAATGACATTCTAACACTTATCATGATATAAATGAACCTTGAAAACATTATGCCATGAAGCCAGACACCAGAATCCAATATCATATACTGTTATTTATATGAAATGCTCATGGAAGACTAATTCATAGAGACAGAAAGATCAGTGCTTGCCAGGAATAGGGGAAAGAGGCATGAGAAGACATTGTGATTACACAGGTTTCTTGGGGGGTGAGAAGAAATATTTTTATTTCTCTTCTAGAACTACATAGTCATGAAGGTTTCACAACATCAGTACTGCCCCAGAAACAACTAAATTGTACTTTTAAAAATGTTTAAAATTGTGAATATATGTAATGGTTCTACATCTGATGTATAAATGAGCTCTAAAACTCACTGGGCTGAAATTTCAACTCATCTACAGACAAGTCTAAGAAGTGCTTAAAGAAACTCTAATGCATGAATCTACCAAATGTGGACCATTCAGTTATCAATACATGAGTCATAGGGTTTTTGAAGGATTTTTCCAGACTGTGAGCTCCCAACTCTTTTGCACAAAAAACAACCTGATTCCTAGACAAGGAGGAAGACTTACTTTGGGTAATTGTGAATGCTACTACTGAATATAGAAATGCTTATTTAGTAACTAGAAACCATATCCTCACCTCTCCACCTTCAAACCAAGGCTCATGGCAGCTGGCACTTCTAAGGAGCTGTCCTTCTATGGAATTTGGGAGAGGAGGACCAACATGGAGTTCCGGGGGACAACAAGACCAGAGCAGAGGGACTAGAAGCTGTGAGGTAAGCTTGGTGTGCTCTAGAGATGACCTTAAGAAGGTGGGTTCCCCAGGATCTGGGAGAGGCTGCAGGAGTAATACCTCCTATTTCTATTTGTGAATAGACCTCTAGTGGCAGCTGCAAAAATTATCCTGCTCTCTTGAGGATGGACGCAGTGCCCCTCCGTGGATGGTAGGATTGTTGTCCCAGAGCACTGTTGGGGCCATTCCAGTAGAAGAACAAACCATCTCCAGAGATATTACATCCCCTACAGATCTGGTTTAGACAATATCCTGTTCAAAATCTCTAAGCAAATTTTTCTTGTTGCCTGTCTTCTGTGTGGGCTAAATACTGTCAATAAACTTGCCCTGTGTTGACAGGAATAAGCTTCCATTTCTATTGGGCACTGGAGAGAAGACCCAGATCTCTTTACATGAAAGGAGCATGAATGTTAGCAATACTTGAGCCTTCACCATGGAAAAGGAAATCTGTGAATGGTGATACTTGATTTGCAAATCAGTTCAATCTTCTGCAAGCATAATTTCTACTTTTTTAATTGGACAATGGTCCTCAAACTTGTGCCAAACAACTCTATGTCACATCTTGTCCAAGGAGGCTGTTCTGACCACATCCTTCTAGGCAGATGGTTATGCCCTACTCTGTGATCGTACTTTGATTCTGGTGCGTATTCTATTGGGTCATTCATTCATTCTTTCTTTTTTATCTTTTAAATGCTTATGGTCTACTTTGAGTTACATAATGTCTCAGATGCTAGGGATAAAGTAGTAAATGTAAAAGGCAAAGTGTTAGTGCCTATGGGGAGACACCACACATGCACACACACAAACACACTCACACGTAGATAGTGAATAAATATTTGTAAAGAAAAATAAAGTTGGCTAAGGATATAAGGAGTACAGTGGGTTAATGGAGATTAAGTTTTTTTGTTTTTTGGTTTTACTAGGATGGTTAGGGAAGGGCTATCTGATAGGACTTGATGGAGTAAACCATTATTAGGCAAAGGAGGGATATGACATAAATATGTTTTTCACAACATAATTCTGATTTCTGGAGGTAGAGGTATGGACAGAATGCACAGGAGGATAGGAAAAGCAGGTAGGTCAATTAGCAGCCTATTAGTGGAATCCAGTTAAGATAATGGGTCTGAGCAGAGTCAACACTGGATTGTGAATAAATATTTGTAAAGAAAAATAAAGTTGGCTAAGGATATAAGGAGTACAGTGGGTTAATGGAGATTAAGTTTTTTTGTTTTTTGGTTTTACTAGGATGGTTAGGGAAGGGCTATCTGATAGGACTTGATGGAGTAAACCATTATTAGGCAAAGGAGGGATATGACATAAATATGTTTTTCACAACATAATTCTGATTTCTGGAGGTAGAGGTATGGACAGAATGCACAGGAGGATAGGAAAAGCAGGTAGGTCAATTAGCAGCCTATTAGTGGAATCCAGTTAAGATAATGGGTCTGAGCAGAGTCAACACTGGATGTGGTAAAAGGGGCTCGGACGGGGAGTGCTTTTGTTTTTTTTTTTTTTTTTTTTTTTTTGACAGGGTCTCACTATGTAGCTCAGGCTGGCCTCAAACTCACTATATAGCACAGGCTGTCCTTGAACTCATGGCAAATCTCCTGTCTCAGCTTCCCAAGTGCTGGGATTGAACCACCATGCCTGGCTGGTGAATGCTTTTGGGAGACAGAGTTCACAGGATTTACTGGTGGGCTGGATGTGAGAGAAAGAAGAGCCAAGGGTGATTCCAAATTTGGATGCCTGGAAGAATGGAATCACCATTTCTAAAATGTGTAAACATGTAGAGAAATTTAGAACAAGAAAACTAGAAGTTGGTTTGGGACTTGTTAAATGTAAAAAGTCATTAAGAGACCCAAGAGGAGAACTCCAGAAGAGAGTTGTAGGTGGAAGTCTAGATTTCATGGAGCTCTCTAGGTTGGGCTGTGCATTAGTCAGCCATTAAAGTACAGATGGTCTTTAAGGCACATGGTTAGGTGAAATCATCCTCCTCCTCAGAGAGCTAAAATAGATGTAAAATACAGCCCAAGAACTGAGCTCCATGGCACCAGGGAAAGATAGTGAAGGACATTGTGACTGATACTAGGTGAGGCAGGAAGTGAACCACATAAGAGTGACATCTGGAAGCTGTGTAAAGAAGGTGTTTGAAGAAAGAAGGAGTAAAACGAGAGTTTGAGAAAAAGAAAAACCAAGAACTGGATATTGGATTTTCCAGTGTGGACACTATAGAGACCATTGTAAGAACTATTCTACAGGAATGATAGGACCCCAGACTTCATTACAGTGACCTCAAGAAAGAGAGGGAAGGAAATGAGCCTAAGGAGCCACCACAGTTTTAAAGAGTTTTTCTGTAAAGAGTACCTGAAACAAAGTGGAGAGGTGTGAAGTCAAGGAGTAGATGTGAAGAGATCAGTTCATCGTGTAAGTGGAGGAGTTGGGCTTAAAAAGGGACATGGAAATGACAATTATTTCTTTTTCTCCTTTGAAAAAGAAACTATAGGTCAATCTTCATTTCAAAGCTAATAAGTATCCTGATCTGTGAGCAGATGGACAGAAGTGACATTATCTATGACGTGAGTTGGACTATTTGTGGAATACCATAAAATATTATATGTGAAATTTTAAAATAATGAAGTATGAGACATTATTCAATACCAGGTACTAGCACCAAGAAGCACTAACAGATACCATAGGTATAAGAAAAATATTAAAGCTGAAAATTTTCCAGCAATTAAATATATTTCTATGCATTGAGGAATGCCCACGGTGCAATTTACTACTTTGCAACTGACACCTGGTCCAAGATGTAGAACTCCAGGGATCTGTGGATTCAGAAATTGCCCTCAGTGCCCAGAGAACTGTGCAATACTCAGGGAAAACATCTTAGATGAGGTGATCTGTCCACTGATGTGCAGAGACTCTCTGACTATAGGTAAAAAAAGAAGAGATTCCCCAAATATGGGCTAGGAACCAGTATTGCCAGCATAGACCTCGGCTAATCTTAGGGGGGCAGATGGGCTGTCTTGTCACAGAATGCCCTAGAAGACACACTGATCTGAGCAAGGGACAGACCCTAGGAGTATTCCACAGACTTTTCAGGGCCCTCTATGTATGCTTCCATTTTTTGAGACAGGGTCTCTCTGTGTAGTTCAGGGTGACCTTGACTTCACTATGTAGCCTATGTTGGTATTGAGCTTGTTGTAATCCTCCTAACTTCAGTTTCTGAGCTCTGGGATTATAGGTGTGTATTACCATGCCCAGCTTGACAGTCTTTTTAGGTGGCATCTGTGGAGGGATGAGATAGAACATCACAAAGGGCAATGTTCTGATTTCTCAGTAAGGAAGGACACAACATAAACTATGCCAGGCTCCACTTTGAAACTCTTTGGCTCAGTTGTGAAGGGACGATCCTCTCCCTGACCACAGCTCTTCCACAGCTACACAGACTAGCTCATAAAATTCTGATAAAATCATTAGCTTCAGAGACGTTAGGTGACTCTCTGAGGTCACACAGCCAGTAGGTGACAGAGCTTGGATTAAAACATAAGGCTATAGACATCAAATTTTCTGCTTGCTCCAACAAAAGAAACATAATAACAAGTCAAGATTTCAAACCTAAGGCCAGGGATTTAGCTCAGTGGTTCTGCTGCTGGACTTTCAAGAGCAAGGTCCTGAGTTCGATCCCCAGTACCCCCCCCGCCCCCACCAAATTTCAAACCTAGCTTGTTTCTGAGGACATACTGTCCCAACTCATGGGATTCCTGGATGGGCTCCTGTTTGCATGGGGTCAGGTGCTGGGAAAGATTGGATGGAGTGATTCACACTTCCTGTTTTTGCCTTGGAACTGTGTGACTCCTCTGTCTTGTTCCTGGGCCTAGGGCCTAGACACATGCCCTAATTTGTTTAAGATTCTTAGAGTTTTTTTTTTTTTTTAATACTGTCACAGTCACAGCACATACATCATTCTCTTTGATCATTATTTTATCCCTGAAATACAGGGATTAATTTTAGGCCACTTAAGGCCCAGTGATGAATGAGGCTGTTGGACCCAGAGAAGAGTCCCTGCATATTAGTCTTGCTCTGGGTGCTCCCCAAGGTGAATTTTAGGACTTTGAGGCACCTCTGTCTCTTACATTCTGTTGTGGCTTCTTAAAACTCTACAAGACAGGACCATGGAGGGGAAAATTGTCTCCTTTGATAGGCATTTTATGTTTGTTTGCATTTGCTTAATTCATTAATTTTTCTCAACACTTCACCTATTTTCTTACTTAATCATCTCAACAATTCTAAGATTAACAAACCACCAGAGCCAGTCACTCCCTCCTCTGCCCAGTGCAGCACAGGCCTCCTGATGTCACAGAAGTTATAGTTTGGGAACAAGAAGTCCTCTTAAGATTAAACACCAAGAGACCCTTTCTGCTGTGTGAGCTGCTACAAAACAGGAATGCAACAGGCCTGGGAGCACACTCTGGTCAGCTTATGGACGTAGTAACCCTAATTAAATGTGTTACCTCCATTTCCCTTGAAAATTTGACTTCCTGAGTTTTTCCAAAGTACAAATTGCTCCATTCTCTGAGATTTCCTTGAAGTGGCAAAGCCACACACATGCAGGATGAACAAAGCCTATTTGGTAGGGTCATCACACTCCTTCCCCTGGGGCAGGTTAGGAGGCCAAGATAGAAAATGGTTTCTTTCTCTCTTGTGCTGGCTGTGTTCACTGCCAACTCTGGCTTATGTCAAACAAGAAGTCACCACAGGTGTGTGGCTACTGTTTGACAACCACTGAATGAGTTCAGAGATTAGCTCTGGACTCAAGAAGAACAGGGAGTAGCAGGGGTAACAGGGGATGAGGAAGCCACACTGATGTAAGTGTCTGGTTCTTAGATACCTTATTGTAAAGGGGAATAAGTTATACTTGATATTTATTGCTGCATAACAAATTACTCCAAAATCCAGCAGCTTAGAACAAATGTTTGTCTTACATGGTTTCTCAAGGTCAGGAACCTAAGAGGTGCTTAACTGTGTGGTTCTGTTTGAGAGTCTTTCGGAGTCTGACGTTAAATTCAAATTGCTGCTTGGGCTGAAGTCATCAGAAGCCCTGACAGGAGTTGGAAGATCCACGTCCAAGTTGTCAGGCTCATATGACTGTTGGTAGGAGACCTTAGAGCCTTACCATTTTGTCCTCAAGATGTGTCACCTGGCTTCTTCCCAAGTGAGTGAAAGAAAAAAGAGGGCTAGACAACAGAAGTTCATAGCTTCTCAAGCCACACACCATCACCTCTACTTTATTTAGTTAGTTATAGCAATCATGATGCAATAATCATAGGGACTTCTAAAGGACACGACCAGGAAGTGGAATTTTGGGGGGGGCATATTGGAGGATGGTTACCTTGACAGATTTGGTCATCAGACGGACCTGGTCTCAATTTTTGTTTCTTTAACGAACCAGCTGTAGGATCTTGAGAAAATCCATTTATTTATCTGATTCTCAACTTCTTCACCAGTGAGATGTAGATAAATAACACTTGCTTCAGATGGTTCTCACAATGTTTCAATCAGAGAGCACAAAACAATAGCTCACTGAATATTAGCTCACCTTTTTGTTTTCCCTTCAACATTTTTAAAATTAGAAAAAAAAAAAAAAAGAAACTGTATTGGTATGGGGGTTGCAAACCAGAGAAACAAAGTTCTCAAGCATGGGAACCATTATGGATCAAGAGCCAGGATTTCAAATAAGTTCAAAATGAGTTCCTGACAGTCTTAAGTGCTTTAGTTTCTTTCAAATGGAGATAATAGCACTTACCTCATCAAGTGTCTGTTAGAATTAACTCTATTACCATGTTCCATGGAAAAAATATAGAACAGCATCTGCTGATAATGAACACACAATAACGCTGCTGTTTAGAGAGCATGGGCAGAGCCCACTGTTCAAAACAGGTGAGTCAAATAATACTGAGATGTGGACCCTGCCTGCCAGGAGCTTGCAGTTAGAGGAGAAGTCAGATCGATTGCCAGTTCCAACAGGAAAACTGACAAACACCGAAGTCAGCAGAAGCCTCTCTGGCCCTTATTATATCTTGTATGTCGGGTTGCTTTCCCCCTCCTTTCCCTCTCCTGTATTTCTTCCAAGCTCCCAGTTCTCCCTCTGGTACTGTGCTGGGGTTCTTGGAGGTCCTTCTCTCTGCCCCCGGTGGGTGAATCGGCATTTTCCAACGAAAATGTTAAAGAGGTATAAACAAGCTTTTGGAACACGCTTCAGTCCTGTGTTGCAGACTTCTGGTATATTTTTACAGCTCTGCAAACTTAGCCCAGTAAAACCTTTTCACAGCTTTACTAACTAGAGAAATTATAACATTAAGGATGAGTGTAAAGCATCTTGCACGTTCCTCCAAGACAAGCTTCATCATCCTGCAGTAATTTTAAAATTAAATTTTATATTGAAAGATAAAATGTGTAAGGCTCAAGCATTTAAATAATATTAAAATATTTATCAGTGAAACAACTGTCCACCTCTGCCCTGCCATCTCTCCTCGAGAGGAAGCCAATCCAGTTCTGAGGGTCTTTTTGAATTTACCCCCGTATTTCCAAATAAAATGAATACACAGCTACGTTGCAGTTTCTTAGAATTATATGTTGATCTTCTTTTATAGAGGATGAGGATTCAGCTTCTTATAAAAAGACCATCTCGCTTCTCATTCCCTTCATTCTTCCAAAAGAGATTATAATTTTTATTAAACTGATATTCATAATTTATATTACTCTGATTACATATCTTTCACTGCTGAGTCAAAGAGTATACTATGGTTATATTACCTTCCATGTATATATTTTTTAAAAATCTAGAATTAATGCTTTCCATCATCTCCTCATTTGGTGTTGTTTATATGACTTTTTTCTGAGTCATGCCTTGAAAACTGAGAGCAAAGACCATGTTATACAGAATTACTGTTTTATTTATTTATTTATGTTTGAAAATTACATGTATTTGTGTGTGTATCTATAAATCTCAAAACACAATAAGCCACAATTTAAAAATGGGCAGCACATTTGAACACTTTACTAAAAGAATAAATATGCACAGCAAATAATACAGCTGCTCAGCATCATCAGCAATATGGGCACCCAAATTCAACCTACCATAGCTCACTACACATATATGCCTGTTCCGTAATATACATTACACACATCTATACTACATGTTAGCATTGCTAAAATTCAAAGACTGATCACGCTAGGCCTTGGTGATGATATAGAAGAACTGTACCTCTTGTATACAATGGATGGAATTGTAGAAATTTTTACGAACAACTTTAGCAATTTCTTATAAAGTTCAATGTATACCTATGGTCTATGGTGCCAATGATTCAGCAACCTTATTCTGACATATTTACCCAGGAAAAATGAAAGCCTATGTCATACCACAATCTGAACACCAAAATTCATAGTGGCTTTATATGTAATAGACAACAACTAGAAACAGCCTAAGTGTCTATGATAGGTGAACTGATAAACCATGGACTCTACCCAAGAACAAAGAGAGGAATAAACTATATACACAATTAACTTCGTATTCCCAGACTAGCATAGTCGTTTATGATAAAGATACTGGGTATAGCATGGATGTGTGTTTGACCAAAATTCATAGTGGCTTTATATGTAATAGACAACAACTAGAAACAGCCTAAGTGTCTATGATAGGTGAACTGATAAACCATGGACTCTACCCAAGAACAAAGAGAGGAATAAACTATATACACAATTAACTTCGTATTCCCAGACTAGCATAGTCGTTTATGATAAAGATACTGGGTATAGCATGGATGTGTGTGTGTGTGTGTGTGTGTGTGTGTGTGTGTGTGTGTGTGTGTGTGATTTTTCAGTTTCCTTGTGTTTCTCAGTGTGGACACTACTGGCATTTTAGATAAGACAAGACGTTGTTGGGAGAAGGGTCCCTGGCTTTTGCCCATTGATGCCCAGCAGTTCTCCCCAGGCACTGGGACAGCCCAAGACTATCCTTCACATTTCCAAACACCTCTTGTGGTGATGGTACCACTCACAGTTGACACCCTCCGTGTCCAGTGCAGGAGGTGGGAACCCACGTGTGATAGGACGCTTGGCCAGTGTGAGAAGCAGCAGAAATTCAGCAGTAAGAGCAGAATGAGAGCTGATAACTTGCAGAGATAAGACCTACTTCCTTTTGGGGTCAGAGGTTCTGGTGTAGGATGGAATAGTGATTCAATTTGGGGTTGAATCAGCAGAGATAAAGCAGGGCTCAGCAAGAAACACTCACCTTAGCAAAGATATTGTGCTGTGCATATTACAATATTTTAAGATGGCTTGATTTCCTGTATTCCACCTCAAAAAATCCCACTCACCACTGCTGTGAGGAACATTCTGATGAACCCATTCCATGGGTTACAGAACCATGCGGTGGCCTCTCTACCTATATCCTTTTGAACCAAAGAAAAGCACCTGAAGGCCGGGCATGGTGGCACCTGCCTGTAATCCCAGCACTCAGGAGGCTGAGGCAAGAGGATCACTGTGAGTTGGAGACCAGCCTGGGCTACACAGTGAGTTCCAGGTAAGTCTCAACTACATAGTGAGACCCTGCTTCAAAAAAACAAAAACAAAAACAAAAACAAAAAACAAAAAACAAAAAGCACCCGAAATTAAAAAAAAAAAGAAACAAACGATTTATTGGCTAGTGAACTTTCTGAGTTTTGTTCCTGTTAAGTACTGGAACCAGCCATCGAAGACTGCAATAAATCCTTGGTGCTTGAGAGGAACGTTGTTTAGACTTCAGATGAAATTTGCAGAACACAAAGGGAAAGCTATGGCATATGTAAGTCAAAGGTCTGGGAAAGCAGAGAAATAATAGTCAAGTCAAGCTGTCCAACAAAGGAGTGTGGCTTGACTCTGCAGAAATAGAGGTGCAGTTCTACGTGGCTTCAGAGAGAGGAGGAGCAGACAAAGACAACAATAATCGCCTGTCTACTGCTCCTGGATTCTGTGACACTTCCTGTTGAATTTCATCTACTGCCTCTGTCTCCTTCTCCCCCACTCCCTTCCTCTAAGAACTCCTCCTACTCCTCCTTTTTCTTCTTCTTTTTTCATTTGTGGTAGTGGGGATTGAACTCATTGCCTTCACACTAAGTTACACCATCAGCCCTTTTAAATTTTTCATTTTGAGACAGGGTCTCGTTAAGTTGCCCAGGCTATGCTCAAATTTGCAACCCTCCAGTCTCAGCCTCCCAGATTGTTGGGATACCAGGCATGTGCCATGTCGCCCAGCCTGTTCTTATTTTGTAGAGTTTGAGTGGTTTCTGATTCTTAAACTCAGTAATATTCCTTGACTATAACTCCATGGTTGAAGTTGCTATCACAGTCCAGTTAAATAGTAGCCACTAAAGTCAGGAATGAAGAACTAGAATCCAACAGGAGAAGGAGGTCAGTCGGTCCCGTGAACTTGCTTTGATGATGTGGAACAGATGCAGCCCTTTCCTGATGCTGGGGAGCATGTAAGATGGGAGGAGACGCCTGGGCCACATGGCTCTCCACTTGAGAACCAGCAGGGGTGGTCACTGCTGGAGCTTCGTTCTGCTTCACTCAGGGCATCCGACCTCTTTCGTGTTGCTTGCCTTGGTGATCATTTCATCTTCCAGCCAGAAGTGGAAGAGACTCGCAGAACTTCTGTTCTGGACTGAACTCTAGGAAAACTAGGAAAAATTGCTTGGCAAAGTGGATGTGACAAGAACCTTGGGAGACGGCAGCAACGTCATCCTGGGGTTTGTGAAAGTTGAAAGGATCGGAGGCTGGGCTCTTGGAATACTCAGCAGTGGCAGTTCCCACACGGATTCAGCAGTCCTTACACAGCACAGACATCACGGTGCTGCTGCTGGTGCTCCAACATGGAACAAGGCATCATCCCTACTCTTCAGGGTTTCTGTTCATAGTAAACGAATGAATACATGTGACTCTGCCTGTCTGATCATTTCGGAGAGTTTTTAAATGCTACACAAATGATCACTCATGGAAAGGTGAATGGGGCTGAGCTGAGTCTAGATAAGACAGCCCAGGAAGTTCTCCCTGGGGTGTTTGAGCTGGAACTCAAGTGGTTAGACAGAGCCAGCCACGCTCACAGCACATCACAGGAGAACCAGCAGGTGCAAAAGTCTGCTGGCTTGGTGGGATCAAGGGCGCAGAAGATTTTCCTAAGAGATCCACAGAGGAGTTTTACTGCTAGAATTCTACTGCAGTTGAATTTGGGCAGTCAACTATGTGATATTGGAGAAAAAAATTCCAACATACATGATTAAGTAAATAGCTCTTGAGCATCTATTCAAAAATTGATGGTCACTAGTGCCCAGCTTGTGACCACTGACATAAATAGGCCTTTTCAACATTAAAAAAGAAAAGGTTAGATTTAACAGACTAATAAAGCCAAGAGAGGCAGACACGGCACATTTTGATTTCATGAAAGTATTCAGTAAGGCACTTCATGTTATTTTTAATTGACAGTTTAGAGAAATGAAGGTGGTGCTCTTGCTTCTCCAGCTGAGTGACTGAGTCCAAAACAAGACTGGAGAGGAGGATTCAAACTTGATCTATATTTTCAGGAACCAAAATTGGGGCCAAAGGCTGGAAGTGATGGGCTGGCAAATTTTAACTCAGTGAAAGGCCGACTTTTCTAAGAATAAGAGATGTCCCGAAGCTGCTTTGGAATTAGGGCACAAATAAGAAAAATTGATGCGGCAGATGGTGAATGTTTGGGGGCTGGTCTCATCCACCATAATAATCTAGGATTATATGATTCAGGAGAAATAATGAAACAATTGTTTTGTTTATGCACCCTTTTCTCTCTGTGGTTTAATAATGATCTTGGTAATAAAGGCTCTGCCAATCACCCAAACGACAAGCCTCGAAGTGTCTGTTTGTTCTTCCTTGTGCTCTGGCCTTCACATGCCCTCTCTTCTCATTTACCTTGTCCTCACGACCACCGCCTCTGCCCTGGGTCAGACTCACATCATCTCTTGTCTGAACTATCAGGATGGCCTTCCAATTGTGTCCAACTTCTACTTTCTCTTCCACCACTTTTTGTGTGTGGCTAGAGGGGTACTTTTAAAACTTATATCACATCAGCTCAGTGGCACTGCACCTGCCTCGCAAACACAAAGCCCTGAATTTGATCCCCGGCACCACCAAACAAACAAACAACAGCAACAACAACAACAAAACCCCTTATATCACATCAAATCCCTCTGCAAAGATCTCCTCTGGTTCCTTTTTCACCCAAAGTCCTTCACAGTCCTGGGATTGTTTTCAAGCTCCAAGCTGATCCCATGCAGATGTACCTGGCCCTCAGTGCCATGCAGGTGCAGCCCTTGAGCTCTCTCCAGTGCCCTGTTCTCTGAGAAACCACTTTGTTTACATGATCAGGAACAATTATTCTGGGACTGGGGCCACAGCTCAGGGGTAGCACATGTGCCTAGCATGTGTGTGGCCCTGGGTTCAAGCTCCAGCGTTTTACACACACACATGACAGTTACTCTCCCACTTTTATTCCCACAACATAGTCTCACCAATTAAAAAGTTAATTCTTTATTTTATTCTTGTATGTTTCACTCTTCAAATATATACTGTTTAGTGCCTTCTATACGTACCTACTATGGTAGGTATTGAAGGAAGTGAATTGAATAAGAGGAATATTAATTTATTATGTGGAGGATATTGTGATATGTTTTATATCCATGATAGCAACCTTCATCCAAGATATGAGATTGCTACTATTATTATTCCTATTCTAAAGGTGAGGAAACATTTATAGAAGTGAATCAGCTCATCCACCTAAGATTATTCAATAGGGAAGAGCAGGGGCTGGGATTCAGACCCAGTCAGTCTGACTCCAGAGTTCAGATTTCCTGTCACTGTGCCAGGCTGCCACTAGATGTGAAGGGGCACAGAGACCCTTGACCTCTCTGAGCTCGGAGACGGGGGCTTACAGTGGCTGAGTAGGTCCTGGAGTCCGTGGACTTCCCTATGTGTCCCATCCATTGGATTATAGGCTCCTTGAGGACAGACGTGGCATCATAGCATCTCACCTGTGCCCCAGACCCTGGGCATATTTATGCTCATTGCATTTGCAGATGGAGTTAATAAATCATCAAATGTGTCAGACAACTCTGCTGCAAGCTTTCCTGGGAAATAGGATTTAATTATACCCAGCTCTGCACCCTGCACAATGGGGGCATGGACAAGTTGGTGCACATTCACCAAGACAGTGGAGGGGCTGTTTTGAATGCTATTTAAAAACACTGGTTTCCCTAGCATCTATTTGGAACATATTAAAATAACTTGTGAACGTGGTAGATGATCTTTGTCTCCCACTGGATAAATTATTATTTTTTTCAACAGAGCTGCTTTTTTCTTTTAGCATGTAACATAGCATCTATCCTGGTACTCATTTCATATTAAAATGAGAAAGTGCATTACAGACATTAAAAATGGCATTCAGAAATAAAAGTTTCCAAAGTCAAGCAGACGGCAGGCGCAGTGGGGTGATGACACATGTTGCTGGGCCCCATGCTTGCTCATGGCTAAGGTTTGTGGAGAGCTTGCTATGTGCCTGGCACTATTTTAAGAGCTTTGCATCCATAAATTCACTTCTAGCATTACCTCATTGTACAGTTGAGGGACTCAGTGTGCAGAGTGGTTTAACTGCAAGTCCTTGCAGGCATTTTCTGCATCCTGTCTTTGGTCTTCCTGACTTCTCCGTGGACTGGTGCTTCGAAGGCAGGGACCACGTTGGGGCAGCATGACACCTTGGGGTCTGAAGGCTCCTGACATGGAGCAGAACCTCCCCAAGGAGGGTCAACGTGTTCAGTCGGGGGATATTTCCCCTGTGGGATCAAACAAGGTTATGGAGCAAAGAGAGAAGATGTAAATGAAAGCATTGCAATGTTTAAGGGCCTTGTCTTCACATGGCACTACCTGTTTCTCCTTTTTGTTGTGTTTCCATTCCCCATCAAGCCTCTTTTGTTGCACTGTTTCCTTTGGACATATTTATTAAGCTCTTGTTCAGCCTAGGTATTTTTCTATCTTTTAAATGTGACTTGGCTTGTCTCTGCTTTGATCTATAACATGTTGATTTTACAGTTTTAATCCTCAGACAGTGAGCTCCATCCTTTACTTTAAATCCACTCCCCAGTCTTCCTACCCCAGAGTATAAACATATTATTATCCTAACTTTACAGATGCAGAACAATAGAGCTAGGCCTTCTGACTTCAAGACTGGTATTACTCTCCAGCCTTCTCCCCAAGTGCTTCCTCTCAGGCCATTTGATTGTAGGTTTTGCAGAACAATAGAGCTAGGCCTTCTGACTTCAAGACTGGTATTACTCTCCAGCCTTCTCCCCATCAGAGCCACTTGACAAGCTCCAAGTGCTTCCTCTCAGGCCATTTGATTGTAGGTTGCACATATTGCAAATATCTTTAGACAATGGCTTGACCACCACTAGAGTCTTTGTGCTGGGCTGGGAACTGTTAGTACCCAGTTCTCACTACTGCCTGGCTGCTTTGAGTCTTTTCTCTGTGCTGGGACAGAGCAGCTTCTGAGCCAGCCCCCTTCCTTCCATGCGACCTGCTGGTGGGTTCCAAGTAGGTGCTGGCCTTCTATCTTGCACTCTCTTGTCTTGGCTCTCAGATCCGCCAAATTGGGCCACAGTTCTCCTATACATACAGATATGTATGTGTATATATATATCCTTCCTGTGTACCACCCCCAACCGTACGTAATCACCTCTCCTGAGACCACATCCACTGTGTTTCACCTCTAGTTTATTTTCTTCTTTCTCATTCCTCTGCCTCTCTCTTCCTCCCTCTGTCTTCCCCTCTCAACCTACGCCATTCCTTCAATACGCGATTGGCCAGAATCCCCTTCCCACCGGTACAAGCTGCGCCTCCCCTTTGCTGGCTTGCTATTTACCTCTTTATCTGGGAGCACATCCCATGTATTATTAAATTTCATTTACACAGGCCTCAGGCCCCTGTGGGTTATTTTCTGGCCTTCAGCTGGTTGGATGCCTCCTTTCTGTGCCCAATTGCACGCAGACATTAGCAATCAACACTATGCTTCTCTGATAATCAAATTAGACAAGTGGGACTCTGTCTTTATTTTTTTCTTAATCACTGGGCGTGATAGTAATAATGTCAGCTCGAATAATCTGGCAGCATGAACCTCTCTTATGTTATTATTATCCCTCCACCCCCCGATCTACTTCAGTTTCATCTCATAGCCAGAGAATGCAAACTATGTCCTCATCCAGAATGGGCTTAGAATCTTGATTGTGGATAATGTCAACTGCTTCAGTCCTGGGTGAAGCTCATAATTGCGTGGTAGTACATCAGGCAGGGATGATTTTTTTTTTTTATCCTTAACCCTAGCTGGTAATGAGTTTGTGCCCTGCAGCTAGTCTTGATAGCCCTTGACATTTTCCCTTCTTTCTGGAAAGAGGCTGCAGCTGCTACTCTGCCCTTTGCTGGTGGGTGGAGTAGCCCAGGCCAGAGCAAAGGGAGCAAGAGACCTGCTGCTACTGCCTCCAATTCCTGAGGCGACCTTGGCCAAGTCACTTTTCTCAGTTGTAGAATAAGGGCTCTGACCTCCAGCTCTCTCCACTGTGATGTTAAGGGACCACGAGATAATGCTTCTGGAATCCTTGAAATCACTTAGTGCAAGGATGCTAGACAGACTGTGAAGTGTTCACAGAAACGCAGTGATAAACATGCAGTGAAGTTAGCGCGTGAAGCCTGGACGATGAGGGAAAGCCCTGGACCTGGACATGGTAGCACAGAGCTCGGGCTTCCTGACATAAATGTAAAACTAAGTCGTTCAGGGGAGCTGGGGGGCCCAGAAGATCACATCTCCAATGACGAGGCTGGAAAAGGAATACCAGACACCAAGGTGAGATCTGTACTCGCTCTGAGGGCACTAGGTTAGACTTTTGCCGTCACGGCACAATGGAGGCTGTAGGGAAAACATTGAACAGTGGACATGTGTGACTTGCTGTTGATGCCAGACAAATCATTTAACGTGAGACTCATTTCCTTTCTGTAAAATGAGGATCATGGTACTACCTTATAAGGCTATTTTCAGGTTATCAGAAAGAAAAATAATAAAACAATTTTGTTTTGTTTTCGAAAGAAGATAGTCCTGATGTGTTACATTTGCTAATTTCTATGGTGTAGGCACTCACACCACAGCTGATTTGGGGATGCTAGTGATTAAAGGTTGGCTGGATTCCTTAAATTTTAACAATTGGCTTTTATGAACCTGCATGAGCTAGCTCCAGGACTCATAGGCAGCACTCAGGAAGTGCTTTATAAGTTCTAACCTTCCTAAGTATTATTTCACTTCATCTTTACTCCTGTCCCATTAGGTAGTAAAAATTAATCCTAATTTACACATGAAGAAATTGGAGTTCTGAGATGTGCAGGGGCTTTTTCAGGGAAGCAGAGGAGGCAGAACGTGAGCCCAGGCTTACCTTATTCTCGGTTTGCTTGCAGTGCTGGTGATTGAACCCAGGGCTTCAAATGCACTCGGCCATTTCCCCACCACCGTGCCACATCCTCAGACCAGTATAATTTTGCAATTCCTGTGACTTTCTCCACCCTATTCCGGGTAAGTGTGATAACACATGAGCAAGTGCAGCACGAATGGGGCCACACTGCAAAGTTGGAGTCAACATTTCTTGTTTGAGAGGTGACTGGGCTAGATTTTTCACCTCCTGGGTCTCTAAGGCCCTGCCTCAGGTTTTTCAGAGCCTTAAGAAATGTGGACCAGCCGGTTTCTTTCTCCTGGTCAGCCAACTCTCTGATGGAAGGAGAGCTTCTGCTTGCTCTTCCCCACCAGAAAACCTCACTTATTTTTGTCAAGGATCTTTCTGGGCTTCCTCAGAGATGAGTCAAAGCCAGGATTTGGCCAAATTCCAGTGCTATCTGCTAAATGAAAAAAAGTTTGGTCCTCCCCACCCAAGATTTTGTTCATTTTGAGCAGTTGGGCCTGGCCTAAAAGAACACCATGAATAACTGTGTTCATCTCCTTGTGACGCCCCCCCCGCCCCGCCCCGGAGAGCCCAGTCCTGTCTGTCCTGCCTTTGGATCCAGCCAGCCACCAGCATGCCCTAATCTTATAGAGTCAAGATCCCCAGCCTCCTCTGGGCTTAGAGGACTCTGGAAATCTTTCCTTATGGTCTAAGTCAGAAGCCTCTTCCACTCTCACAGAGCGTATTCCAAGATTCTATCTCTCTCCCCTGGACCTTGCCTTCTACTTTGCCAAGGAAATACAAGATAAGGTGCTCTCAACACTCTCCCATCTCCAGTGCTATCTGCTAAATGAAAAAAAGTTTGGTCCTCCCCACCCAAGATTTTGTTCATTTTGAACAGTTGGGCCTGGCCTAAAAGAACACCATGAATAACTGTGTTCATCTCCTTGTGATGCCCCCCCACCCCGCCCCGGAGAGCCCAGTCCTGTCTGTCCTGCCTTTGGATCCAGCCAGCCACCAGCATGCCCTAATCTTATAGAGTCAAGATCCCCAGCCTCCTCTGGGCTTAGAGGACTCTGGAAATCTTTCCTTATGGTCTAAGTCAGAAGCCTCTTCCACTCTCACAGAGCGTATTCCAAGATTCTATCTCTCTCCCCTGGACCTTGCCTTCTACTTTGCCAAGGAAATACAAGATAAGGTGCTCTCAACACTCTCCCATCCTCAAATTCAACTTCAGCGGAGTTCTCAGATTTTTTCATAGCTTCCCTCCTGATTCAGGGAAAGAGCTCCCTCCCTCCCACTTAAGAGCTTTTTCTCCACCAGTGCCCACTGCCTGGCCCTTCTTTAGAGGCCATCAAACATCTTTCTCTCTCTCCTTTTTCTTTCATCTCCTTCTGACTTTTCCTTCTCAGTCATTTTTGGCTGCTCACATTCAGAAGCCACTTGCTTTTGTGGGAGATTTCCGTGATGGAGGTGGGGGAGCTGGGTACTCTTCCTACTCTGGAAGCTGAAATAGGATGAGAGGTTTCCCTCACCTTCCTGACAGCCAGAGCACAGGTACAGGAGAATTCTGGGGTTTCCTGATTTTTTAAGTGTTATGATTATGAACATTTTTAATAGATTATATATTTCAGATCGGTTTTAGGTTTATAGGAAAAATTGAGAAGCCAGAATAGAGAATTCCCATATATGTCCTGCCTCTACACACACAATTTCTCCATTTCTCCTAATATTGACATTTTATATTAATAGGGCACATTGGTTATAATTATTAAATTGATATTGATATTATTATTATTATCTAACGCCCATCCTTTATTTAGTTTTTACCCACCTTTTTTTCTGTTCTCAGATTCCATCCTGGATATCACATTAATTGTTATGTGTCCCAAGGCTCTTTGTGCTTCTGACAGTTTCTCACCCTTTCCTTGATTTTATGACCTGGACAATTGTCAGGAGGACTGATCAGGTGTGTCCCAGGATGGACCTGTCCTGGGTTTTGTGCATGTATCTCCCATGATTAGCCTGGGTTTGTGGGACTGTGGGGTGAAATGACAGAGGCGATATGTCCTTTCCATCACATCCTGTGAAGGGAGCACACTATCAACGTGATCTATGACTGCTGACACCGACCTTGATCACCCAGCTAAAGTATGATCAGCAGGTTTCTCCTCTCTAATGTTACCCTCTAGCCTCCCTTCCCAAAGTGCATTTTCCGGTAGAAAGTTTCCCTGCTTAGCCGGTATTTAAGAAATGAGAAGTTATGCTGTCCATTTCCCTGACTTTTCAAGTGAGGAAAAGAAGCAGGAACACGAGGGGATTCATTTTAATGACACCAGTAAAGTCCACATTATGGGGGAAGCTGGAGCCAGTAATAGCACCTGGTGCCCAGGGCTCAGCACAGCATCTTTTCTTCCTTCCTTTTTTCCTTTCTTTCTTTCTCTTTCTTTCTTTCTTTCTTTCTTTCTTTCTTTCTTTCTTTCTTTCTTTCTTTCTTTCTTTCTTTCTTTCTTTTGTTCTTTCTTTCTTTCTTTCATTCTTTCTTTTTCTTTCTTTCTCTCTTTTCTTTCATCCCCCCGCCCCCTTTTCTGGTGTCAGGGATCAAACTCAGGACCTCGCACGTGCAAGGCAGGCAACAGTGCCACTGAGCTAAACCCCTGGCCCTGCTGCAACTTCTGACTGGATGATGATGGGGTGATGTGCTTCACTCCAGGTGACTCCTGCTCCTATGCCTTGGCTGCTTTGCTCTCCTAGATTCCTGTAAACTTTCTGAACCTGTTCTCTAGTTTTTCCAGTGTTTTGCAAACACTCAATATCCCTTTCCTTAAATATGCCTTCTGCTTAAGTCGGAGTCCATTTGTCTGGCTTGCAGTTGAGAACTCAGACTGAGAAATCTTGTTGATCCAATTTTTTCTTGCCCCCCTCATCTTCTTTCTCCTCCTCCTCCTCCTCCTTCTCCTTGACCTCTTGTGCTGATTGGTCTAAACTGCCAAGACTGGACTAAGAGACTCCGTGGAGAGGTGATTGTATGGTGAGGGACTGACCACATCATTGGGTAAACTCACTGATGAGCTCATAACTGAATGGACTGTTGGAAGAGTGGCCTACTTGGAAGAAGTGGGTTACAGGGTGTAACCTTGGGGATTATATCTAGTCCCTGAACTTTTTCTCACTGGCTTCCTCACTGCTTCCTCGAGTGGAGCAGATTTATTCCATGAGTTGAGCAGAATTACACCATCATGCCTTTCCACCATGATGTTTCTGACTTGGATACAGCCAACCATGGACTGAAACTGTGGGACAACATAAACCTCTCATTCTTTAAGTTGTGGGTGTCAAGTACTTTTGTCTGAGCAATGAAAAGTAGACCAATACGCTTCTATGCTTTTAGATCAAATTTATTTTAACTGACATAAAAATATAAAAATTTGCATCTGTATGGGCCACTGTATTGAAATGTGATGTTTCAACACATGTATCTGTTGGGTAATGCTTAAATAAGATTAAGCATATCCATCTCTTCAAACTCTTATTATTTCTTTATGGTAAAAACATTCAAAATTCTATTCTTCTAGCTTTTTGAAACATACAACTTTTAACATACCTATTAATTCTGACACTTTTTCCTCTATGCCAGGTACTGTATAGAGACTGTATTTGTGACTCAGTGTCCATTCCCCTCATCTGCCTTTGAGGAGTAGGACTTCCTGGGTTTTAGTTGGGCACATGGTCACCCACCCAAAGGCTACATTTCTTAGTTTTTCTTTAAGCTCTGCATAGGCAGAAAGAATCCCTTTAAGGAGGTACAACTCTCCAGAACTATGCTATAGCTTCCTGAATGACCTCCTAACTAATACCCGATGCCACCTCCTTGATGACATCATTGTACTGGATCTCATTTCTCACCAGAGCTACTCAATAGCTTCCTGAATGATCCCTTGGATTCTAGTCTTTCACCACATACCAAAGCATTCTCTACATTTCTTTCTGATGGAATCTCAAATCCATATACACTCTGAGAATCTCCTTGTCATCATTTAAGGTTCAAGTTTCTCAGAATAAGACAGAGGC
Organism: Fukomys damarensis; assembly: GCF_012274545.1. Taxonomy (NCBI): domain Eukaryota; kingdom Metazoa; phylum Chordata; class Mammalia; order Rodentia; family Bathyergidae; genus Fukomys; species Fukomys damarensis. Next base: position 24,347,118 of record NW_022900948.1, on the reverse strand, counting down.
TCTGTGAGCTCTGCCAGTCCTCTGTGTCCACTCTCCACAAGCATCTACTGATGTTCTGAGTTCATATCTAGAGCACCATAAAGTTCCCTGTCACGGACCGTGATATTCTTACTTCTATTCCTCTGTGCCCCAAATGTTCGTCTCTTCTCCTGCCTGGCTGATTCTTGCTCCTCTCTGAAGTCTGATTTCCAGTGTCCCTCTAAGATGTCATCTGTACTTTGCTCCTCATTCCATGCTATGTTTTAGCTCCCTTGTGTCCTTGCTGAGTTCCAAATACCACTCACCAACTGGATTACAACTGCTTACGTACCTATTAAACTGAGCTGCTCTCAGAGCTTGAGAAGTAACTGTTATCACTTCCTGCCCCACATTCCTCCCAGCCAGAGGCCATCTGCAAAACTAGAAGCTATACTTCTCCCCAAGGACTGTGCCTACATAAAGAGCACCAGCTTATGCTGACTGCCAAGGTCAGGCGTACTGTGTGCCCCCCTGACACACACACACACAGTTCTCAACTTCTCTTCCCCTGGAGGCTTGTCTTCTCAACTGAAGAAGCTGATCAGGAGTGGAGTGACTCATCATGCACTAGCCCTTAGGCTGAGGCTGTACTGGTTGGAGCCCAGCACAGGCAAATGGCAAAATCTTCAATATGTGGGTGGCAGTAGCATGGATTCTAAGCAGTGGTGACATGTGGTCACTGGCAACAAAGACAGGTGCTTGGAGCAGAAGGGGAAATGGGGTGGAGGGAGCTGCCAAGCTTGGTCTCTGGCACTCAGAGTGCTACCCCAGGAGCTCACAGTTGGCTGCACAAAACAGCCAGTGGGCTGCCTTTGGCCCATGGACTATAGTTTGTTGTTCCCTGCTTTAGGTAATCAAGAAAATAATAAATCAGGTCCTGGTTTGTAGTGTTTGCCAATTTCTTTAGTGCAAATACTCTCACCATGTCCAATTTCAAGCTACCAATAGGACACCACAAGTACTGCATTGGGAAGACATAATAATTTACCATTATATGTATTTTCTGCCTTAAAAATGAACACACATCACCTCAAGAGCATAGCTAATGGTGGAATGCAGAAAGATAATTAGGAAGTGATGATTTTGGAGTATTTATTACCTTTGGTTGTTAATGTGATTTATTTACTTGTAATTTCATGCAGTTTAATATTTAATAATGGCTGTTTAACAATCTGCTTGCAAAATTCCTGAAAATTTAGCTACTCGCTTGCCTCTAGCACATTACTGCCCCTGTTCTGATTACACCAGTCATGTGGAAAGGTGGGGAGAAAGCCACCCACTTGGAGCTATCTGAGAATCACCTCCAGACTAGGAACACTGACCTCTTCCATTTTACCTCCTGAAGACTTCATTCCCTTAGGACATTTTACCGTGATCTTCCCTGAAGGGTTTCTCCTTATGACTGACTGAGGGGTTCTTGTGCACCCCCTAGTGGTAGCAGTGTGTGACAAACATGAAATCCACATCCTGTGTTCCAAGTTGGATTCCACTCTTACTAGGTGCCGGTGTGCATGTACTGACTGTGTGCCAGGTATTCTATCTAGTGTGGACATTGTATACATTCTCTTGACTCATCTTTATAACAATCTTGCCAGTGAATATCAGTGTCCACATTTTACAGATGAAAAAACTGAGGTTTAGATGAAGCAACTAGCCCAAGATCAATACATACATTAGCGTTGATGTTCACATCTCACTTCCAGCTTCCTACTTTTGTGCTGGTTTTTGTTCCTCTTCCCTTGACATGTCCAGTTCTCATCTGCAGCAATCTCAACAGCAGCAGAGACTGATATGGCAGGCACCCTTGATGATTTGGCATTTCTTTCTTCTTCTGGGTTTTGGTTAAGAGGATAGTGGTTCCAAAGAACAAAATCATAGGAAATAAAGGCCAGAAAAGGCCATACAGAAACACAAATGAAACTTCCACATTTTAGAGATTTGGAAGTAAACTGTCAGACAAGTGGAGAGATTCAATAAGGCAGAAACAGGCTTTCTGGTCCCTGGAGGCTGTGCTTTTACCTTTGTACTATGTTACAGGACACTTCTCTCATTATTTCCTGGTCAAGGGGGACTGTGACTTAGTCTGTGGTTCTACCGCTGCACCCAATCTCATGGACACACTGGGAAATGTCCCTGGTGTGTGGGCCCTGTCAGGCAGAAAAGCTTTCCAGAACAGATTTCCTCTTGTTGCTGTACCAAATTACCACAGACTCTGGCTTGAAATAGCACAGATTTATTATCTTAAGATTCTATTGGTTAGAAGTCTGACCCAGCTCTCACTGAGCTAAATGAAGGTATTAGTGGGGTTGTGTTCCTTGTGGAGGCTTAAAAGAAATATAGATTCCCTGCCTTTTCCACCTTCAAGAAGACTACCTATAAGGGTTGGGGATTTATCTCAGTGGTGCTGTACCTGCCTCACACACGCAAGGCTTGAGTTTGATCCCCAGTACCAAAACAAATGAACAAAAAACAAAAAACAAACAAACAAAAAAAAACCCACCCATATTCCTTGCCTCCTGAGTCTCTTTTTCCATCTTCTCAGCCACTGGAAATTTTCTTTTGCCATAGAAGGATTTGGGGATTAGGGCATGGACATTTCTAGGGGCTCATTTCCTTCATAGAACAAGGGATAAAAATAAATAACAGAACAATAGCTTGAGAGCATTGAAGGTCAAGTGCAGGTGAATACTTTGAAGTCAGAGTGACTTCTGACTTCAGGAGAACAGAGACAGGAAGTTTGTGCATTGGGCAGACACAGGAAAGGAGACAAAAGCAAGAAGAAAACCAAGACCAGAGGGCTAGGGATTTAGCTCAGTGGTTCTGCCGCCTGCCTTGCAAGTGCAAGGACCCAAGTTCACTCCCCGATTAAAAAAAAAAACAACAGGACCAGACATGAAGGATCTAAGATAACTGGAGGTCAGGGTGGGGCTAAGGGATGGGAGATCTCACACTCATTTATTGGTTTCAAGGTGGGCCAACCTTGTTTGAGACCTAGAGTCAAGGTGCAGTTATGGTTTGGCCATTTCTGGTGGTACTGGGGATTGAATTCAAGGCTTCAAGTGCTAGGCAAGCACTTTACCACTGAACCACATCTCTAGGCCTGGTTTGGCCATTTCTGATCATCCCCTTGTCAGTTTAGGTAAGGTATACTGCATTAATAAACAGTCCTCAAACTCAGAAGGTATACTCTAGACAAGCATGGGTCACCAACAGGTTTGGAGGAGGAGCATCTTGGGGAAGGGCTGTGCTCATCAAATCACCAGGACACCTGAATGGAACAGTCTATCTCAGACATTGCCCATTGCAGTGCCAGAGGGAAAGCAATCTCTGGATGATCTCTCACGGGCAATTAAATGCACCGGCCTCTTAGAATCCTTCCTGCTAGGCAACAGCTCTTGCTTCTTGCAGAACTCATTGTCCAGAATTGAGTTTAGTTATGAGGTCCCAATATGAGGTCCCAGGAAGTGCAATCCTGTTATAGACCCAGAAAGGTGTGGGGAAGGAGAACTATCTGATAACAGCACTAATGGCTACCACACTGTGAAAAAGCACATGATAATTATGCGCAAAGAGAGAGAAAGTGCCAAATTCCACCTGAGAGGAAGTAATAGTGGAGCTAGATGTTGAACAGGACAGGCAGAAAATTAAGAGTTCTCTGTGTCCTGGAGAGAATGTATGCAAAGGAAAACAGGGAAAGAAGCTGGGGTGTTTGAGGGTGGCAGGAAGAGCTAGAGGCTAGACAGAGGAATCAGTGAGGGCAAACTAGGAGACAGGCAGAAAGGACGGCAGGGGCCAGGTGGCACCTGATTTTGTGTCACTCTAAGGGATTTTAAGTGAGCCTGTGGACAATGGGGAGCCAGGGATTATAAGTTTTCCTCAAGAGAAGATGGAATCAAATCTGTGCTGTAGAAGAAAGCTCAGACTATAGGGTTGGGGAGGAGAATGGACAGGCCAACTCTGAAAGCAAAAAGACTAGTTACAAGAAAATTGGTGATGAAAGCCTGATTTAGCACTGGAACAAGAGAATAAAGACATGAGACACCTCCTGGAGATGATTGGGTTAAGTACATAATACTGAAAACAACAGAGTAAACTAGGTAGGTGTCGTCCCTATGTCCTTTCTCTCATCCCCTTTTGTCATCCTTCTCCTTTGATCATACTTTAAAAAACTTCTTTCTTGCTTTGGCTCCAACTCCAAAGAGATGGGGAAAATCAGAATAAGAATGAGTTCCTTCCACCTGTAATGGTACTTTGGTTGTAGATGGTTCAAAGCTTGAAATTTCCACTATTTGAATAGCAAAGTTTGAAAAAAAAATCTGTTTGGTGTTCATGACTTTGCTCGATAGTTGAACAGAAAAATCTGACTTGAAGAAACAAGTATGGGCCAACGTGAGTCACACATTGCATCTTGCTGTGAACATAAAAGAGGCAACACTTCAATGTAAGCACCATCCTCACCCAGAAAACACATAGTGCTTGCATCAGTGCATTAAAGCATTTGTCACTGTGCCTTTTCAGTGCTTCATTTGTATAAATATCATAACAGGGGCTCCAAAGATTAGTGATACTTCAGTAAAGCTAAGAGGAAAACTGTGAGAACCATGAGAGAGTTAAAGGTAAAAATCATTGCAACATTTGTTAAAGTGCTGGAAAAATGAACTTTTAAGTGTAATTTTTGGGCCTTGGAACCAATTATTTGGTTTTCCATTATTTATTATGGGAAAAATATGTTCAGTTTTCAAAGTCCTAGGATTCAAACATGAATTTGGAACAAATTGAGTTTGACAACCGAGGTATCACTGTATTTTCATCTTCACTAGCATCCATATAAACACTTTATTCCTGGCCTCTGCTGACCCAACTTGGACATTTCTTTCCACTTCTAAGACACTGTCTATAAGGAGGGAGGCAAATCATTATCTAGTAAGGCTTAAATGTACTCCTTACCTCAGAATCTAGGGGCTGAGTCCTACCTGGTGGGGTGCTTTTCAGTTGAACACCTGCCTACATGTGTGTAATCTCTTGTCCCAGATGTCATACTTCGAGCTTTTCGTGTACTTCCTGCCTTCAGAGGGTTGAGGCTAGACACACACGGATTCTAAATGGTCCCCCTCCCTCCCTCACTCCAGAGTCAATGTGTCTGAAGGATGGTGTGTGAATCTCTGGGGAGTCACTGAGACTTTCAGGGACTCCCTAAAGTCAAAACTATTTTCCCAACAAGGCTAAGGCATTGCTTGCCTTTTGCCATTCCCTTTCTCTGCTAGGGTGAATTTCCCAGAGTTCATTATAATAAAATGTACAAATATCTGGAAGATCTTGGTAACTCTGCAGATCAGTATTTTCCAAATGACCAGTATTTGGTGTCACGGAACACATATGTGTAGAAGAACCACCACACACAATGTAATATAGGACAATAATCTCAATGTTATAGAGTGTAAAATGTTTGCCAATAGGTGTTCAGATTCCACATGGCAACTAATTTTTAATGCTACCACATGTTGAGTTTGGGTACAGGATCAATGAAGAATAACCATAATTATTTGAAAAAGACTATTTGACTCTGTCTCCCTTTCCCAACTACACGTCTGTGCAAGATTGGATTTTCTTTGCATACCTCAAGTGACACAACGCATTGCAACGGATTAAATGCAGAAGCAGACACATCCAGCTCTGCATTAAGCCAGATAATTAATGATTTGCAAAAATATAAGACAAAGCCTCTCATCTCACTGTTCTTTTATTTGGAGAACCATACTTTTAAGTGAAAATGTTATTTACATTAACAGGTTCATTGTTATTTTAAAGTATAGTAACAAAAAAATATACTAACAAACATTTAAACATTGTTCAGCTTTACACCCTGATGAAGAAAGTGTCAATAGATGTAATCCATATAAACAAAAAATCTTTGGGTTTCTGTAATTTTCAGAAACGGTTAAAGGATCTTTAGACCAAACAGCTCCAGAGCACCAGTTGCTGGCTGCATTCTCGGCTGCTGAGTTGGCTCAAGTAACCAACCATTCCATTCTGGAACTGGTCACCTGTGCCTTCCAAGACATTGAAAATCCCTGGTCCTGCTGTCTTTCAGAGCTGGCCTGGTGACGTAAACCTGACTTTGATGTCCAGGTCAAGGTGTCTTTGGGCAAATGACTTTTTATTCTCTGGGCTTAGTTTCCTGTGTGATACTTAGGAGGCCACACTCCTTTCCTAGCCAGGAGGACAGGGCTGGCTCCCTTTTCCAACCAGCTCATTCTGTCCAAGGTACTCATAAGGGCTTCCTGTCACAGCACTGTCCTGCAGTCACAGAAATAGTATATTTTATTGCCCAAGCTCTGGCAACCAGAGTAACTTTCTATTATTGTGCAAACTCTGCCCTTGAATTGCTTGCTGCAGACTGGCCTTTGGCACAGAGGCACTGAGCACATAAATGTCAGGCAGGAGTCACCTGAGTACTCAGAGGACCCACATTGGAGGTGTCTTCAAACTAGGATTGTAGCCCTCACGTACTAATTTGAGAGCAGACCCGAGGGAGAAAGCCTATGAGTCAGGCAGGTGGCAAAGGCTCTAGGGAAGGTGTCCCTAGAGTGAAAACCTAGAGACAGAGACCTTCTAAGTTTTTTTCATCTTTGAATCCCTACAATGGTACTTGGTACACAGTAGGTGCTCAGTGAATGAATACTGAGTGAATACATGTGACACATAAGTGCATAGAGAAGAAAAGAGCGTTTATGTTTGGGTGATGAGCCTTTATTTTCTATAGCTTTGGATTTTCCCAGTTTCTACAGTAAAGAGGTATGGCAGTTTCAATAGGAACAAGTAAAATAAATTGCTAAAAAAGCTTAAATTCAAATTGTGACTTGGCCATATGCTGGCTATGTGACCTTGGGTGAGTCATTTCTCTCTGTGCCTCAATTTCCCCATCTGTAATAACATTCATACCTACCTCAGTTGGTTAAGAGGATTAAATGATATAACATTTGTACACAGACACAGATCTAGCACTAGGGGCAGAGAAAGCCTTCAGTCAAGGTTAGACTATTATTTTTTTGTTTGCATGCCACTGTATTTTGGTATTTCAGTGGGTATCTGGAGACCTGCCTTAAAGGTGTCAAGGGAGAGAGGTTGTGGGGTGGAAAAAGACCTGTGTTGGAGCTACTTGACCTGTCACTTACTGGCCAAGTGGCTTTATGCAAGGTCGCTTTTTTCTCCCAGCCACTGTCCTCTCTGCCTCACAGAGACTCTTGTATGCATCAAAATGACGTGAGGAGATCAGGTGCCCTCCAGGTGTGAGTCATTATTTTTATTGCCTAGGAAGTGAAAAAAAAATTTGAAAAGGACTCTCCAAGCCTTTCTCCTGTCTTTAATAGAGTTACAGCTTTCCTTTGGCTCACACAGAGGGTTCCTTGTCCCTGAAAGCCACCAGGGCCTGATCACGGGGCAGTGCCTGAAGCCAAGGGTGGCTTTTCTGCCAGGACCTGAGAGGCTCCTGCCTCCAGATCACCGGGGTCCTCCCCTTCCCTGCCCCAGCGCTTCCCACACAGCTGTGGCCTCATTATCCAGGGTGGCTGTGAGCAGCGGAAAGGAGCTTAACCAAGGGTAGGCTTTCAAGTGCTCATAATACAGCTTCAAAGTTCACACCTTCATTAAGATGAGAAGAGGCAGGCTGCCCCCTCCTCCTGGGGCTATTGTTCCCTCCCCATCTGGCTGCAGATTCAAAAGACAAGCAGGATTGGTTTTCTTTGTCCAGGCAGCTCTCCTAACCAGAAAGGCTAGACCTGTTTATTAAGAAAGCTTCTATTCCGCAGGCTCTTCAGACCTGCTGTGAAGGTGTCACTGGGGCTGGGGAATTGGGGCGCTTCTCCAGGCTTCAAGGGCTGTCTCTGAGAGGCAGGCTTGGACTTGTTCTGTGGGGTCCCATGAGAGTGAACCCAGGACCAGCAGCTGGGGGTACAGCACAGGCTGGTTTCAGACACCAGCGGTAGAGCTCTTCAACAGGCAGAGGGATGCAGAGCTGCCCTTGGCGTTAGTGCAACAACACGCTCCACATTGTGTGTGTGATAGCCCAAGGTCCGCTCTTGATGTGGGAGCTTCACAAGACACCTTGGCTTTTGATGTGAAGTCATGAGCAGATATTTCAGGCACTCCCAGCTTTTTGTGCTGGGGCCTCCTGAGTCCCCGAGTCTCATTTTGGCATAGTCAGTTTTTTTCCTTTTAATTGCTTTTGTTCCCCAGCCTCCCCACTGTGGACATCTTCACAAATGCATGTTTGGCCCTCTTGTCTTTTCCGTTGTTCTGTTAGCCATGTGAGGCTACAGCCAGAAAGATGTCGTGGAGCCTCTTTTCTGACTGACATAGTGTTTGCTGGTGTTGACTAAATGCACACGTTCTGAGGCCCTATTTCCTCTTCACTCCAGGACAGGGCAGAGCTCTGCAGTCCCTGAATAGCCAAAGCTGTGATGGTTGTGAATGAATCCTCATAGGGGGAGACAGATTCAAGGAGCCCTCTCCTCCCTCCTGGGAAAGGATGCAGAGGGTGCATGCAGACACCCCTTGCGTAGTCCTCCGGGTTTACAGAGAAGTGATAAACTAGAGTGCGGTTTTTGAGTGAGACAACAGGTGACCCAGAAGGAGTGATTATAGGTGAGCAAGCTTCACAAGCCGATTTTTTTTTTTCCTTCTGTTGAACAGAAAAAGGAGGATGAAGTAGAAAACCCGTGGAGTATTGGACAGGTGATGGGCCTCACCAACAGGCCGGGGTTTGGGCAATGGCCCCACCACTTAATAGTTGGAAGGTGTTTGGCAGGCCACCTCACGCTCCAGCCCTCACTGCCCTTGAGTTCGTAGGGAAGCGGTAATCTGCACCCTTTAGAGTGTGGTAGGGTTTCAGGAAAGATACTCATGGAAAGACCAGAGACCCTCACTAAGCACTTATCCCTTTCTCCCCCGACACTATATTTAATATTCAGCCTGGGAATCTGAGTTATTGGTCTTTTGATAAAAGATTATCCCGTAGCACAATTATTTGTATTTTCAACTTGTCTTGAATACGTCTGAGTTCTCAGACATCCTTTCATCTTTTAGGAAACTCTTCTACAGAGATATCTGTGTGTACTTCATTGCACAGACAGGAAGTTTGTTGTATTCATGTTTGTATGAGCAAAAAACTAGGAGTAGTCTATGTGTTCCACACAGCACTAAATGAGTCTTGGTTTTGTCTGTAGTAAGGAGTGCCAGGTGGGCACTAAAAGAATGAAGATCTAGATGAACTAAGGTGGAAAGATATTTCAGGTGTACTGCTCAGTGAAAAAGTATGTTACAGCAAAATGGGCAATGTGTTTCCACATTTTAGAAGAGATGTTTATGTGTGAGTGTAGATGTACATGTGTGTCAGTGCCAGAAAGTGACTGCAAGCAAACACATCAGGCCATTGACAGTAGTGTCTGGTGAGGATGTGGCCTAGAACTGGAGGACAGCAGTCAACAGGGAGCATTTTTTTTTTTTAATCACTCACTCAATATATAACTCTGTTGGAAGTTTTACAGTGAGAATGTGTCCACATCTGGCCAGATTATATTTTTAAACATCGGTAAAAGATTGTAACTTTCCCTGCCACTCAACTGATGCTGGGTAAATTAGTTCTGTGGGTGAAATTAAGCAAGTTGCTCTTTCCCTTCTATTTCAAGGAGTCAAGTCTGGCAGGCAGATTTGGGAAGAGCACTGGTCACTCATTTTTTTTCCATTCAGCTGATGGTAAAGGCTTATCTCCTGTAGGCACTCTTGTAGGTGCTGAGGATAACAAACCAGAACAAAGTTCCTGTCCCAATAAACACACCCAAGAGAGAGAGCACGACATTGATGTTGTGTAAAGAGGAGACAACAGGATAAAGGGTTGTAGTGTGAAAGCTGAGGTAGGGGTGGGACTGGAAAGGGGAGTACTTTGAAATAGGATAGTGAGGGGAGCTCCCCAAAGAGATGATGCTTCAGTAAACACTTGAATATTCTAAGGGAGTGAATCATGGTCAAGGCAGAAGTCTTGCAGTGGGACCAAGTCGATGTGGTCATGGAGCAGCAAGAAGCTGCTGGACAGTGGGAGGAGGCCGTGGAGGGCTTCGTAGGGCAGCGTAGGGACTGTGGATTTTATTGTGCATGCAACGAGAAGCCATCATGAGTGGTGGAAAGTAGTCAGATTCGTGGGGTATGTAGAAGCTAGAGATGACAAGGTTTTTGACGCTTTGGATATACCTATAAAAGAATTGATGTGAAATGCTTGAAATCTCCAAAAAATATGCTTTATCATGGCCAGGGATATAGCTCAGTGGTACCATGCCTGCCTCTCAAGTGCGAGGTCCTGAGTTTGCTCCCTGGTACTGAAAAAAATGCTTTTCCAGGATCACAGCACTGTTTTGTTTTGTTTTCTCTCATTGAGTTTATTGGTGCATTTTAGGCACACAGTACAGTTACCTTCATCATTGGGATCTTGTACCTCTACATGACAGGTCTTGGGTCTCATTTTTTCCCCTTGTGCCTGCCCTCCCTCGACACCCCCACCCTCCCCATTTCCATTTTTTCATTTTCTCATATATTTCTTCCTTATTCCCCTTCCCCTGCCCCTCCCACATTCCCTACACCTTCAGCCCGTTTCTTCCTATTTCCCATTGTCAATTATCTCACAGTAGGATCTTGTGTACTATTATAGTTTTTCACACCAGAGAAACTATTCGGTATTTACACATGTGTGACTTATTTATTTTACTTAGGAGTGTATCCTCACTATGTGTCCATGTTCTATGAATGACTCTAGTTTCTCATTGTTTATGGCTGAGATGACCAGAGCACTGCTGACAATGACTGGCAGAGGGAAGAGTTAGATTTTGCTGTGAGGTTTAGCATCCATTTTATGATTTGACCCTCAGAGATAAGAAATGTTGTCTCCATTTGACAGAAGAAAAAACCAAGCCCCAGACGGAAGATGTGGCTTCTAAAGGTCCCAAAGCGACATCTTAGAGGGACAGTGTTTTAACTCTCGGAGATCAAGTGCTGAGGACGTGTCCTATTGCCGCTCTTGGCTGGGGATGCAATGAACAAGCTGCGGGATGTGGTCGCCAGGAGCTCTCAACGGGAGATCTTTGTGAACCAGGTGAGTGGAGGAGGAAGGTCCTTTGAACTGAATGGGATTTCAGCACCTGTTGTTTGGTTCCTTTGAAGCAGCGGTGGGAAACAGCTCACGCTATACCCGGACTTGGCTAGCCATCAGCACAGGTGGTAGCCGTTGAAATCGGCACTGGCCAAGGCAGAGAGCCACTCCCCACCACCAGGGCCAGGCACAATGGGCTGCCTGGAGGGAGTTGCCTCAGGTTACCTCAAGCCATTCTTCTTCTACAAGCCAGCTCCTCCCTCTGCCTCTCTTTCCTCATCTCCTCTTCATTCTTGAGCCCCAAGCAGACTGCTTCCTACCCCCAGGTGTCCCAAGAAAAAGCAGGTGCCTGATCTCTCTTGGCCACCACAAACCCGTTTCTTCTCTCTCCTTGCCTGCCTGACCTGTGTGCAGCCTGGAGACTGGTGACCCTTCCTCCATCTTGCCACCATTATGTTCCTTGTGTTCTGGGCTTCTCCCTTCCTTTCATCTCTCACACAAGTGCCCTGGAACCTCTCCTTTGGCTCAGTCTCACCCCACGCATCCTTCTTCGTGAAATTTCCTTCCTTCTTCCTTCTCTTCTTCTTGCTTCTCTGCCTCTAGGCTTCTCTTCCCTTTTCTTTTCTGCCTACACAACGGCCTGATCTCACCTGGTCTTCGGTTCTTACTTTTATAGTGATTTTCCAAGTCTGTATCTCCAGCCCAGATCTCCCAAGTTCCCTCCTCCCAGTTGGCCACTAGGACCTCCGAACTTCAGGCCGTGACAACGGACTTGGAAGCAGTTGTGATGTCCAGGGAATGTAGAGAAGTGCTGGTTCACCTAATCTGGACTACTAAGACTGAAAAGCATAGGTTGAGACCAGGTTGTGAGGGTCCTGAAAGCCTCACTCAATGAGTTTTTTTACTTTCTCTTGGGCTCAGTATTAAAAATATAGGTTTCTAGGCCCAGAGAAATGGCACATTGTGTTTTGAAAGATTTACTCAGCAGCCTGCTGCAGATAGGTTGGGCTGGATTTTACTAGTCCAAGGCCAAGGGATAAGTGTGGAGGAAGAAGATGCCTGAGGAGTGGCCAGCTTTAGAAAGCATAAACACAAAACACTTCAGAGTAACAGAGGGTGATGAGTGAGGGTAGGGAGAAAATAAGAGAGAAGACAGGGAGGCTGCAAGCTTTCTCATAGCAGACATGGACAGCATTACGTTGTCTTTCCCTAGGGCAAGGTGAATATCTTAATCAGTTTTTTCCCCTGAAGTGTAGCTTTCTGCTAATTTTTACAATTCTCTGAATGAGACTAAATGGACTCATTAATGCTTCACTCTAACTGGAGAAATCAACGTGGTTTTCACTGCTTCTGTCATTATCAGGGTATCAGTTTGTTTACAGGCCAGCCTAGTGCTGTACAGGGGGTGATAAAATAGATAGCAAGTGTTTAAAACTATTTCTTTCTTTCTTTTTTTTTTGTGGTACCAGGGATCGAACTCGGGTCCTTGCTCTTGCGAGGCAGGCCACCGAACCGCTGAGCTAAATCCCCGGCCCTAAAACTATTTTTTGCACAAGACACATTGTCATTAATCCCCTTGCAAATGTTCCCCCTCACTTTGAACACACTTATGCCATCATTCCGTTATTTTCTGAAGCAGTTCTGGACGTCCCTTTCATGAGATTCTTTACATGTGTGAAAAAAATACATGAATGCTGCTGCTGCTGAGCACCATTCAAAGGAAATGCAGCCTTGTAGAGATGCTACGGTGCGTCTTCGTCCAGCTGGCACCAGGCGGCTTTGGCTCTTCCCCAAGGTCAAAATGACCGTGAAAGGTAAACATTGTGCGTTGATCCAGGCCATCAAGGCAGCCACAACAGCACAACTAAAGACACTCATGAAAGGAAACTTTCAGAACTGCTTCCAAAAGGAAAGAAGAGTGAAATAAGTGTGAAGTCGAACGGCACTGGCATTGGGCAAGAGCCCTCATGCTGTGTCATAACGTGGCAGAAAGGGAAGTGAGTACACACAAGCTAGAGAAGGGAAAATCAGACCAAACCTAGTTCTGTAACAAACCTGACGTTGTGATAACTAACCTACTCCTGCCATGATGACATTAATCCATTCCCAAAGACGCAGTCTTCACGACCTAATCACCTCTAAAAGGTCTCACCTCTTAATGCTGTCATAATGCCGATTACATTTCAACGTGGGCTTTGGAGGGGACATTCAAACCATACTGGATTCCCTGCACAAGAGGCTGGCCCATGAGCCAGCTGGGCCATTGGGACTCAATCTCAGGACCTCAGTGGAACTTTTGGCAAAGAGAATTTCTCTTTCCAGTAGGGTTACTGACCTGTAAAGAGATGAATCACGGTTGGTGAGTCATCATTTTGTCATCATGATGGGAGAGGCTGCTTGAGAATGAAGCCAGCTGAAAGATAGAAAGATCCATTTTCATGATATCCCTCCAGCAACTCTATTCAGGCATGCCTGCTCAATCCTACTCCTAAAGTTTTCAGCTAAGATGTATGAAAAGGTCCTTTAAAAATGGATTTTCTTGGGCTTGGTTTGAATTAACTTTTCATCCCTTATGGGCAGGAGGCTTAAGAGGCCCACTTGTGAAAACCTGGGACACCTTCTCCCCTCTTGCCCCTTCCTCAGATCTGAGAACAGGGACACACCCAACCATGCTGTAGATCACTCCTCTGTTGGTACATAAATGGGCCCTCTGAGAAGGGGCTGCCTCTGAGTCATCCCTGCTCCATATGGCTAGACTGTTCATTTTCTCACTTGCCTTGAAAAAAAGTAAGTGCTTTGAATCCAATACAACATTTGTTGCCTTGTAAAGAGGTCAGAATTATTTAGAATCACATTTTTTAAAAATATCCTACAGGACTGATAGCAGACAAACACTTGCAAGAGGATGTAAATTCAGTATAGGGAAAGTGTTGGGCTCACATTGGTTCCCCATAGACTATACTGAGCTTGAATTCTATAAGGAAATACTCTGGAATCATGTGTGTTTTAAAGGTAAGAGTATAGTATCCATTCACAAAGCATTCACAGATACAAAAACATAGCAGAGGGCCAGGGATTTAGCCCAGTGGTGCCACTGCCTACCTCGCAAGCACAAGGATAGGAGTTTAATCCCTGGTACCAAAAAATAAAAATAAAAATAAAAAACATAGCAGAAGTATGGCAGAGTTCATAGACATGTGGCCTCATTTACACACACATGCATACACACACACATGTGCACGCGTGTGCGCAGACATGTTCTGGGACACTGGCAGTTCTATTATAGGTTTCTAGAGCTGGAGGACTGCTGAGCTTACTTTTCTTCTGTTGGGAAGGATTATAGCGAATTCAGGGAGGGTCTGAGATCAGCTCCTCAACCACATTCACAGTGGGTTCCAGCCACTGTGTAAATGGAGCAGTTTCTCACCCATCCTATATTTTCAGTCTTCCTTAAACCTGTACATAAAAGGTATTTCACACTTCTTCACTTAGAGAATGCTTTTTGAGATGCCTCATATTTTGCTATTCAACTGAGCATTGTATGCAAGAGTTGTTTTCCCTCTGCGCTCTGTCCCATAGTGTTTAAAACACATCTCTGTGTTGGAATTTATCACATCATACATTTTTGTTATTGCATCTTGCATTTGTCTCTTTGGCTTAACTGAGAAATTTTGGATAGCAAGAACCATGACCCAGTCATCTCTGTAGCTCCACTGAATTTCATCTAGAGCTTGGCATATAATGGACATGCCAAGTAAATGAAAAAATATATCATAGATCTTATAAAGCTGTGCATCACAATTATGGGTGGAAGAAAGAAGTTTGCTTAGCTCCAAGAAGACTGATAACAGAACTGATAATTCAAAAAGGTGATGTCAAAAGTTGCTCTACTCAAGTCAAAGAAGTCTTGTGTGTACCTTTGTCAGTGCCTACGGAATTATTTTTTCAAACCCTTGGGCAACAGCTGAGTACTTTGGAATAAAATGATCTAACTCACCCACTTGCTTCATATAGACTGATTGATTCCTAATTGATTAATACCAGGATGGCCAGGGCTGGGGGGTGTGTCTCAGTGGTAAAGCTCTCGTCTAACCTGTGCAGGGCCCTGGGCTTGAGCTCTGGCACCCCTCCCACCATTACAAAACATTACAAAACATTACAAAACACCTAGGATGGCCAAACTGCCTGGAAAAGCTCAAGTTAATATCTGTTGCTCCTACTAACTATTCATAGTGCTCTGGTTAAGTCTGAAAAGGTCTCAGTGTGGACATAAATTCTTGGGCTACTCTATTAATGGAGAATCCTGTTGTTCTGAGATATCAAAGATAGAATTGGACTCAGAGATAGTTGCTTGCAAGTTGCAGAAGACCTTGACTTTAGCTATTCTTCATGTCTTAATAGTCAAGGTAGGAGGAATTTCTTTCTTGGTATCTCTCTGGTTATTTCTGCATGGGAAGAAGAAAATTTACTCCCTATCTTAATTTGTGGTCAAAAAATATCAATTTGTGCTATTTAATACCATTTTAATCTTTAGAACAATCATGCAGTAGGTATTAAAAGTATTTTAGAGATGAAGAAGCTGAAACTCAGAGAAGTTAAATAAATTAAGAACTCACAGAAAATAAGTGTTAGTGCCAATGCTAACCTCATTTAGAGTGGCTCTAACTTCATACTACTTCATGTTGCAACTTTGCTTATAATTTAGCAAAGATTTTTTGTAATCTTAAATTCCCTTATTTTGGAACTCATTTTCTCTTGCCTGAATTATTCAGTAATGATGTAATTCTCTCTCTACTGAAGAGTTATATTTTACATCTGTTGTGAAAGACCATTTTGGCTTATAATCCCAACTATTTGGGTGACTGAGGCAGGAGGATTGCAAGTTTGAGGCCCACCTGGGCAACTTAGACCTTGTTTTAAAAGAAATAACAAAAGGTGCTGGAAATGTAGTTAAGTGACATAACATCTCGGAAGTCCATCCACATTACTGAAAAGAGAGAGAGAGAGAGAGGAATGAAGGAAGAAAAGAAAAGAAGAAAAAATCCTTCTAGTCTATTAAATTCATTTGGTAGATTAATGCATTGCTTCTGATATGAAGTGAGGTTGGTTTTGTTATGAACAAGTATCTCTGTTGTAATTAACCCAAGTAATCATCTCTTGGCTTAGGAACTATTAATATGTAATTAGATAGGTATGACTGGAAAATATTTTTGATTATTGATAGTAAGGACAGCAGGGGAGTTATGAATAGGAACAGGAATTAGACAACAAAGCAAGTGTCTGGTGATTGATACCAATATCACAGTGTTGGTAACAACAGTGAGCAATTGGAAACCACCTGAGTCTAGGCTCTAGCCATACAAGGGAATACCATAGAGCTGTGTAATTACGGACACTGGCGTAGAATGACAGACCCAAAACACTGCTAAAGGCAAAAGCAGGCTATAAAAACATATATATCATGATATTTAAAAAATATAATACCTATCTAGGAAAATATCTCAAAAGGTATCTGGTAAATGCCTCTGCTATTAATATTAAGCATGGGTTTTTTTTTCTTTTTTTTTGACTTACGTGTATCTTCTAAGTTTCCAATAGCCAATATAAATCAATATGCAATATTTAAGTTAAAAATTCATAAGTATATCAAAGAAAAGAAAATATCAGTTTTTCTTTCATTACCATCAAGATATATGCTGTTTAGCATCAATAAAAAAGGAAATCTCGACACACTCTACAGTATGGAGGTACTTTAGGTCTTTATGCTAAAGGATACATACAGCCCAGTCATAGAATAAATGCTGCACAATTGCACTTGTATGAAGAATATAAAACAGTTAACTGCATAGGAGCAGGGAGTGGTTGCCAGAGACTTGAGAGAGGGAAAAATAGGAAAGAGTCATTGAATGAATACAAAAATGCAGCTATACTAGATTAGTAACTTCTAGAGACCTGTATACAACATTGGCCTATAGCTAACATTGCTGCACTGTTCACTGAAGGTTCGTTGAGAAGGTGCACCTCATGTTGTGTTCCTACCACGTGGAAAAACTTTGAAGGCTGTGTGTGTCATGCAAGACACTGTCCTAGAAAAGATCCTCCTCCATTATCCTAGGGACATGCCCCAACCTCTCTCCCGAGGGCACTGAGACTCTTCATTCAGTTACTGAGTGCCTGTTACAGGTGAGGAACTGTGTCATAGCTTTCTTTTTCTGGGGTTTCTCCTGTTAACTCCACAAAATAGAAATTAATATTCCCACTTTGCAGGCAAGGAACTGATTTTGAGAGGAAACATCTATTCTAAACGAGATTCTGCTCTTTTAGAAGAACAGCCTCCCTTAAAAAAAAAAAAAGAACAGCCTCCCTGATGCCAAGTCCAGAGCGCTTCAGGAAAATAGCAGCTTGGAATGGGAATACAGTTTAAGCTTGAATTTGAGAGGAGAGCAAGCTGACTTAATGTCCTCTGAGATTGAGAGTATAGTCTAACCGTTCCTAAGATGACTTGTATAGTTTGGCTCCTAGAGAAAATGTTTGTTGGAAAAATTATTGCATCTCTGAATGGATGGTTGCTTTGAGCTATTGCATTTATTAGCCACTACTTACCGAGTGCTCTCACTATGCCAGCCCCCACCCTGAGTACTTTGCAGAACCATCTTATTTAATCTTTACAACCACCACATGAGGTAGGTGCTTGCATCTCATTTTTGTTAATGAGGAACCTGAGGCCCACAGAAGAAACTCGATTAAGGTGACAAACTTGTATGTAACAGAGATCCCAAAAATCCATGCTCTTAAAGTTTTACTTCTTCCAGAATAAAAAGAAGAAAAAAAAAATGGGAGGACAGATCAGAGGGACAAACACGAAGACCTATGGAGGACCTTGTGGCAGCTAGAACTTTACGTTCTCTCAACTCACAGCAAGATTTTTTTCTCAGCATCACTGAGGATTGAACTCAGGACCTGGCACATGCTGAGCAAGTGCTCTACCACTGAGCCATGTTGTCAGCCCCTTCTTCTAATTTTGACACAGGCTCTCACGAAGCTACCTAAGGTGGCCTTGAACTTGGGATCCTCCTGCCTCAGTATCCCCAGCAGCTGGGGTTACGAACATGCACCACTGTGCCAGTCTGATCTTTGGCGAAAGGGCAATATAGTATGCTATGGTGTGGCAGGATAGAAAAACAAAACATGAGTTTGGAGTCCACATTGACTGAGTTCCATCAGTGCGACCTACCAACTGTGTAAGCTTAGATGAACCATGTCACTTTTCTAAACCCTGCTTTTATCATAAGCATTTGGTATGGAGCAGGGAGGAAACAGGTATGGAGGTGCCTAACACAGGCTTTGGCAGATACATTAGTCAGGCTATGCCAGGCAATGTGGAGTAGTAAATTCTCAACTATATTTTACAACACCTATTTTTCACTTACACACGTCCCACGCTGGCCAGACAAACCTCTTCCATTGCGTACCTCTGTTGTCGAATATGTGGCTTCTGAGTCACCCCAGTAGGAAGAAGGAGCTCAGGGAGTCACCCCTTAACAAACCACTTCAGTCCAGCGTGGAACACAGCACTTCTCTTTACAGTCCCTTGGCCATGCGCCCTGCCCAGGCAATCACAGGCCAGGCCAGAAACAGGGGAGCCTACCCATATCCAGCACCAGGGAGCATCTGTGCAATGAGTGTTTCCAATTCTCTTACTTGCACAAATAGTTTTTTTTTTTTTTTGGCGGGGAGGGGGACTGAAATTTATGGAAGAATCGAATGCTATTTTTCAAAGTGCTCTTTCATTCTAGGTAAGTAGAATTAGTCCTCACTTTTGTTTTACACTGCACATGAGAAGAAAATATAAGTGGATCACTGTGATCATTTGACAAACTTAAATTGTCAGTGGAAAAAAATTCAGAGTTAAATCAATAACAACGCCACATTTAGGGAAGTTAATTAGATGGACCAAATATCTCTTAGGGAGAAAAATAAAAAATATCTTAATCTGATATGTGTGTATGTATTTTCTTTTTTTAAAATTATATCACAGGTAATTAGAAGAAAAATCACAGTCACAACTATTTGAAGCAATACCTTAGAAGTTACAGAATACTGCAACCATCAGTCTTTCCTGCTTGTTGTGTTCCACCTGCCAATCCATCTTCAACCTTGCCACCCAAGAGATCTTTTGAAATTAGAAAATTTGATCAAGTCAGTTCTACTTACAAATAGAATAAAAAATTCTAAGATTCCACTACGTGCCCTGAAAAATCTTCTGTCTGGCTGCTTAACCTATTGCAATCTACTGTTTCAGCCTGTGATGGCTTTCTGTGTCAACCTAACTGTGTTAGAACTATGCTTGCCAGACTGTCCTTCCACGTACTTCTGGGTCAGGATTGGCCACAGGAAAAAAAAAATTGCTTCAGGAGAGACTCAGGTGGAACTCATAATATGACAAGATTTTCTAATGAAAGCAATGGGATGGGAGGACATGAACACATTAGACGTCCGCTACTAATGTGTGCAGAGTATGTACTCCAAGTCAGGCACTGTTCCAAACCCCTAACACATACTAATAATCCATTTATTTCTGGTCATCATCCATTGATTAAGGTCACCTTGTTATTCCCATTTTATAGATGCAGAAACTGAGATTAAGCTTCCTGCCTGAAACTATCCAGTATATGACATAGCCAAGGTTTGGACTCTGACTGCAGCTCTACAAATCACTACAATTACCGCAGAAGCTTCCACAGAGCTTCTGGGAAAGTTTAACTGTCTCTGGAAGTAATATAGAAAGAGATAACTTCCTTTTGTA
This sequence comes from Fukomys damarensis, assembly GCF_012274545.1. Classification (NCBI taxonomy): domain Eukaryota; kingdom Metazoa; phylum Chordata; class Mammalia; order Rodentia; family Bathyergidae; genus Fukomys; species Fukomys damarensis. The sequence continues at coordinate 24,327,157 of NW_022900948.1, read as the reverse complement.
TGGATAAGTAACTGGAACTTTCAGCCCACTCTTTACAAGTGTTGGAACAAAGCAGAACCACAAAGAGTCAGGAGCTGATACAAAATTTTAAAGTATTGAATTATTCTCCACTGATGCGTGTGTATGTGTAATAGACATCGGCTTGCCGCCCTCCGATTGACTAGGGCTTCCTTGAAATAAAAGGGTCACATCCAATGGGCGATGGTGCACTGAGAATGGGATAGATTTTGGTGCAGTAACAAATCCCTCAAAGGAGACTGAAATCATTCCTTGCCCATAATATCTGACCATTATATGACCATGTCTCTACTACTTTCTGGACACAGGATGACCTCTATTCCTTACCTCTATAGTCGAGAGAATGAAACAGCCAAAACAACCTTGAATAAAACAACTAAGCTAGAGGCATCACACTACCTGATTTCAAAATAAGCTACAAAGGTATTAGTAACAAAACAGTATGGTATTGATATAAAAACAGACACACAGACCAATGGAACAGAAAAGAGAGCCTAGAAGCAAATTCACACATCTACAGCCAACTCCTCTTGATGAAGGTATAGAAGATAAACACCAGGGAGAGGACCATCTATGCAATAAATGATGTTAAAGAGCTGGGTGCCGTGTTGCATGCCTGCAACCTTAGCACTCTAGGAGGCTGAGGCAGGGGGATGATGAATTTAAGCATACCTTGGGCAACTTAGCAAGAGTGGATAAAGAAAATGTGGGGTTTTTAAAAATATAAAGTGGAGTACTACTCAGCCATAAAGAACAAGAAACTTTGTGTACTGTTGGTGGGCATGAGTTGGTTCACTCATTATGGAGAACACTTATGAAGGTTTCTCAAAAAATTAAAATTAGAACTATCAAATGAGCCAGCAATCCAACTACTGGGGATGTATTTGAAGGAGATAGAAGAATTACTATATCCAAAATATATCTGCATTTTCATGTTTATCACAGGACTATTCACAATATCCAAGATAGTGAATCAAGTTAGGTGTCCCTTGATGGGTAAATGTGGCATATACTCATGGTATAGTATTATTAAGCCATAACAAATGAACAGAATCCTGCCATTTTTGACAACATAGATGAGCCTAGAAGACATTACATTAAGTGCAATTTGCCAGATGCAGAAAGACAGGCACCACATGATCCCACTTGCATGTAGAATCTAAAAGAGCTCATTTCACAGAAACAAATAATTGAACAGTGGTTCTACCAGAGACTGGGGAGGGGAGAGCAGTTGGGTCAATGAGTACAAAGTGACAATTAGATTAGAGGAATAAGTTCTGGTACTCAGTGGCACCATAATGTGACAATACAATGCAGTAATGCATTATAAATGGGTAGAAGAAAGGATTTTGATGTTCTTACTAAGAAGAAATGATAAATGTTTAAGAAGATGGATATCACCCTGATTTGGTCCTTATACAATGTATATAGGTATCAAAACATGTACCCCATAAATATGTAAATTATTATGTGTCATTTAAAAATTTTAAAAATATCTGGAAGTAGTATGTCACTTCTGCTTACCTCTAATTTGCCAGAGCAAAACATATGGCCATATGTGAGTCCACAGTGTGAGCAGGACAATCTCCTCAGTGGGAGGGTCACTGACATGGTGGAGAGTTAACAAGTTGCCATGGAGACATTTCCCTTCACCATAGGTTGGATGGACAGAGGTTGGAGAGGCCATCTTTGGCCTCTAGTAGCCTTTTATATTTACCTCCATGTACTGTACAAATATCTTGTCCTCAACCACGAAGTCACAAGAATTAGGGTACAAGGGCACTTGGTTTGATCCCAAATTTATTCAGTAATCTAAGGCAGCACTGGAATGTGAGATTTTTAGGTTCTTATGTAGGGCTCTATGGCTTTAATAAGGGATACCTTGAGCAGATTGGCAGAGTCTGTGGCATGACCTGAGGAGCTGGACCCTTGGCCCTTCAGCTTCCTTGACATTTCCCCCTCTTTTCATGGCTGGAAGGAACTGGCCCATTGACAAGACTGGTAGTGGCCACACGGGCTCAGAGAGAACTGGGGAGCATGTTGAGCACATATATGCTCCAGACTGTATTTTTTTCCTTCTTATTAAGACTCTGGAGACAAGAACGTGACAACATTTTGGCAGCTGGGGCTGTAGCCATGTGTGAGGAGAAATGATTTGCATGAGCAATGCAAAACCACCTGGTTTATAGCAACTGATTCTGAACAAGTTAAATGAATCAAATTCCCAGTTGGATACCAGAAACTGACACACACACACACACACACACACACACACACACACACACACACATCCTGAAAAATATTAAAGACCCTTAAAAACAACATTGTAATTCCATACAAATCTACTACTCAGGAATGTTTTGCCCTCTTGCTCTCATCAGTCACTCCCTCCTCAACTCACTGCCTGATCCTTGGTTTTCCTGGTGAGTGTGTAGGAACCTTCTTGATATAACAAGTGTATGGCTGAGCTCCCTCTCCTAACCCCAGCCTTCCCAGGACACCATTATTCGCCCTTGTCCTCAATAGTACAAAGAAGCTGGAGAAATGGTGTTTGTCCTTTAACTACCAGCAACTAGAGCTCTGAACATCTTGCCAAACTCCCTGATTAGTCTTTTGCAGACTAAAGTTTCAATACATTGCTGTAGACTGTCACATGCTGCTTGTGAGTCTATCATAGATTTTCATGTCCATTCAGCCTTCCAGGGCCCCTGTTGCCCACCTCCAGGTATGAAAGCAAAGCCATATCCCAGCAATATATTTATTTTCTGGAAGGGTTATTGTCAGGGTTGGGTATCATTTGGTACAGCTTGGAGAGACAAGGACATATGTCAGGGTATTACAAACAGGGCATATGGTTGGGGAAATCACAAAGATGGCTTTATAGCATATGAAAAGAGCACTAAGAAAGAAGCTGAAAACTGATTTTAAGACTGACTTCGGCTACTAATTTTTTTTTTTTTTTTTTTGGTACCAGGGATTGAACTCAGGTCCTTGTGCTTGCAAGACAGGCGGCAGAACCACCGAGCTAAATCCCTGGCCTCAGCTATTAATCTTGATAATATTGAGTTTAGTTGGGCTGTTGTGCTTCACCCATTCATTCAATAAATACATATTAAGCACCTGACATATGCCAACACTGTACTGGCTGCTGAAGGTTGGGATTCTTGTGGCGGCCATCCTTTAAGATGACTCACAATGGGTCCGGGGGATTTAGCTCAGTGGTTCCACAGGCTGCCTTACAAGCTCAAGGTCCTGAGTTTGATCCCTGAAAAAAAGATGGTCCACAGTGATCCTTGTTTCCCTTCCCACCAGGAATGGGGCTGATCATACAATCAATAGGAAAAAATCACAGTGTGACTTCCGTGGCTGGATCACAAAAGACATTGTGGCTTCTGCAATGCTTTCTCTTAGACTGAAGGGGAAGCCAGCCTCCATGGCTTGAGGGTGCTCAGTGGTCTTGGGAAGGGCCATAGAAAAAGAGGCTACCTGCCCACAAGTAACCCCATGGGGGTGAGTCATATTGGACCACAGCCCAGCCAAACCTTCAGATAATTGCATACCTACTCATACATGATTACAATGTCAGGAGACTCCAATCCAGAACCATTCAGCAAAGCTGCTTCTGAATTCTTGACACACAGACAAGGAGATAATCAATATTTACTATTTTAAGCTTTTCTGTTTTGGAATACTTTTTTAAGAATAATGGATAGCTAATATAGTAATGAGTAAGATATACAAGAATTCTACCCTACCTTTATGGAGATTATGGTCTAATAGGTGGGGATAGAGAAACTAGGTGAAAATAAATAAGTAAATAAGTATGAATTGTGATAAGTGCTCTGAGAAAAAGAAGCACAGCGCTAAGCTGACATGCAAAGTTCTCTAATGGGTGAGCTCTTGCACTCAGGGTGGTCAGGCCACGTCCTCTAGGGAGCTAATGAGTGGGTTGACTCTAAAAAGTGACAGTGCTGGAGGAGTCATTTGGAGCTGGATACAGAAGTTCTACCTGAAGGATGATAGAGCCTCCCTGACTTCTCTTGACCTTCCATCTCTGACTTTGTTTTCCTCATTCAAATCTTTCATTTATAGTAAAATTTAACTGACTTCAGAGGATTAAAAAATGTGGCAGATATCATCCATGTGTTAGCATCGTAATTCACTCCTTTAAGATGTGTGTCACCCGGCATCCTCTGGTACAGTCTACTCTTGTTACCTGCCATCTTGGAGATGAAGTGGTGAGAGGCTCTTCTTCCACACACAGATGTTTCCGAGATTGTCAGCTGACAATATTTGCCATCTGGGTCTGATTGTCTGGCCCAGTCCACAACTTATGGTTACTTTGATAAGAAGGTAGAGAAATAAACTTCTACCTTGGCATTTGGGGGTCTTCTGATGGGTGTAGCTTATTTAGTCCTTGTGTGGGGTCTTGGAGGCCAGGGTTTGAAGTCTGAATTCTAACAGCAGTACCCAAGTCATTGCAGCATTTTTGGAAGCAAAGCAAAATTATCTCATCTATTCTTTAAAAAATTCACTCTGGCTGGTCCGTGGATTTATGCTAAGAAGTCTCAGGTTTCTAATTGGTAAAACAGGAGCCTGAGACAAAAATTTCCACCCTGCTTATCCTCATAAAAGCTCTCCACTCCAGACTAAACATTCCAATCTTTTTAACCATTCTTCACACAGCTTGGTGTCTTCCTGAGCTTGGTTCTTCCCTGAAGAATATACTTGTAGTCACATCTTCTGGATTTGGGGTACTAAGCCAACCCAGCACTCCATCCATGGCTTGTTCAATATGACTTAGGACAGAGTTGTTTGGTTCCTGGTGAGATCATGTTTGACCTGTGTCAACAGTTACAGTTTCACTGAAAAATCTCTCTAGTGCTACCCTTGGAGGTGAATTACAGGCAATCATTCTTTGCTACCCTGAACTGTTCCCAACACCGTCGTGCATTCACCTTATAGTTGGCAACAGAAAGGCTTGGGAATCCATGCAAACATCTCTTCTGAGATGAGGTTGGGGTAGCAGTTAATTGTGATACAGGTATAATCCCTGCAAATGTGGCAGGTTCTTTTAAAAACTGGTAACAATGACAATCTTTGTATTTGGAAACACCAAGGACTTGAATCTTAGTTCCAAAACGAATCATCTGAGAATGATGCTAGAGATGGATCTGAAACCTGATGGGTAGTTCTCATACAAAGGATCAACTCTGCCTGGAGTTCAGATAAAGGATCACACCAGCTAATTTAGATAGGAATAATAACTTTCCAACTGGAGTAACAGATAAGTGCTTCCAGCAACGGCTTCTTTAGGCAGTGAATCCACAAATGGCTGGCTTCAGAGAGAAGGAAGAAATGGCACAAGACAGAGAAGAATTTAGGTCAGCCAGAATGGGGCCCAAAAAAGTCAAGTTCAGAAATAATTTAGCAGATAGGGATCCGGAGAATATGTGGTTTGCCTGACAAATGACATTTACTTTGAAAGCGAAAATGAAATTGGAGAAAGCAAAATTGCTGCATAAAGGGTCCTGGAGATTGAAGAGAAATGATATCAGAGGGGAAAGGAGTTGCACAACGTTTCTAGTTAAGCACAGAATTAGAATGTATAAATTTTGGTCTATAAAGGGTCATGTGAAGATCACACAGATAATGGCTTAATCCCAACCAGCTCCAAAATGATGTTCATTAGCAGAGGATCTCAAGCTCTTGACAAGCATGCCTGACCAGACTCACACTGCTTTCTGTCGAAATTGCTCATTTTGGGTGGAGCTCTTTAACAGAACAAAACTATTTAATTCAACAGTTAAGCCAAGAAAAGATAGAAGAAGACTTTCACCCCGAATGTCAAGGGGTCTTGGAAGAGCTAGAGTGGAATGGGAGGGAGGGAAGGATGTTGCATATTGAAACAGAAGAAGCACATGGAGCTGGCAGAATCTCACTCTTACAAAATAATGATCCTTGGCCACCTAGCAAAAGGCACATGGACCTCTGCCTAGGGACATCTGGGCTTCATTTCTGGTCTAATGAACGACCCTCGGTGAGATTGTTAGACTAGTCATTTCATCTCTGTGAGATTCGTTTTATGCATTCCTGGGACACAGATAATTATATCTCTTGACTCCTGTCTACTCCATAGGGATAAAAGATTGCATTGTGCTTTCATTAACATTAACCCTCACAATAATTCCATAAGGGGGCATGGTTAGCTGTATCTTATGAATAAGGAAACCGAGGCCCAGAAATGTGAAACTACAAGAGACAAACTTAAGTGGAAGAACCAATACTAGACTAAGCCCTGATGTCAAAAACTTGGCTTTCCATGATTCCACAGCCATCCAATGAATGAGAAAGAAAATTGTAATTGCCTATTCTGAGATGTAGCATACTCTGGTAAATAATGTATATTTCAGAATAAGCCAACTTTGGTTCACATTCTAGCTTTGTCCCTTTCTACTGTTGTCACTTGGTCACAAAAACCTTAGCATCCTTGTTTGTAAAACGGGGATCAAAATGGTCCTTCAGCCCAAATGATTATTCAGTGACTACAGAGTGCCTAAGTGCTAAATGGATGGAAACTTGCTGTCATACCTAGCTATGGAAATGTACTGTTAAAATGCACAATGGAAGAGTGACTGGGAAGGATGTCCTGAAGTCCGACAAGATAACTTGAAATTTCTGATCGTTCATTTATTGAATAACTAACCTTAAGAAAATGATTTAACTTTTCCAAGTCTCAGTTTCCTCATCTGTGAAATCAGATAAGACTTACATGTCTCATAGCATGGTTGTGGGAATTAAATAAGGTGCTCCAGAGGATGGCACATGGTAGGTGTACCGGAATTATCATCCATTATGATGTAGTTTTGTGATTGTTAATTAGTGATGAGGAATAAAGGCCAGAGCCTTATTAAAAAGTATACCATTTCCCCTTAAAGAGAATCCAGGGTGAAACAGGGTTATTGGGATGTTAGGGGAATTTTGTTCAATTCTCTAGACCTGGAGCCATATCTGCAATTTGGAATCCTTGGAGTCTCAGCATGTCTCCTCTCTCCATCATGCTTTCCAGTGAATCCTACCTCTCACTCTCTCTAACAACTACATGGGGTTCTTCGTGTGATTTTATTTGCATTTCCATCTATCGTTTTGTTGATTCCTTTCCTTCCTCACACATTGATTCTTTTATATATTTATCTGTTTTTTTTAAATATTGAATTCTACATACGTCTCTCCTTGGTGTCAACCCATGGAGATGTAGCAATGGATCAGAGATGATCATGCCACTGTAAGCCTAGTGTGTTTGGGGAAACATGAGGATGTGCATAATCCCGAAGTGCAAGTGAAGATGTGTCGCGAGCCGCAACGTCAGAATCCTGCCAGCAGGTCCCAAACCCGAGGGAAGAACAACAGGAGAGCAGTTTCACGAACTTAGTTCCAGGCTCATGCTCTACCGCAGCAAGGCCCCGTTTATTTTTCAGGGTGGGGTATATATAGGCTAAAACCGAAACCAAAAGTACAAACAGGGTGTAGCAGACTGGAAAGGTCACAAGGTAAAGTACAAACAGGGTGTAGCAGACTGGAAAGGTCACAAGGTAAAGTACAAACAGGGTGTAGCAGACTGGAAAGGTCACAAGGTTCTACAAGTATTATGGGCTACATTTGCTAGGCAACAGGTCAGACCACCAGTTGAACCAGCCCATTGCCATGGGCTACAGCACGTCCGTGCTGGTGGGGTGACTCAAAGTTCAACCATGGCTAGGCCTATGTCAAGGCTTACCATGATGGCTCACCATAAAGATGACTGCAGGGTCACTACAGGGAATGGTTACATTTGAGAGACACAGGGAGACACAGTTCACAGCCATGTGGAAGGTGAATCCTGAGGCAGGGCATGAACTGGATCTGGGTGAGAAAAGGATGCTCATGGTAGCAGCACAGCCAAGGAATCACAAGGCTTAGAAAAGATGTACAGCCTATAGAGTGAAAAGCTGACCACCTGGATGCTTCAACTCTGAGACTTACTGTGGGCAGCCTTGCTAGGTTATAGGGGAGAGACAGAAGAAGTTAGAGTGCAGGGAGTTGCAAGGAGCTCAGGACCAGGAGTCACATTGACATAACTTTACATTCCATCTCTACTGCACACAAGCTGGATGGCTTCAGCATTTCACTGTTGGTAAATGAGGATAATGCAGCCTTTCTTAGAAGAGGGTTGTGGGAATGCACATGAAATTATATATGTGAAATATCTTCCCAGAAGACACAGATCAGTGGAAATCAGGAAGAGGCAGAAAGGTCAGGGGCACCATGAAAAGAGCATGCAGCTGCACTTGGATGCTGGTGGGCACCAGAGGAGAAGGCTGCATGGTGTCTAGATTTGATTAATAGTTCTCTGCCCAGAAGGAAGGGACCGAAGGGACCACGTACATTTGATCAAGCTGACTAGTAAAAACTGATAAGCATAATTGTTTTTGTTTGTTTGTTTGTTTGTTTGTTTGGAACAGGATCTTGCTATGTTGTTCAGGCTGGTCTTGAATTCACTATGGAGCTCAGGCTGGCCTCGAACTCATGGTGATCCTCCTTGCCTCAGCCTCTAAGTGCTACCATGCCAGGCTTGCTACCAGTCATCACTAGCTAATGATATCAGGTGTCTGGAGACAATTCATTACATGATCTGTTGTACAGGATATTTACTCAAAAACAAAGTATTTTAACCCTACAAAACTCTCCTACCATGACATCACAGCAGGAATCATCACTGTAGCCCAAATTCTTGTAAATGTGCGTTACTTTCTGATGTGTGGATTGATCAGCTCATGAAGAAATTGAACCAGTTAGAACTCAATTGGGCCAACCTGTCACAGACAGGAGCTCTTCTCAGAGTTTTCAAGTGCGTCTGCTGTGGAAGTTTATGTGGTGGCACTTAATATGCAACATCAGCCACCTAAAGACATGAATTACCCATTACCAGTACAGAGCATGACAATGACGTCAGCATAATGATGGAAATGTCTGCAACAGGGCAAGGCAGACAGTTTATATCAGGTGCTGCAAGCCGACATAAGTGAGAACTGAAGGTTGAGCTTGCTGGTGTTTGTGCTTTCTGTGTCTTCGTAGCTCTAGGTACAATCTCTGTTTGGAAACATCAAATTCTCTTTGCCTTACATAAGTCACATTTGCAAAGTGGTCAGGATTCGGGTGGTACTGGTGGTGGTGAAGTTGACTAGGATTTGTAATTAGCTCACTCTGTCCAAGATTTCAATATATCGCTGACACTCAAATATATTTTCCAAACTGAACAGATTTTAAAAGACAGGCTTCACTGGCATTCAATGACACAGGCCTCCTGCTAGTTAAAAGCCAGAGATCATTTCTCAATTTCTATTGCTCTCCTTTCAAAATCCTAGAGGTTCATATCTCCCAGTCAATTTCTTAACAATAGCCTTCCTTCTATCTTGCCTGAAAATGCACCCCTTTTCAGGGTAAAGCTCCATTACATTTTTGGATCAGTTACTTTTCAGCTAATGGTTGTTGTTAATCCCACCGGTCACCCAATCTCAGAGAAGGAGAAACACTAGATCATTCATGGCCTAGCCACTCATATGTCCAAATCTCAGGTAAATCAGTGGTGTGTCATTATGTGAGACAAATTTAGGAGCAGAGGGGATATGATTGAAAATGACTGCTCAGGGTCTTGAGCATGCTGAGGTCTTCCTTCCAGATGGAGACTCCCCTTTGTAATTGAATACATAGACTTAAAGCATAAGAGAGAGGTATTGCCTGAAGATACTGATTTGGGAGTTATGACATGGAATAGATACAGTAGAAGCACGTGACTAGGTGCCATGACAAAGAATAGGTACTGAGTGGAAAGTAGAAGAGGGTCAAGGACAGATTACCCCAGGAACATCAGTATTTGAAGAATGAACAAAAGTTAAGGACACAAGGAAAGCTACCCACAAGGATGAACATAGAGGAAAGAAACAATACTCGAAAGACAAAGAAGAAATTTCTAAGAAGGATGTTTCCAATCTTGCCAAATGCTTCAGATAAATCAATTAAGGTTGAGCATTGAAAGCTCATTGGGTTTGACATATCGGAGGCAACTTTAGAGGTGAAGTGACGGAACAAAGACAGGTTGCTGAGACGTGCACTTCTTGAGAAAATGATGATAGGATGCAAAACTAGATGGATTAGCTTTGAAAAGAAGTTTCTCTTCCCAAGGGACCACAAGAATAGAAATAATAAACAAACAAACAAGTAAGGTAATAAATAAAAATAGTAAATTTGGGAACTAAACACTGATAAGGGGCTGGAAGGGGGAAAATTTATATATGGTGACATTTTCTATGTGTAGTTGTGGAAAAGATGAAACACAGGACTTGAGGAAAAATTTCAGTGGTTTGGGTCAAGCCTGTGAGGAATGGGAGAGGAGAAAAAATAAGATTGTGACCAGATGGCTAATGTGAGCTTAAGTTTTAGAGATACATATTGGTAGAGGTTGATTGTGGCCATAAATGAGAGTTCTTGGAATAGAAAAGAAGGCTAAGGAAATAGGTAAAGTCACATTCTGAAGGACGAGAGGCTGGAAGAGTCTTTCAACAGATCTCGAGGGCATCTGAGATGGCAGCAGGGGCTGGGGGTGGAGAATAAGACTGAAAATCATTGCCAACATTGAGCAAATGTTGAGTGAGTGTCTACTTTATGCCAGGCACTGGATGCCATGGTCCCCAGTAACACAGGGGATGCATTTGAACACAGCCCATGTATAAGAGGGGTGGCGACAGGAGACAATGGTGCAACCTAGTGTTGTGACTCAAGGAGACAAGAGGGTCTTTGAATTACACAGCAACGGGCTTGCCTGTTAACAGGAGTGAGGTTGGGTGAAGAGAATTCTGATCCCCTAGGTTGAGGGCTGAGTATTTTAAGGGCTTGGTGGTAAGGATTGTGGGCAGAAGAGCTGCCTCCCCTGGAGAAGTCTGCAGAGAAACAGAATCATTAGGGACACATCACGTGGCTGGCCATGTGTTAATCACTTGAATAATGACAGCATTTGGCCCTGATCTGAGGGTCCCTGGAACCTTTTTGAGCACCCATCTGTGCCGCCAGACCTTGAAAGGTTTACTGTTTCTCTCTGCTCTGTTGGCTAAGCCCTGCTCATACAGGGATAATGAAGGTCTCATTTGCCTCCGACAATATGGTGCCTTTCTGCATAATTTACATGTTTTCTTCAAGGCTCAGACACTAAGTAATGAGGGAACAAATTCTGGTATAGGGTCTTGCTACTGAGACATGGAAACCCCATCTCTCTGCCTTTATTCTTCTGTGGCATCTCCAGGGCAAGTCCACAGCCTGGGACGGTGTCTGTCTTAGTCTTGGCAGGCACCTGTTAAAGAGATGGCTTGGACTTCTCAGGGTAACTGGAGGCATCTAAGTGCTGGCTCTGTGTCAATGTCTCCTCCTGAAATTAAGCTGTAGATTTATAAATACTTCTTTAAGACTGGATTTTGCCTTCAGTTTCTAAGGATGTTGGTTATCACTTATTGAGTGCTTAGCATTTTGCTAAGAATTTAGACAAACTATTTTTTAAAATCTGCACTATAACCAATGAATAAATGTAGTCTATCTTCTTTCTTTCTTCCCTCTTTTTCTTTCTTTTACCACTGCTACACCACCTCCTTAGCCCTTTTCTTCCATCATTTGGATTCTTCATATCAGTTTGTTAATAGTGTTTTAGGACATGCTTATTTATTTATCTGAAAATCTTTCACCATATACTAACTCTGTGGAAGGAGACTTCAAGAAGTTTAGAGTACTGGACTGTAAAATAAGACAGAGTGAAGGTCTCCAAGGTTGAGGATGGAGTTAGGAGCCAGCTCACAAGAGCTGTGTTGGCTAGAAACGGATTTGGATTTCCTTCTGCACGTCATGGGGAAACATTTGAGGGTTTCAAGCAGGACACAAAGTAGACGGATATTCACCAGCCATCTCCTGTGCATCAGGTATTCTAGAGGGTGATAATTCAAGGAGCAAGTGAGACAAGCCAGGTGTTTAGAATGCAGAATTTGAGGACTCTCCAAGTGATCAAATCCTAACTTTTTGTACCCTGAATGTCTGACTTGCCCTATTTAGTCCAACCTCTGGAGGGTGCTAAGCAGGAGCAAAGAATGATTATAACGGGGCTCTCCACTGGTAAAGCATGGTGACTCATACAGAGAGGAGGACGTAGAGTTACAATTACACTTACACCAAGCAGTGAATGAAAGAATGACTTTAGGAGCATTCAATGCTATACATGTTCCTTTCGGAGATGAGAATGCAGCCAGTCCCATTCCTTCTGCCATTCTCTCGGTGAAACTTGATATAAGACTTTCCCAATGGCATTTGCTAAATGTTGGATTTTACTAATTCTGTTTTTGCTTTCAGCTGTTGATTTGTATTGGTCTCTGGGACCACAGGCCTGGAGTCAGGTCATAGAAACCCCTAAAATATAGGTTCATTTTTGGTCACCAGAATCCATAGAACTCAAGGTCAAGCTAGACAAGATCTCAGCTGCTTGATTTGGGAGGATGGTAGAGCAATCTCTGTTGTGTAAGTTTTAGAACCTAAGATTGCACATCCTTCAGATCTCCCTCATCTTTTTGACTTTGACTGTTGTCCAAAAACTAGTCCATTGCTCTTTATGAATTATGATCACCTTTGCCCTAAATAAAGAGCAGCTGTCATTTCAGGCCACTTCTACCTGCATGCTTTCAACCTGAATAATTCCTAATGGTTTAGACTTGTGTTATTAATATGTAGTGGGGATTAAGTGGCTGAAGAGCAAAACTGCGATGAGGTATCAGGTTACTGGAGGTGAGGGGACACTGCTGCCACAACACAGGAAGTAACTGTAGAGTAAACTGTGAAATACAGATCATGCAGACCCTGGCTTGTGAAGGGAGAGGCAGGGAGATGGGAGAAGATCTGCAGTTGTTCATTTCCAGAAGAATCGATGGCTAATTCAGTGGGGATGCTGGGAAAACGCTTGCCCACCCTGGCCAATGACAATGGGCTTGGGATTCTTTTAGGAAAACAGGTTTCTGCATACAGGCTAAAAAATTTTTGGGGCGGTGGTGTTTGTTTGGTTTTTGTTTTCATTGCATTTCATTTTTTAATTTTTTAAAAATATAGGGTCTTGTTGTGTAATCCAGGCTGGACTTGAACTCATTATGTAGCCCAGGCTGGCCTTGAACTCTTGCTTTCAGTTTTGATTGTCAATTAGATGATGGAAATCCACACAGTTCAGTGGTAGGGAGAGTGGTCAGAGAGATGAGAGACTTGGTTCGAGTCTACCTCTGCTACTATCCCCAAGACAAGGAACTTCTCTGCCTCCTGATATTTCTCCATTTCAAAGTGACCACATGATCAATGATGTTGCTTTCACTTTGGCGATTAACCATCCTATGAATGCTTTTGTTAAAAAAAAAAATCATTCCATCTGACCATACCTTATGTAGGACGAACTGCGGGCAGTATCTCTTTCTAGACATATGGTAGGCTGTTATCTGTCCCCATATTTGGTAGGAAGTACAGGAGGAGGGGGAAAACATAACAGTGTCTGAGCCGACCTATTCAGGTAAGCTTTCAAGGGGCCCTCAATGTCTAGTACCTCACGTATCCCCCTCAATTCTATTGGTTGTTTCCAAGACTCTTACCCTGGGCCTACCTGTTTGGGAACTTTTTTTAAAATGATGCTTTCAAATTGCTGCTCTCACAGTCTTTAGTCCTAGAGGGCTTCATTGAAGCCAACCAAGCATGTGACACTTCAAAAGAAATGTTGCCACATGAAGCCACAGTGAACACTGATAATCCCCTCTTTGGGCACAGCATCTGTCTTTCCACTGTACTCCCACAGTCTGCTGTGTAGAATGAGAGAAAGGGCAGAGGCTCCGGAGCATACAGAGATGTAAGGCCTAGTGCAGGGGCTGAGCTCCCAGAACCTCTGCTTTCTTATCTGTAAGGAGAAAGTGACGGCATCTGACTGGAGACTGAGAAGCGCCTGAGAATGAGCAGAGCACACGAGTGTGAGTCTCTTCATTTTCAGTGCCCGCTTAGCTGAGTCTCCATCCTCTATCTCACTCCAGATGACTTCACTCATAGGAATCTCTTTCCCTTTGCTGTTCTTGGTTGTAAATGTGAGGAGATGACCTAATTTTGGCAAGGCGATATGAGAGAGAACTTGAGGGACTTTTGGAAAATGTTTCCTTCTTCCTAGTAAGAAACATAAGAAAGATGGTCCCAGCTTTCTTCTGAATAATGTGTTTTCTGAGGAGGCCTCTGCAATTCTTGTAGTCATTTTTTATTTATTTTTTTACTGGTCTGAGAATGAAGCCAATGTAGAGAGAAGAGTAGAGACCATAGTTATAAGAAAAGCAAAATCAAAGCCCTCACAGCTCTGTCTGGTGGTGCCTTACCTCTGGACCTCTTGTCATGTAGGTTGACGTATACATTTCCTTGTTTAAACAGATTTAACTTAGATTTTTCTGCCCTTTGCAGCTGAAGACATCCAGATTGTTAAATGCTTCATTATGGGTTCCTACTCTTTATCATCGTTGGCTCATGTTCTCACAGTGCATCCCAACTTCCTTCTGCTATTTGCCTTGATTTAGTGCCCACTTGGGGCTGCTCAGTCGGTCATTGCCTAAGACATTTCCTGCCAATCCTTAAACCATTGACATTTGGCCCTTTCTGCTGAAACAAGTCCTGGTATTGTTCCTCTGCCCCCAGATTTTAGGCATGAATAGTATTGCTGGAAACTTGTAAAATGATGCCCAGTGGTCATATTCTGAGTCCATACTTCCTTCCTTTACTGGAGCCTTAGCAGCTGCTCCAGTCAATCTGGATTACTCACTGTTTCCACCTCCATGCAGTCATTATTGCCATTCCAGCCAATGGACAGGACCTTACACACTCTCCCTCCCCTGGAGCCATCCTTCTAGGCCAATGCCAGATACCACCTTCCCATACTGGGGTATAAATGCCACTTTCTCTAACTCTTGCAATGTCACGTCTCTCTTCGAATCCATGGGCACCTCCTGATGTAGGTATCTGCTAATTTCCTATCAGTAGACCCAATTCAAGGAGAAGTACTTTTAAAATATGAAGAGCCATACAAGTAACTATTAAAAAGGAAGCAAAGGATAAAGGCCAAGTGTGCAGATTTTAAATCTGCCAGATTCTAGTCTGAAAATGGGCTGCATTTAACAGCTAAGGGGAAGTATAGAAAACGTTAAACTTTATGTCACAATTTTTATCCAAAAATGTCACTAATACCTACTTAAGGCAGTGGGGAGGATTATATAGGGAGGATATATAATTATATACATAAATACATAGAAATGCTAAGCATATGGTAGAACATCAATATCATTTTCTTTTCTTGCTTTTCATTGTAAGTCTGAGAGAGCGTCTTTCTGCTCCCTGAATGTGTGTGCATGAGTGTGCATCCGTGTGTGCACGTGTGCACACACACGTGTGTGTGTGTGTTTGTGTGTACACATAAAACCCTCTTATACAGCACAATCTGAAGTTCAAGCCCAGCGTAGCTCAGTGTGAAGGTTCTGGGTTCAATCCACAGTACCACAAACAACAACAGCAGCAGCAACCCAAACTTTCCTTCTGGATATCGAATAGTATGTAATGTTAAAAAATTAAATTCATTTAGGTAACGTTTAAGTAAACATTAAATTCTTCTACCTTGTCCATCAGATGGAAACTGGTGCATAGACATGAACTGAACATTCTATGAGCGCCTCCTGCTGGCGAGAGATGTGCTGCGGGAAATGTGTAGACGACCTGGAACTGATCTTGATTCCTCATCACAAGTCAGTGCACAGGTACAGCACTTCACAGAGAGCTAAAGCTTCTGTGGGGTAGATCGCTTGCTCAGATGCTTGCCCTCCTATGCAAATTTAAGGGTCCTTCTGGTTACAGTACTTGAGTGGTTCTTGATCTTTTATGGGCATAATAATGAGCTGGGGTCTTCTATGTGGGTAAATACCTAGCCTTGTTCTTAGAGACTTTCCTTGGGGAGGTGTGGATATAGCTCAGGACTCTGTACATTTAATAAGCATACAGTGTGGTCCTCGTTTAGGTGAAAAGCACTGTGTTTTGGGTTATGGATGGTGGCAGGAAAACCGGTTCTTGCAAGAGTGACTGCACTGTGTTGTCCTGAGTGGGCCTGGCTGGTCAACAGGTCAACTTCAGTCTTGCAATGGGCATGGGCACCAGGATCCCATGGCAAAGGGAGAGGTCCCATGGCACGGGTAATTCCAAGAGGGAGCAGTTGAATCTTAGTAAGAAAGAGTTTTTGCATTTGTCCAGTGAACGGGATAAGCAAAATACCTGACTATTCTGTAGGCCTGACTAGTTAGGTGACTACCGCAAAGTAAGCTCATGGGAAAGAGGACAATAAACGAACACAGTATAGAACCACCAGGAATTTGCACTAAGGAAATGTGACAAAATGTTCTGTGTCAAATAAGATCTTTATTTTTTCATTGTTTTTTGACCTCTTTATTTTGTATAGTTCCTGTTGAAAACAGAAATAATCCGGTTTTGGAGACAGTCCTGGATGAGGTCAGTTACTGGCTGAGTAAGAATCAAATGATGTTCAATTATTTTATTAAATACTTTAATGGGCCAAACACCTTATACACATTATCTCTGATTTTCACAAGCACACCATAAGGCAAATGTTAATTGCCAATCTTTTTTCAACGATGAGCCTGAATTTCAGAGTGGTTAAATGCTTTGCCTAGAAATGCACAGCAAAGATGAAACTCGCTACCACAGGGTGAGCCTTTCTTATTAGAGGCTCTCTTGGTGCCTCCTTGTGCTCACACGATAAAGAACTTTACCCTTCTGTAGCCAGGAAAACACCTCCCAAAACTCACCCGTCCAGCCTTATCAGATACCTGGAAGAGAGAGCGATTCTGAAGCAGGAGAAAACCCAGGAAGATTACTTGGTTCCCATGTTCACTGCTTCCCAGCTGGGGACGACAGCTAATCTTGAAAATCAATTCAGCGCCTGCTTTCGCTGCAGACACTCCCCAGGGCAGGCCATGGCTCCTCTCATGCTGTTAAACGGCACAATAAGTGGGGAATTGAGCAGGATAAGACATGCAGCGGTTGCCAGTGTGATGAGGTCAGGGGCAGCTGTGTGCTGGGCCTGGGTCGTCCACAGAGCACTCGCTGCGGGGCTTGTAAGTGGCACAGGCAGCCTCAGGGGCAGACAGGGCACGGGTGGATGAGAAGCAATTCTGGCCCCTCCAGCCTGAGATTGAGCAGAATCAGCTCCTCTGAATAGGCTCAGTCTCTCCCTACCAGCCTGGGCAGGGGTCCCTTGGCTTTTTGGCAAGCTTGTCCTCCTCAGGATGATATCTGGACTGGCCCTGAGCCTTTGAGATCTGTCAACAGCGGATGAGGCTTAGCCATGGGTGACAACTTAGTAGGGAGCCCAGGGCCCACTGTGTGTGGCTGCAAATCTTCAGACATCTCATATTCATGTCTCGAGGCTGAGACTGTTCCAAGACCATGGCAGATTGTGCTGGGATCTTCTCCTAGATCCTGGAAAGCAGACAGGAAGTACTACTTTCAGGGAGGTCTGTTCTCTTTCAGAAAAAGGTAAGAGAAGAAGCTAGTGGTACCCAAATGGGACAAGCTGCCCTCTCCCCTTATGGCCCTGGGACCTTCATTGTAAAGCACTTTTCCTGCTAGGTCACGACTCTGGGAGGCAGGCAGGGCAGAAACTATTTACAGAAGCTACTGATGCTGAGAGACTTTAACAGGCATGAAATGGTAGAGGGCAAGTTCAAATACAGATCTTACTGTAAGTATCTTTTGTTTATACTACTACCGCTTGCTGCAAGACGATGTATGAGAGACTGAGCTCCTTCTTTCCTTAGGCTCCTGTCCTCTTGGGGAGGTTAACTGTGTTAACAGTCTGTATTTCTAGGAGGGCCACGAGGAGTCCCAGAGACAACAGATGTGCAGTCACACTGGAGAGCAGCATTGCAGAGTGAGGGGGTGGAATATTAATATTATTCAAATTCCTGCCACCCCGCCTCCTCCCCTCCAAATGTTTCCTCAGCGGTGGCTCTTTTTCCTGTCTCTTGCCTGCCCTGCTTTATCATCGGAGTGAGGATAATGAGAGCGAACATATGGGGGCTGTGCAGTGGGAATCACTGTCGCTATTTTACAGATGAGTAAGCTGAGGCTCCGGGAAACGAGGTTCCCCGGTTAATGAAGCAGTGTGGGGCAGGATGGAAATTTTCGTCACTCCCGCTGAGCCCGCGGAATCCCAGGACAGCAGCTCTTTTCCCAGGAGTGTTGTTGCCAATGCTCCACTTCGCCCCTCTGTGTGGTGACCCCAAGGCTCTCAAGTCCTCATGCTGCAGGTACAGTCACTTCTCACTTACACGCATCGCCAGCTCCCCCGTGGCTCTTAGGCAGAATTGTTTTCCCATCTGAGACCCGGGAACAGGGTGGTGAGGACTTTCTCCGCTGGAGGGCACAGTGCAGGCTGGCAGGGGCTGGGCAACAGGGCACAGCCCACCAAACCCTGTACTGTGCCCCCTAAAGTCCACGGGAAGAAGGGTGCTTGCTTTCTCAAAGCCCAGTTTGTCTGGGAATCTCAGCCATCAGAGGGAGATACACTACACAGTCTTTCCTTTCTAAGAATCATGAGTGATGGAGAGATCTTGGCACTGGGGACTGAGACAGAAAATCTGGATTTTAGGGATGAGCAGAGTTTCTACAGAGAGGGTGCATATGAATGAATTCCTGTTCTTCTTGCTCGTTGCCTCTCTCTCTCTCTCTCTCTCTCCCCCTCCTCTCTCTCTAGTTTTTTTTAAGAGTCTCACTATGCAGTTCAGGCTAGCCTTGAACTCACTATATAGCCCAGGCTGGCTTCGAACTTGGGCTGATCTTCCTGCCTCAGCCTCCCAAGTGCTGGGATTACAGGCGTGTGCCATCACACCTAGCTGTTCTGCCATTTCTTACAAGTGTAATCTTGACAGTTCACTGGGTTCCTCTGAACCTCAGTTGCCTCATCTGAAAAATGGGTGTTTAGCACGACTTTACAATGTATGTCATAAGCAGGGAGTGAATGATGTTCTAGCAATGGGGGACAATGGCAAATGAAGAGCAATGAGATCTTGGGGGGCTAAAATAACTTAGAGTGATCGTGTGCCGGGGAAGAAAGCAGAGATCAGGATGACCAGAATGACAAGACCGAGCCAGCGATACCCAGATCTGAAGTTGGGCTGTGAGGGAGTAGGTAGAGTGTTTCCAGCAGACAGTCCAGCCTGGGCATGTTCCTGACAGTCAGAGCACTTCTGAGAGCTCAGGGAGCCTTGCAACTTGGCCTGTGTGTGGCTGAAGAAAAGCAAGAAGTGGAGGAAGAGGTAGCCAGGCAGGGGCCAAAGCCTCACAGACCTCAGTGCTAGGGAAAGGGATGAGCGTGGCGTTACAGTGTGACACAAGGCCCTGGGAGGACTTCGAGCAGGGGAGGGGTGGGATTTGCATATTCATTTATTTATTTATTTATTTTTATTTTGGGGCCCACTGGTGGGGTAAACATTTGGGGGGCAAGCAGGAGATCAGTTTGTGGCTGTCTGCTGCGGCCTGGCAATCAATTCTAGAGGCTTAGAGGAGAGATAAAGAGGAGAGGTCAGATGTAAGATGTGTTCTGTGGATAGAGCTGGGAGAACGTGATGAGGGATTAGATGAGGGGGTGTGGGAAAGAGAATCCAAGAGGGCACATGGGTTTAGGAATTACCTCAGAGTCATCTGAGGAGGATTGACCTAGATAATGGTTGAGCAGCACCGAGCACAGTGCCAGAAACTTAGTAAAGGATCAATGCATTTTCATCTCATTATTCCTAGCACTGGTGCTCATGCTCATTTGAACTTTGGGTGAAACCCCTCTGGTCCTCTTTCCTCTTGTATGCAATATGGCAGGCCAGATACTCTTTCATCTGTCTGGAAAATACTTATTAAACTTTACAATGCACCAGCCTCTGTGCTGAGTACCAGAGACACAGGGTAAAGAAGACCGAAAGAGAACCTCCCCTTATGGAGCTCAGAGTGGAGAGGTTAATAGCGAACAGAAAGTTAGAAATCCTGGGGCAGGGCCAGGAAAGAGCGATGGCAGGAAGACCTTGTTTAAGGATGTGTTCAAGGAAGGCTTCCTGTTTGGAGTGTCATTTCAATGGAGGTCACAAAGACGAGTAGAGATTGGCAAGGTAAGGAATTAGAGTGTGCACAGTGGGGTGGTACAGAAAGCAGGTGGCAACACGAAAGACAAGTCTGAGGCATGAGAGAGCATCGTATTTCCAATGCAACATTTCCAACTTACAGGACATTGTGGAAAGAGGGGGTGGCAGGCTCATCACACATGGGCAGGGTGTTTACAGATGATCTGCAGGACCCAAAGCTTTGTCAACACCAACAATAAATGCCTTGTGGTCCTTGCAGGAGGATCTGGCCTCTAGTTATGTGCTGTTTAACCCCTTTACTGAGCTTAGTCATTAGTGGTTCTTAAATCCATGCCCATTGGCATTACAAGGGGAAGCCCTGCCCTCAAAGCTCTGGATCCAAGTCTCTCTCTCTCCTGCTCTCATGTGCAGCCAGGGGTGGACGCCGCTTAGAGATGGGATTCTGTAGCATCTTGCAAGTTCTGTCCTTATTTGCATCTGGGTCACTAAAATGTGGCTGGACCCATTACTCTAGCTTCCCAAGACACAAAAGTTCTGGAATTATGAATCAATATTTTGCTCTCCGTCTTCACTGGGGACAGATATAAGAAACCTTTTTTTTTTCCCTTAGTGCTGCAGATTGAACCCAGGTCTTTGTGCATGATAAATACACACTCTACCACCGAGCTATACCCCCAGCCCCAAGAAACAATTATCTTCCAGACATTGCTGCATTTGCTACAGAATTATTTTGGAAACTGTTACAGTGTTCGAAAGGCACACACTTTCTCAATCCTGGCTGTATTCTAAAAGTTACCACCTGTTTCCTGGACTTGAGCCAATTTGCCATCCATTTTTAATACATGTAATCAATTGCTTTGATTGTTTCTTTCAATTTTAGAATTGATATGCCTTCTCTCCCCAGATACTTAGAATCAGCTAATCTAACATGCTTATTTTTTTTTAACCAGGAAGTTCAGAATCAAATCTAAAATTCACCTAGAGTAAATTTACCAAAGTGCACAGACAATATTATCAACATACCCCTTTTTGGGTGCTTCTCATTTCACAGCTCTGATTTAATACTATTGTTAAGTATGTATAAAGAACGCCTTGTTTCTGAGACTGAATGAGTGCTCTTCACCAGCATCAGCCTGAGTACTTTGCTGAAGTTCATGGGAGAATGGCAGTTAGAGACCTAGGATCATTGTCACTGTCACGTGGGTGGCAGACAGCCTGAAACCAAAACACAGAGCCCTTGGGAATACAAGCATTTGTTGGACTCGCATCAATGAGATCAGAGGAAAAAGTATTCCTTTCCCGATTTCATGAAAGGGGATTGGATATTCCCAATCTGAGCCTCGGTTCGTCTTATAAAGGTTCTCTCTATAAATAGAAAGATGATAGATAGATAGATGAGATGGACAAGAAGAAGCTGGCATACACAGAGCATGACAATTTTCCCCTCCTCTGATTATCACAGCAAACCCCAGGAGCAAGTATCATTAGAAGCCCACAGAGGGGAAACTGAGGGAAACTGAGGCCCAGAGCGCATCAGTCAGTAACCCGGTGCTACAGTTCAGGTCACAGATCTGGTATGTGAGTCTGTCTTTGGCTGACAAACTCCCCATTCTTTCCGGATGTATCTTTCTCTCCCTGATAGATAATATGTAACTGTTCAGTGCCAGCCTGTGCTGGCCTTGTAAGAAGCAGTTTTCTCCCTTCCCCGGAGGATTAAACCTCCCAGGCTGGCTTCGAACTTGGGCTGATCTTCCTGCCTCAGCCTCCCAAGTGCTGGGATTACAGGCGTGTGCCATCACACCTAGCTGTTCTGCCATTTCTTACAAGTGTAATCTTGACAGTTCACTGGGTTCCTCTGAACCTCAGTTGCCTCATCTGAAAAATGGGTGTTTAGCACGACTTTACAATGTATGTCATAAGCAGGGAGTGAATGATGTTCTAGCAATGGGGGACAATGGCAAATGAAGAGCAATGAGATCTTGGGGGGCTAAAATAACTTAGAGTGATCGTGTGCCGGGGAAGAAAGCAGAGATCAGGATGACCAGAATGACAAGACCGAGCCAGCGATACCCAGATCTGAAGTTGGGCTGTGAGGGAGTAGGTAGAGTGTTTCCAGCAGACAGTCCAGCCTGGGCATGTTCCTGACAGTCAGAGCACTTCTGAGAGCTCAGGGAGCCTTGCAACTTGGCCTGTGTGTGGCTGAAGAAAAGCAAGAAGTGGAGGAAGAGGTAGCCAGGCAGGGGCCAAAGCCTCACAGACCTCAGTGCTAGGGAAAGGGATGAGCGTGGCGTTACAGTGTGACACAAGGCCCTGGGAGGACTTCGAGCAGGGGAGGGGTGGGATTTGCATATTCATTTATTTATTTATTTATTTTTATTTTGGGGCCCACTGGTGGGGTAAACATTTGGGGGGCAAGCAGGAGATCAGTTTGTGGCTGTCTGCTGCGGCCTGGCAATCAATTCTAGAGGCTTAGAGGAGAGATAAAGAGGAGAGGTCAGATGTAAGATGTGTTCTGTGGATAGAGCTGGGAGAACGTGATGAGGGATTAGATGAGGGGGTGTGGGAAAGAGAATCCAAGAGGGCACATGGGTTTAGGAATTACCTCAGAGTCATCTGAGGAGGATTGACCTAGATAATGGTTGAGCAGCACCGAGCACAGTGCCAGAAACTTAGTAAAGGATCAATGCATTTTCATCTCATTATTCCTAGCACTGGTGCTCATGCTCATTTGAACTTTGGGTGAAACCCCTCTGGTCCTCTTTCCTCTTGTATGCAATATGGCAGGCCAGATACTCTTTCATCTGTCTGGAAAATACTTATTAAACTTTACAATGCACCAGCCTCTGTGCTGAGTACCAGAGACACAGGGTAAAGAAGACCGAAAGAGAACCTCCCCTTATGGAGCTCAGAGTGGAGAGGTTAATAGCGAACAGAAAGTTAGAAATCCTGGGGCAGGGCCAGGAAAGAGCGATGGCAGGAAGACCTTGTTTAAGGATGTGTTCAAGGAAGGCTTCCTGTTTGGAGTGTCATTTCAATGGAGGTCACAAAGACGAGTAGAGATTGGCAAGGTAAGGAATTAGAGTGTGCACAGTGGGGTGGTACAGAAAGCAGGTGGCAACACGAAAGACAAGTCTGAGGCATGAGAGAGCATCGTATTTCCAATGCAGCATTTCCAACTTACAGGACATTGTGGAAAGAGGGGGTGGCAGGCTCATCACACATGGGCAGGGTGTTTACAGATGATCTGCAGGACCCAAAGCTTTGTCAACACCAACAATAAATGCCTTGTGGTCCTTGCAGGAGGATCTGGCCTCTAGTTATGTGCTGTTTAACCCCTTTACTGAGCTTAGTCATTAGTGGTTCTTAAATCCATGCCCATTGGCATTACAAGGGGAAGCCCTGCCCTCAAAGCTCTGGATCCAAGTCTCTCTCTCCTGCTCTCATGTGCAGCCAGGGGTAGACGCCACTTAGTGATGGGATTCTGTAGCATCTTGCAAGTTCTGTCCTTATTTGCATCTGGGTCACTAAAATGTGGCTGGACCCATTACTCTAGCTTCCCAAGACACAAAAGTTCTGGAATTATGAATCAATATTTTGCTCTCCGTCTTCACTGGGGACAGATATAAGAAACCTTTTTTTTTTTTCCTTAGTGCTGCAGATTGAACCCAGGTCCGTGTGCATGATAAATACACACTCTACCACCGAGCTATACCCCCAGCCCCAAGAAACAGTTATCTTCCAGACATTGCTGCATTTGCTACAGAATTATTTTGGAAACTGTTACAGGGTTCGAAAGGCACACACTTTCTCAATCCTGGCTGTATTCTAAAAGTTACCACCTGTTTCCTGGACTTGAGCCAATTTGCCATCCATTTTTAATACATGTAATCAATTGCTTTGATTGTTTCTTTCAATTTTAGAATTGATATGCCTTCTCTCCCCAGATACTTAGAATCAGCTAATCTAACATGCTTATTTTTTTTTAACCAGGAAGTTCAGAATCAAATCTAAAATTCACCTAGAGTAAATTTACCAAAGTGCACAGACAATATTATCAACATACCCCTTTTTGGGTGCTTCTCATTTCACAGCTCTGATTTAATACTATTGTTAAGTATGTATAAAGAACGCCTTGTTTCTGAGACTGAATGAGTGCTCTTCACCAGCATCAGCCTGAGTACTTTGCTGAAGTTCATGGGAGAATGGCAGTTAGAGACCTAGGATCATTGTCACTGTCACGTGGGTGGCAGACAGCCTGAAACCAAAACACAGAGCCCTTGGGAATACAAGCATTTGTTGGACTCGCATCAATGAGATCAGAGGAAAAAGTATTCCTTTCCCGATTTCATGAAAGGGGATTGGATATTCCCAATCTGAGCCTCGGTTCGTCTTATAAAGGTTCTCTCTATAAATAGAAAGATGATAGATAGATAGACAGATGAGATGGACAAGAAGAAGCTGGCATACACAGAGCATGACAATTTTCCCCTCCTCTGATTATCACAGCAAACCCCAGTAGCAAGTATCACTAGAAGCCCACAGAGGGGAAACTGAGGGAAACTGAGGCCCAGAGCGCATCAGTCAGTAACCCGGTGCTACAGTTCAG
Source organism: Fukomys damarensis (assembly GCF_012274545.1). NCBI lineage: Eukaryota > Metazoa > Chordata > Mammalia > Rodentia > Bathyergidae > Fukomys > Fukomys damarensis. The sequence goes on along the minus strand of NW_022900948.1, from coordinate 24,302,275 downwards.
GTCACAGATCTGGTATGTGAGTCTGTCTTTGGCTGACAAGCTACCCATTCTTTCCGGATGTATCTTTCTCTCCCTGATAGATAACATGTAACTGTTCAGTGCCAGCCTGTGCTGGCTTTGTAAGAAGCAGTTTTCTCCCTTCCCCGGAGGATTAAACTGTTCCCTTTCTGTTGGATATCTCTGTTTCTTCTCAGCCAATAAGACTCCTCGATTGTATTCAGATGTGCTGTGCTTCCCTATCTCTCACAGTGGAATTTAGGTCTTGTTATTCCGCCTGTTACCTTTATCTGCACTATTACAGAGAACCCCTGTGTGCCTCTCAGTGTGTTTCTCCTGCCTTCCTACTTTCCTCTTGAACACTAATCCCCAGGTTCAAGTCTGAAAATCTGCAGAGATGCCTGTTTCCAGAAACTTCCAGGTGGGGAAGGGGTATAAGCCACTTTGCTTTTGTCCTTTGTGGCGGGCCACGATGCTTCTTGGAAGCTCTAATCCACTGGGCTCTTGATTTGAAAAATATTTTCCCCACCTTCCCTTTTTACTTAGCATTAGCATTATTATTTTGATTTTGATTCTTTTATTTTCCACAAACAACGGGGAGATTAGGGGATTTAGGCTTAGAGACGATTCTGACCGAAACTGAAGTTAATATTTTGCCCCAGGACAAAGTATTTTTGCACCAATCTAAGGGATGTGAGACCCAGTTCAGTGCTAAAGATTCTCAGGACACCCTTATGCTCAGAGTGTTCCTCCTGCCTATCTTCACCCCCTGCCTCCCTATTCCAAATATGCTGTCAGCAAATGTATCCATTTCTGAAATTACACTTCTATTACCAACTGTCTCTGTAAGGTCGACCCAAGGGTCCATAATTCTTATCCATAAGGCAAGCACTTTCTTATCCTCTAAAAGTTAGCACCTATTTCCTGGATTGGAGCCAATTTGCCATCTATTTTTAATAGATGATATACTTCTGGGCTTTTAGATTGTTAGTCCTTTTCTTGATCAGCACTGATGTCTATTAATTTCTCGAGTTTAGAAGGATCACAATCTCTCTCATCAATTCTAATTGCCAGTCTACCAAGACAAGTGTGCCTGGTATCTCTCTGTCTCTGTCTCTCTCTCTCTCTGTCTCACACACACACACACACACACACACACACAGACACACACACACTTCGTAGTCTGTGTGTGGCTTGAGTGACTTCCCCTGGACTCTTCTTGCCTGAGTGAATGAAAGGTGGAAATGCCTCCCTTTCTGCTCCAGCATCAATGCCGAAAGTGGTACATGGCTTCTTTGATCCACGAGGACTTCCTCTGTGCATCAAAGAAAGCAAAACGAAGCTTGAATGACCTTCCTTCTGCTATATTCCAATCTTGCTCTCTGCACTTTTCGGCAGTGCAGCCTGTCCTCCAGAGTTCCTGTTATTTTCCTCTGCTTTTCCCTCTGTATTTAGATTTAGCTTTTTGGTGCTAAGCTCCCTCTCAGCCATCTTATTGTAAGCCCTGATCACCTCATTACCACGATACCTACAGAGTCTTCCTCATGACACACTTTACTGTCCCTCAAGATTCTCTTCTCTCCCCGCTCAGGGAGCTTAAGTGCAGGAAAAGAGCCCGTGTGAGAATCTGGAGACAAGAAATTGTTGGCCGAGGTCTTTTCATCCCAAGAATCTACCAACCAAACTAAAGGACTGGAAAGTCTGAATTCCTCAGTAAAAATTGGCCAATGGGCTCCTAAAGAATTGAGCTTAGTCATGATCACTTGAGGGCCTTGGTTTCTTCAACAATGAAGTTATTCGGTTGTACTAGAGGAGTTCTTCAACTTCCTTTATAAGTTAAACTTTATTTTTGTACCATTTGGTCAGATGCTCTTGCAAGAAATAATGCAGAAGGAGCTCTTGTATCTTTTATTTAATATTCTGCAATGATAAAATCTTGCCAAACTGTAGTGCAGTGTCACAAGTAGATATGAACATTGTTAGAGTCAAGATGCAGAACACTTCCACAAGGGCCCCTCGTGTTGCCCTTTGGTAGACACAGCCTCATTTCTTCTTCATCCTTGATTCCTAGCAACTGCTAATCCACTCGCCATTTTTATATTTTTGTCATTTCACGACTGTCATATAAATGGAATCATACAATATGTATCTTTTCAAGTTGGCTTTTTTTTCACTCCACATAACTCTGTGGTGATTCCTCCAAGTTGTGGCATCTAACAGTAGTTGGTTCCTTTTATTTCTGAGTGATAGTCCATGACGTGAAAGTATCAGTCTAACCTCTCACTGAAAGACAAACAGATTGTTTCTAGTTTCTTTAATCACTGTGAATGTATAGATTTTTGTATTGATATAAGTCTTCATTTCTCTGGGCTAAATGCATAGGAGCTCATTTGCTGGGTCACTTGTTAGTTCCTGTTTCCATTTCCTTAAAAATTGCCAAGTTTTCCAGTTCCCCATGATAAATGTAACTGCTATGTCCTGCAAACGTGTGCTTCTAAAAATTAAGAAGATTGAAACACTGTCAGATTTCTCCAGAGTGACAGTAGCATTTTAACTTGTTCAACAGAAATACATATTTCTCTACATCCTTGCTGACATTCAGTGTGATCACTGTTTTTATTATAATCATTTGGATCGGTGGATAGTAGTCCCACTGCAGTTTTAATTCGTATTTTCCTAGTAGCTCGCGATGTCGAACATCTCTTCATGTGCTTCTGTCCATCTGCCCATCCTCTCTAGTGAAATATTTCTATGTATCTTGCCAACTTTCTAATTGGATTTCTTTTCTTTTACTGTTGCATTTTGAATACTCTAGATACTAGTTATTTGTCACATAGGTGATTTCTCAGAGATGTTTTCTCTCATTATTTAGCTTGACTTTTCTTTCTCAGGCTTTTTCACAAAGAAAAATGTTTTAAATTTTTATAAAGTTCAACTTATCTAGGTTTTTACAGTGCAAGTTTAGGTTACTAATTAGAGAGTCTTCTTCCTTTTCTTTCTTTCTTTTTCATGCCAAGCTGTATTCCTTCTCAGCCCTTTTTATTTTTTTGTTTTGAGACATATTCTTACTAAGTCACTAAATTGCCTAAGCTAGGTGTACATTTATGATCCTCTTCAGTCTCCCGAATACCTCTTTTTTTTTTTTTTGACAGGGTCTCACGATGTAATCCAAGCTGGCCTTGAACTCACAGTTATCCTCCGGCCTCAGCCTCTGCAGTACTGGGATTACAGGCCTGTGCCGGCAAACCTGGCATCTGAGTACTTCCTTCTTAATGATAGCATTTAGTGGTATACATTTTCTTCTCAGAGCTGCTTTCATTTATTCCTCACTTTTTTCCATTTATACTAGGGCTTGAACCCCAGACCTTCACAACAGGCTACATCTCCAGCTCTTTTTTTTACTTTTTATTTTGAGACAGGGCCTTGGTAAATCTCTAAGTTGCCCAGGCTTCATTCAAACATGCGATCCTCTTGCCTTCAGCCTCCTACAGCACTCGGATTCTGAGTGTGTGTCAATACAACCAGCTAGGCCACATATTTTGGTATACTGTATCTTTGTTTTTATTCATTTCAATATAGTTTAAAGTTTTTCACTTGAGACTTCTTCTTTGATCGATACATTATTTAGAAATGTTTAATTTCAATCTTTTAAAACTTTATCATTGCTTTTCAGTTATGAATTTCTAGTTTGGTTTCATTGTGGTCAGTCAGAGAACGCAGCAAGTATTATTTCAATTAATCTAAATTTGTTGAGGTTATTTTATGGCCCAGAATGTGGTCTATTTTGGAATATGTTCCATGGGTACTTGAAAGAATGTGCATTCTTTTGCCTTTTGGTAGCTTGTGTTTGGTTAAGGGTGTCTTTGAGTTCTTTCATTGGCGATTTTCTGTCTTGTTGTTCTAGTAATTATTAAGAGAGAAGTTTTGAAGTTTCAGCTATAATTGTACATGTCTCCATTTCTCTTTTCAGTTTTATTCACATATTTTGAGCCTTTTTCCTCTCTCTCCCTCTCCCCGCCTCTCTTTTCTGTCTTCCCTTCTCTCTTGTCCTCTTCCTCTTTCTCCTCTTCATTCTCCTTCTTTCTCTTTTCCTTCTTGATGTAGACTTGCTATGTCTTCTGGGTGGGTTGATTTTTACTATTAAATAATAGCACATTCTGTTCAGTAATTTTCTTTCTTTCAAAGTCAGCGTTATCTACTATTATTCCCCTCTTTATCTTTTGCTTTCTTTTGATTAATATCTGTGTTCTTTTACTTTCAATCTATATGCTATTTGCTGTGAGTTTCTTATAGGTAACATAAAATTGGATCACATTATTTAATCAAGACTGCCAATTTCTTTCCTTTCACTGATACATTTAGACTTTATTAGTTTATTATATTTTAAGGATAAGTGGAAACTTATGCTTTACTACTAAATGGGAATATTAAATATTTTTTCTTTTTGTTATTCTTAATTACGCTGGACAGGGTGTTTAATCGTGGCATTTTCATACATGCATATAATATCTTTGACCTTATTCACCCTCCTGTAGCCCTCTCTCACATTTATCTTCCCCTTTCTCTTTTCTCTATTCTTTTCTCTAGTAGTCTCTCTGCTATTTTCATATCCACTTTTCACCCCCAATTCCACACAGGAGAGAAAAAACACAGTAGTTGTTTTTCTGAGCCTGTTCTAGTTTGCTTACTATTGTGATCACCAGTTTCATCCATTTCCCTTTAAATGACATAATTTTCTTCTTTGTTATGGCTGAATAATACTCCATTGTGTGTATATTCACTTTCTTTTTCCATTCATCTGTTGACAGTTTGATTCTATATTTTGGTTACTATGCATTATGCCTCAATAAACATGAATATATTAGGGAGATATGTGCCATTTTGTTTAGTTTTTTTCCATAATTTTCGTTTGGTTCTCTCTCCATACCCTTTTTTCCTGCCTTTTGTTGGTTATTTAAATATTTTAAGAGTTTCATTTTTAAAAATCCATACTACTTTTTAGTATATCTCTTTGGATGGGGTGGAATTAGCTTTTTTCCTGTGGTATTTGGCTGGAGTATGATCCTTACTACTGTCTTGGTAGTCTGTTCCTTCCCGGTCCTTCAGCTGGATAGAATTGGCTTTGGTTGTTTATACACATTGGTATGCCTGAGTTGCCAGTTACTTCAGCTTTGTATCTGGGATGTATGAGACACAATGAAGATTCAAGGAACACATTACAAGTCATCCCTTGGGTCCAGAATTTTCTAACTGGTTTATTTTCTCCTCTTTATCTTTCAGAATACTCTTATGCTTGTTTATATTTAATGCCTGGGATTTTTAATTAGCGGGAGAATTATGAGCAGCTTATCCACTGCATCTTTGTAGAAGCAAAAGTCCTCATTTCAATTTTTTAAATTAATAAAGTATATTTTAATAGATATCATATAGAGACCAGGAGTGAAAACATACATGTAGAGCTGTCCCAGTGGCAGCTAGAGAAATAGCCTGGAGTCTTTTTTTGTCCAGTCCTTAATAACTGTGGCCCTGAAAAGGCTGTAAGAATACTCCTACCCTCCTCCATGCAATTTAAAGACCACTGTATTAGAATCTTTTAAACACCTCTGAAGAAGGCACACAGGAGAGGAAAGTACTGTGTTTGGTGTGGTTTCTTCTCTATCCATTAGACCAGGAGCACTTCAAGGACAAAGATTTACTCTTTTTCACCTGAAGAGGTTTAATTACTAATTCTCTGTCAACCTATGAAGTCTTCGGACAATTCTACAGGTTTGGAGTTTAGGTTAGAACTTTCTACAGTTTAGATATTTAATGACCTCAAAGGCCAGTGTGTTAAAGGCTTATTTCCCAGTGCTACAGGTCGTTATGGAACCTTGGAGAAGTGGAGCCTTCTGGAAGTCTTTAGGTCACTAGGGTTGTGCAGAGCATTGCATCTCTTGATATTTCTTGATATTTCTTGATATCTCTTGATAGTTCTTGATATTTCAACTGGATATTTCTTGAGGAAATATTAGCTCAATGAAAAGATATACATGACAAGACCTGAAACTCATGGAAAACCAAGAATTGTCTCCATTGTGAATACAGAATGGAAGGTTATGAAGAATCCAAGGTTGCAAGGACCACTGACCTGGTCTGGGTACTCTCAGAGTGACTGCTTCTACTTTCCAGCTTTGCCACACCCACACACAGCTCACCCTTGTATTGTGTCTCCTTCTAATCTGTTTATTTGCTCTTTACTTGCTTTGCTCATTTATAACACTATGACTTCTTTTCTCTTCAACATTTTAACCTTGCATTGTGTTGACAACTGGATGAATCTGTCTGTATTTTCTGGTTTTGATCTTTGAGATTCTCATTATTGAAATTTGTCCATATTTTGGTAATAGTTTTGGCAATTAGATTAACTCATAAATTGTTGTAATGCATTGACTGTTTTTAGGTCAACTGCAGGCTGTGGGAGCAACAGGTGCCATTAAGAGGTGCACAGGGATATGACTATTACTATGATTTACTTGTCCAGCATACTGCAGTGTGATCAGCCCTGTGGAGAGTGAGAAACAAAGAGGTCTCTGGATACTAGGGAACACGAAGTTTAGTGGATGGGGACACTAGGTCAGAATTAAGGTTAAAAAATGTTTTATGTGACTAGATTACCATGAACCATTTGTTTTTTGTTGTTGTTGTTTTGTTTTGTTTTTTTGAGACAGGGTCTCACTATGTAGTGCTAAGACTGATCTGGAACTCACTATGTAGGCTGGTGTTGAATTCACAGCAATCCTCCTGCCTCAGCCTCCCGAGTGCTGGGATTATAGGTGTGCACCACCACGCCTGACTTGCAAACCAATTGTTTTTAATCAAGACAAAATAGCCCTGTAAAAAGTTGTTTGAACTGATGAAAGGTGAGTAGTTTATTGGAACCTAAAGTAGAAACCTAAATATTGAGTTAAAATTCAAACTGTGGAAAGTGGAAGCAATATGAGGGAATGGGAGAGTGTGCAGTCAAAAGAAAGAGAGTAGTAAAAATGCAGTGCAATGTGTTAAGAATGACTTCCATGTCAGGCCTAGGTTATAGGTCTGGTGTATCTCAATATAACTGAATAGCTTGAACTTTGCTTTCTTCACTGAAAACTGTACTAATAAATTTTACTTTTGAGGTTATTATGAGGGTAAAGTTCAATAATGTGTACAATACACACTCTGGTGTATCTCAATATAACTGAATAGCTTGAACTTTGCTTTCTTCACTGAAAACTGTACTAGTAAATTTTACTTTTGAGGTTATTATGAGGGTAAAGTTCAATAATGTGTACAATACACACATGTGTAAATACTGAATAGTTTCTCTGTGTGAATAAACTATAATAGTACATAAGATCCTAATGAGATAATTGACATTGAGAAATAGGAAGAGAAGGGCTAAAGGTGTAGGGAAATTGGGAAGGGTAGGGGAAAGGTAATAAGGGAAAATAAAAAAATAGGAGACAATGAAAAAATGGAAATAAAGTATTTGTAAATGGGGAGGATAGGAGGGGGTGAAGGGAGGCAGGGACAAGGGGAAAAAATGAGAACCAAGACCTGTCATGTAAAGGTACAAGATCCCAATGATGAATGTAACTGTACTGTATACCTAGAATGTACCAGTAAACTCAATGAGGAAAAAAATAATGTGTACAATATGCTTAAAAGAATCTAGAGCATGATATTCACTGGATATTAGTTGTTTTCAGTTAATTATAGAGACGCATGCATGGATTTAGAAGGGTCTTGGGTCTACAGAGCCAAATAGGTCCAGTTAAGGGTCAGGCATGTGACGTGCTTAAAAGAATCTAGAGCATGATATTCACTGGATATTAGTTGTTTTCAGTTAATTATAGAGACACATGCATGGATTTAGAAGGGTCTTGGGTCTACAGAGCCAAATAGGTCCAGTTAAGGTCAGGCATGTGACTAGGAGAGAAAGCCGATCTGAGGTGGCATCCACTAAAGAGCCCCGGTTAGGTCCAGAAAGCTGGGCCTTTAGCTCAGAAATTTCAGACAATCTAGGCCTTGAAGTCACATCAGAAAATCTGCTGCAGACTCAGGACAGCCTGAGCTGCAGATGTGTACAGCATTTGGAGTTCAATGAGCAATTATTGAATCAGAAAGTCATGCAAACCTGAAACTGTAATGGAGAGAAGTGCTCTGGCTCCTCTCCGCACCTCAGTTACTCCATCAGGCAAATGAGGTCGCTCCACTCCACTGTGATATCTTACAATTGTATTTTTATTTACTTAATTGACACTAAAAGTTGTACATATTTATAGTGTAAACCATGATATTTTGAAATATGTATACATGATGGAATAGCTAATCAAGACAATTAGCTATTACACATATGTATTTCCTCACGTATGATTTTTGTGTGTGGCAAGAACACTTAAAATCTACTCTCTTTACCGAATAGTTTCTCTGGTGTGAATAATACAGAAGATCCTAATAAGATAACTGACATTGAGAAATGGGAAGAAAGGAGCTAAAGGTGTAGGGAAGGTGGGATGGGTAGGGGAAGGGTAAAAAGGGAAAAGAAAAAAATGTGAGATAATGAAAAGATGAAAATAAAGTGTTTGTAGATGGGGAGGGGAGGAGGGGGTGAAGGGAGGGCAGGGACAAGGGGAAAAAATGAGAACCAAGACTTGTCATGTAGAGGTAC